>NW_027556098.1:246344658-246727158 GCF_003287225.1 Phascolarctos cinereus
AGTTCATTCTAAGAAAAACGGACTGTCTGTGCAATGACTCAGAAGGAAGATTCAATAGGAGGTATCTTCCAACTCCAAAATTCTATGATACTGTGTGCTTATAATAAATTTCTGGTAATACTGGGTTCAGAGATGCTTCAGATAAATATACTCCTCAATACAGAAGAAGCAATCTCCTTGCTTTTATAATTAAGAGCCTTAATTCCTAACAAACCCAATTTATATAGCATTGCATGCCTGGCTGCCTATTTATTGCTATTTATTATAATATTTCTTCATTTGAAAGAGGATTGGATCACTGACAAATGGAAGACTTAAGATGAGAGCAAAGGACAGGACAAGGTAGAAGGGGAAGTTAGTGTGCCATGCACTTGGAAGGCTTGAGACAGTGATTATTTCATGATTAGTCCGTGATTATCTTTATTAAGCACCAATTTAACAGTTTATACTTGCTAGTTCCCTTGTATCTTTTCTATTAACTTCCATCATTGGCAGCCCCAGTAAGCAGGTAAGAAAATAAATGAATCTAACCCTTCCACCCCTAGATGCTATCCTTGGCTGTTTTTTCCCCTCTATCCACTGTAAGTGCAACTTTGCTCACCTTAAGATTATCCATGAAGTGAGCAACAAAAAATCCAAAGAAATAAGAGAAACCAGCATCTCAGGTAATATTAATATCCTGTATTACCTGCCTACAGATGAAGAATACTTATATCAATCTGTTTCTGTGATCTCATTAGTGTTTTTCTGTCTCAGTCAATCAACAAGCATTTATTAATCACCTACTATGTACCCAAAACTGTGGTAGGCACTGGGGAAACAAATTCCAGGAAAGAAACAATCTCTTCTCTCAAGGAATTGACATTCTAATAGAGAAGACAAGTACATATGTAATTATAGAATAAACATAAAGAGAATAATTGCAAATATTTATTTGTAATTTATTTTATTTGCTATTTGTTTGGTAGTTGAATACAAGGTGGTTAGAGAGGGGAGAAGCTAGCATTTGAGAGGATCAGGAAAGATTTCATGAAGGAAGTAGTGATTGAGCCAGGTTTTGAAGACAGGGAATCTATGAGGTGGAGATAAGGAGAGAAATATACTGGGAACGGCTTCTCAAACAGTATGATTCTTACCTATGTTAAATCTTTCACAAGTCGGCTCTTTGCTGAGTTTCTAGCATTTTTTGTTTGTTTTCACACTTACTACTCTCCACATACAATGCAAAGATACTGTTTTTCCTGTTCCTTGCAAATGATATTCCATTTCCTGATTCCATGCCTTTTCACTGACTATCTCTCATACCTAGAACGTTCTCTCTACTCACCTCTGCCTCTTGGCTTCTCTTAGCTCAATTCTCACCTTTTGCAGGAGGCATTTCCCAGCTTCAGCTTGAAGGATATACATGAATTTATATGGATCCCTCTCTTCCGTTCCCATTTCACTGTATACTGCATAGACCTAATTAAATGTGTTATATCTCAGTTTTGCTTCCAAGTGTTCCTCCTTGTATGGGTGTTATCTCTAAACCATACTCCATAAACCTCAACTATTCAAATTATTAATCTTATCATTGGGAGGAAATCTAGATTTAAACTGAGATCTTTGGGACAAAGATTTAAGATTAAGTTTGTGATCAAGCAGCAATAATAAAGTAGGAGAATGGATAGAATGCTGGACCTTGAGTTAGGAAGACCTGAGTTCAAATATGACTTTAGACACTTATTAGCTGTGCACCCCAGGACAAGGCAGTTAACTGTTGTCTGCTTCTGTTTTCTCAACTGTAAAATGGGGATAATAACACCGATTTCACAGGTTGTTGTAAGGATAAATTGAGATAATATTTGTAAAGGAATTAGTGATCTTTTACCTGCCAGTCATCAAGCCCAGCTTCACAGAAGATGAAGGGAAGATGTGCTTATTTGTACTTCTGTTTAAAAGAAATTGTTCACCTGAATCTCCTATTTTCAATTGGCCCATCATGGCACCAGACACCTCTGGAAGAGATGTGTTATACACAAACAAAGTATGGGTAATTGTCGTTGTCATCTAGAGTTCCTAATTCATGGAGGCAAATTTGACCTCATAGATAGGTATCCCTGAGACTTAGTGAAATGAGATATATAATTGGAATATGGCTCTGAAAGGGAATGCCTTATTTCAATGGAATATGACAAATAAAAAGAGTGGTGGTAAAGAGGTCATTTTACTCTATATGAAGGAGATTTATTCATGTGAGGAAACTAGGAACTAGAAGAAGGAAGAGCATAGTGGAGCCCATCTGAGTAAAGATCCAAGGAGGCAAAAATGAGTGATACTATCACTGGAATATACTCTAGAACATCTAGACAGAAAGAGAAAAGGAATGAAGAGTTCAGGAAATAACTCACTAGTCTAACACAAAGGCATAATAATGATAGGGAATATTATTTGTCCAAATATCTCATAGAGCTTTTCTCTGTCCAAAGAAAAGAAGCTCAACATTTCTTGACTTATTTTGGTGATCATTTCATCCTTGAAAAGGTGGAGGAATCATTGAGAGAAACTTATGGGTCCAAAAGGATGAATGGATAGCTGAAGTAGAAATGATGTCATTTTTGGAGGAAAATGACCCCTGAATTTTATAATTACTGATGGATAAGGAGTGGGAATCTAGGCATAGGCTGATATACCACCTAGTTATGGTGGGAGCAGATTTCAATGAGTTCAGAAAAAGGATGGGGAGAAATCTCACAAATTAAAATTATATGGAGAAAGTCAACCCCAGGGAAACGAATGAATGAAAATGCATTTGTTAAAGACTTACTATGTGCCAGATATTGTGCTAATGACCAGGGATACGAATACAAATAGTAAGACTGTCCTTGCCCTCCTGTGACCTCAAAAAGTTTACATTCTCTTAGGGGAAGACAGCATACACAGTGAAGTGGTAGGAAGGAGTGTTTTGGTCTGAGAAATCACAAGGATGGAGAGTGAAAATATGGGGCAGTTGATTTATATGTCCTTTCCAGGAATGGTAGGTTTGATCTGATTACTGTTCCCAGAGCTAGAGAAAGAAATTGGTGGGTGGGGGGAATGTGGAGTCAGGATGGCAGAATAGCTAGAAAAATAGCTGAGGTTTCTGCCACACCTCCTTCACAAAGATGATGATGATCATTATTATTAATACTAATGATAATTGCTACCATTTAGGCAATGTCTACTATGTATCAGGCCCTGTGCTAAGCATTTGACAAGTATTATCTCATTTGATCCTCATAATAAGCCTATGTGCCATTATTATCCCCATTTTACAGTTGAGAAAACTGAGAAAAATAGAAGTTAAATGACTTGCCTAAGGCGAGAAACCAAATAAACAAACTAGTAAGTACCTGAGGCCACATTTGAACTCAGATCTTCCTTATTCAAGGTCAAATACTCTATCCACTGCCCCATTTAGTTGCCTCTAGAAAATGTTCCAGTTTAAGTCCTGTGTTCTGAAAACTTTCAAGTCCTCACCATGATCTGTTCTTCAGATCCTGGAATAATCCAACATTCAATAACCCAAGAAAACAGCAGAAAGACCCACCCTAGAGGAAAAAAAGCTCAACTGAAACATTTCCTCCCCCAAAGTGTCTTTAGCCTAACATGAAATCTGAAGACAGAAAGTAGGCTGGAAGAATGAGCAAACGAAAAAGAAATCCCATCATAAAGAGTAATTATCGTGACAGGATACAAACATAAAAAAGAGCATGACTCCTAAATATCTATAGAAAAAGCATCAAAGAAAAGCACAATTTGAGTACAAGTCCAACTAGAATTTCTAAAATAGATGAACTAATAGTTTGATTTTTTAAGAGCTAAAAGTAACTTTAAATAAACAAATAAGATGCAAGTAAAGACAACCCTAAAGTTTCACCTTACATTTTGAAAAAGGGTAAACATGACAAAAGGTAGCAATAGTTAATGTTGGAGGAGTTGTGGGAAGATGGGCACACTGGTACATTTTTGGTGGAGCTGTGAATTGGTACAACCATTTTGGAAAGCAATTTTGGAATTATGCAAATAAAGTGACTAAGAAGTCCATAAACTTTGACTACATATTCAATTATTAGGCCTATATCCCAAGGAGGCCATTGATAAGAAGAAAGTCCCCATGTGTGCCAAAATATTTGTAATAGCATTTTTTGTTATAGCAAAGAATTGAAAACAATGTAGATGCCAATTGATTGGGGAATGGCTAAATAAATTGTGGAACATGAATGTTACTATACTGTAAGGAATCATGATGAATGCATAGAAGAATGAAGATCTATGTGATGATCCATAGTGAAGTAGGAAAAATCAAGCAATAGATAAAATGACTATAATGTAAATGGAAAGAACCATATATACAATAGAAATCAAAAAGAAGATATTTCAGAAGATGCTCCCATTCTACTCCTTTGCAGAGGTGAGAGTTCCACAGATGTTATGCATTATACATATTTTCATACTTTTTCAATGTATTGGTCAGCTGTGCTGAGTTTTTCCTTTCGTGTGTGTGTGTGTGTCTGTGTGTCTGTGTGTTTGTGTCTGTGTGTGTGTGTGTGTGTGTGTGTGTGTGTGTGTGTTTAAAAATACTATTTGTTACATGGAATAGCTTTCAGACAGGGAAGGCCTTGGAAATGGGGAATTATGGTGATGTAAAAGATGTACCAAAACATAAACAAAAACTCACTTTTTAATAAATGAGAGTGCTAGAAGAAAAAAATATGAAATAGGAAAAGAAATGAGAGCTATAGAAGAAAGATTTGGGAAAAGAACTAACAGTTTGGAACAAAAGCTACAAAACCTTTACTAAGGGGAAAATATTCCCTAAAAATTAGAATTGGCAAAGTAGAAACTGATAACTCCATGAAAAAAACAAGAAATTTTTTTCATAAAGAAAACTTTATTGGGTACATTATAATATTTTAAATTATCAAAAATTTGTTGAATGTTCACCAGAACATAGTCCAATAAATTAATGCAACCCTTGACTCTATTTCTTGCTAGTCAACAGTTTTATTCTTGATTTAATTTTGAAAGAAATATTTGCATATCAGTCAGCCTCCTGTTTGTTTCTTGCTTTGGATTTTATTGAGAACAGGACTGAGAATCCTGATTCATAAAGATAAGTTGTCATAGATAGAATCAAAGCTTTGTGAGCATGTTTAGTTAAGAGATTATGCTTTCCCAAGAGTACAACAACAAAAAAATTTGTAAGTTCATTGACTAGAAACTAATTCTGAATTTTTGATGATTGCAAAGATTAATCAGCTTGCCTTTCATTGTGTACTTGCCATCTTTTTTTTGGCAGTAAGAAAAGAATTTCAAACTCAAACTTCATTTATTTAGTTTTCACTGGTAGGAATTGTTCCTTTAATAACTCTCTTTTTTAATGCATTTTAATTCTTCATCTCTTTCCCATCTCACTTTTGTCTCCTCACCAAAAATAAGAAATAATTAAAACAAAGTCAAAAGACTGAAAAGTAGAAGAAAAAATAAGATACTCTTCAGAAAGATAACTCAAGAATTATTGGAATACCCAAAATTTGTGACCAAAAATGAGCCCAGACACCATATTTCAAGAAATTAAAAAGGAAATTGCTCAGATCTCTTGGAACCAGAGGGAAAAGTGGAAGAAGTAAAAAGAATCCACTGGACACCTCCTGACACAAACCCCAAATTGAAAAGTCCCAGGAGTATTACAGCCAAAATCCAAAGATTCCAAGACAAAGACAAAATACTGCAAGCAGCCAGGAATTCAAGTACTGAGGAAACCACAGACAGAATCACATAAAGTTTTACCAGCCATGACAAAAGAAAGCGGGGGTGGTGGGGGGGAGCAGGTTTCTTGGAATACTATATTGCAGAAGGAAAACTTGCAACCAAGATTAACTCACCCAGAAAAATTGAGTTTAATAACACTGGAGGAAAATGGATTTTTAATGAAATATAGGCCCTCCTAGCATTCCTGATGAAAGTACTGTGAAGGAGGGGGAAAAGGAACACTTCAGGGCATGGCATGAAGACAGCTGGAGATCATTGTATTGCTTCTGCTTTGGGCTAGAGATGAAGAATTCTCATCAAACTCAGGCCCCAGGATGGGAGTGGAAGGCCACACTGGAAATTGCAACTGATTTGTCTTTCACACATGCTAGATTTGAAAGGAAATAAGCAGGTATAAAGAAGATAGTGAAACAAAGACTATGTATAATGGGGCTTTAACTTCTTACAAACTTCATTTTCTCTCACTTTTTTCATATGCACTATGTGTCAGGGAAGTGATGAGCTGGTGGCAGCAGCCACCATTGTAATGGATAGCCAAATGCTAGTGGCTCCTGGTACAAGATGAACCCAGGTATAGAGTTCTTGAGCCAGGGGGTAGAGGAGTTCAGCTTTCACAGCCCAGTGTGGAGTTGCCAATTCCATTTTCTCTCGGTTTTATGAGGGAGGCCTAGGCCCCAATGTTGAAATTCCTATAGATCTGTGTGCCTGGGACATCCTCCTTCCTAAGATAGAAAACACTCAAGAATGAAATACTAGAAAACAAAGAACAATACTTTATATGTGAAGAAATCAGTGTGGATGCACAGGGAAATCATCAATGTACAGAAGATGAAACCGAAGGTTGGTCCCAAAGGGAGAACGCAGAAGTGTGGCATGATCTGATAAGAGAATTGTTAAGAGTATAAGAGTTCAGAATGAGCTCAGGCACTCAGGACAGCAAAAGGCATTTTTTCTTTTTTCTTAGCTATATTTGGCAAAATAGGAGGTTCAAAAAAGGGAAATATCTGCTTCTCAGCCTGGTTGGGAGGTAGAAGGTAGGGCTGCTCCACTTTTATTTCTTTATATTTTCTTTTTCTTTTCTGTTCTCTGAAAAGGGAAGTAATATCTCTGGAATCCAACCCCTTCTCCCATCCATTCACTTGAATACTACTCTACATTCATGCTTCCTGTTTCATCTCACTGATTCCAAAGAATAGGCATTAAAAGTTTGATGCTTGGATAGATATCTAGCAGAGTGTTTCCAGATTGCCACCCGTGACCCTGTGTTCTTTGAAGCTTTAAGTATTGCTTTGGGTAAAGACATAATTGGTACAAAGCTAAGAGAGGGTAAGTTGCACGTTGGATGATGGAATAGAGGAGAAGGAAATAAGCATTTATAGAGCACCTACTATATGCCACGTACTCGGTGACACATTGGACAGAGCGCTGGGACTGATGTCAGGAAAATTCATTATTCTGAGTTTAAATCTGATCTCAGACAACTACTAGCTAGCTGGGTGATGTTGGGCAAGTCACTTAACCCTGTTTACCTCAGTTTCCTGGCAAAATGAGCTAGAGAAGAAATGGCAAACCATTCCAGTATCTTTGCCAAGAAAACCCCAAATGGGGTAACAAAGAGTGGGACACAACTGAAAAGGCTAAACAACAAAAATATCCCAAATACTATGATAAGCATTTTTAAGTAATATTTGATCCTCACAAGAACACTGAGAGGTAGGTGCTATTATTATCTCCATTTTAGAGGTTGAGAAAATTGGACCAAAAAGAGGTTAAAGTGACTTGCTGAGGTTCACACAGCTAGCAAATGTCTAAGGCTGGATCTGAACTTGGGTCTTCCTTATTCCAAGTCCAGTGCTCTATCCACTGCAACCACTAGCTGCCTCAGAACAGGAACTCAAAAAAATCTTGACAAAGTAGGACCTTGGCTTGAGTGCAGTAGGATGAAATTGAATGTAAGTAAATGTAAAGTTGTGAACTTGGAGGGGAGAGGGAGGATTCAATTCAATTTAAACAAATTCAAAATAATGTTTAATTATTTTTCATCTAATTGGGTAGATTTACCAAATCAAAATCATCTGAGTCCATATCCTACTTCAAAACTCTGCCTTCTATATTTCAATATCCCAATGGAATTTCATCTTTTTAAATTCAGTCCAATGCTCTAGGCTGTCAAGATCCTTTCAGATCCTGTCATCCAGAATATTGGCTATCTTTCCTAGCTTTGTGTTATCTGAAAATTTGATGAGCATATTCTCTCTGCTTTTATCCAAGTAATTGTTAAAAATGTTAAACAACACAGGTGCAAGCATAGACTTCTGCGGTTTTCCATGAGAAATCTCCCACTACACCAACATTAAATCATTGAACACTACTCTTTGAGTCTGACCATCCAGCCATTTGGGGATTTATCTGATAGAATTATCATCTAATCCATCTGTTTACATTTTCTGCAAGAAGAATATAAGATATTTTATTAAAAGCTTTCTAAAATCAAGGTAACCTATACCCACAGCATTCCTCTCTCATCTATAAGTTTGGGGAATCTTTTTTTAAGAGGCTATCCTAGCATGACCAGCTCTTGATCAAGCCATAGTGGTTCTTTATGATTACAGCTTCCCTTTTTAGATATTCACCAACCATCTCTAATTATTTATTCTAGCATTTCACTAAGAATTGGAATTGAATTCACTGGCCTATAATTTAAAAACTATTCTCTTCTGCCCCCAACTCCTTCCTTTTTGAAATGTGGGACAAAATTTGCCCTTCTCCAATCTTGTGGTACTTCCCTCCCATTTTCTATCATCTTTCAAATATCACTGAAAATGGCTTAGCAGCCACATCTACCATCTGTTTCAGGACTGAGGTTATGGTTCATCCTGTCAAGAAAAACTGAATTCATCAAGGACAACCAGGTCCTCTCTCACAATCTCCTTACTTACCTTAGGTATCAATTAGCTGTTAGGCATTTTTGTTGCATGATTTTCAATGTAAAGGCCATTCAGACTATGTAGAGAAACCAAAGTCAGAGGGACTTCCCAAAGAAATGGACAGACCCTGTTTTTGAATGCAGTGTTTAGGTTTTGCGAGAAATCAATAAAGATAGTTAAAACAATGCAAAACAATGCTGCTGAGTTTTTATACCCCTCCCCCTTAACCCAGCCTCTCCCAGACACAGGCAGTTCTCAGACAATGCCAGAGCTTCTCTGAAATCAGAAGTTTTAGAAAATACAGAGTTTAGTGTGCATTGTGCCCCTAGGCAATCCTTCTACCAGGAGGCAAAAGAGTTTGGACCACACAGCACAGTTCACAACTGATATTCACCTTATGCATTTAGTAGGTCCATGGGTGCTGAACTCAAGCTCTCTCTCTCTCAGCAAGGTTATGTAGACTTAGGATCCAGTATTTGGCATACTATCACTGGTATGGGTATTCTTAATTCTCATTCATCTGGCTCATCACTGGTGGACCATGGAAGTATAAGCAAGGACAAGTAAGAAATATGTTTTCCCTGCTGAGTGTCATCTCCTACCTTGTCTACTCTAGCTCTGATGGGTATGTGAATCATAGAGACAAATATATGTCTCCTGGAAAAGGACCATGCCTAAATCTAGGCTATATCTTATTTAGTGATCTAACAATAGGCTGTAAATAATAACAGGACTGAGTTTCTATTGGTCAGCCTGAGTTACTCATAAAAAGAAAATCACAGAAAGTGACAGACATTTCCCAGCAGTTCACAAATAATTCATTCTACGAATGAGTGTTCCTGTGGCTCCAGTTTCTTACCCGTGACTAATAGAGAAACAACATATTATACCTCGGTTGAGGTAATCAGAGTTAGAAATGTGAAATACATGATCATTCATAAGACATCAATGCTTTGGTCGACCATGTCCTTTCTTATATAGCAGAATAATGGACAGGATTTTTAAATGACAGCACATTACTCCATCAACTTTCCCTTTCCCTTTCTTCTATAATAGAAATAGCAGTGCCATTTGTTGTGTCCTCCATAGTACCACTTTAAATGGTAGAAGATTTCAAACCATAGAAAATCAGGAAATCACTTAATATGACCCCTTAATTTTATACATGAAGAAAACAGACCCAGAGAACTTAAGTGACTTACTAGAGGCTAGACAACTTGTCAATGGCAGAATTGGTCTTTGGTGCATTGTTCTAACTAACTTTGTACTAACTCCACTGTTAGTAGTCTCTCTAGTAATTTGAATAAGAATAGCAACATACTGCCTTTCAATATTCATGAAGTATCCTGATACTTTGTGATTGCCTTAAAATACTGTGCCTTATAGACTTAGAGGCATTATGGCGATGCAGATGCATGTAGAGAGCTGACTTGAGAGCCAGGTTCAGATCCTGCCTCTGTCTCATACTAGGTGACCTTGACAAATCACTTAATGTCTCAGCATTCTAGGTGACTTTGTGAAACTAAGCTGCAAGCCCTGCTTTGATAGAGGGACTTGCTTTCCCCAGGATTTCCCTATGCCAATGAAATCCAGGTCCAGTTCATAATCTTATAATGTGTATGTTACTCATCATGAAACATGATGAAATATTTTCAATTGAGGATCCCCAAAACTGCATATTAAAATAGGCATAACTGAGACATGTGCAGGAGAAGCAATGTAAAGGATGTCCTCTGAGAAATGTATAATCGGAAATAATAGGGGCAGCTAGATGGCACAGTAGAAAGAGCTCTGGGTCTGGCAGGAAGACCTGAGTTCAAATCCAGCCTCAGAAACTTGATACTTACTAGCTGTGTGCTTAACCCCAATTGCTTCACATAAAAAAATGAAATGATAAGGAAATAACAGAAGAGTCAGTCATGTACCAAGAAGGAGCCTGGCTCATATGGCAGAATGGTATTTTCACAGTTTCAAGAGAACACAGTCAGGGCTCCAGTATGCAGGGTGGACCCCTTGTGGAAGACTTATGGGAAGATGTGAAAGAACCAGTTATATATACTGCATGGTCAGCCATGGTGCTGTTAGCCATGATGTAATCTACATCATTTGAAGGACTTCCCACATTGGTTAGATCATGGATTCATGAATAATACCCCATTCAGTTGAATTATCATACATTTTTAATCCTCAAGGAACCTAGTTTAGGTTGATTGATCATATGAACTTACAATCAGTATCTTGTGGAAGGTAAGGAACAAACAAATCTTTACCAGATAGCGTATATGCAATTTCCTGAACCAGTAAGTTTTAGAAGTTATATCTCTGTAGGGAAAGAAAAGATTTTTCTGCTCATTGCCAGGTGAATTGATGAGTGATAAAAGACAACATCTTAGAGTTGGTTCAAGTCTTTATCTTTAAAACTTTTGGCCTTAATGGTCTATTAATTCCAGTCATTTTCAAGGTAGAAGTAGATTATCATACAATTGATTTGGCTTTTTAATCAGTAGCAATTATAAATCGGACCAAAATTAATGGCTCTGCCCTACCAAGGTTTAGAGTCATTGACCTGATCATGAGTACAGCCACTGTATTAGCCAGAGTTGCTTTTGCATTGGATCTAGTTTACCTGTAGAATATGTGCTCAAAGTAAACAGAACATAAACTTGCCATATTCAGCAATATCTCCACGCTGATATGCTACTAGTCTGTCAAACAGTAATTCTTGCAGAAGTCACCAGGGGAAGCAAAAGCTTCTCAGCATGGGGGAGTTTTAATTAAAGTTATAAGCCAAAACAGCTTGGCCAAATGAAATATTAAATGACTAGGAGGTACCTAGACTGACAGATTTTTATGTCAAAATGTATAGGGATTCTCTCGTATTTTACACATCAAAACATCCACTGCCCTGACAGATTGTAAGCACTAACTTGTCTTCTTGTGTTCTCATGGCAGTTCCAAGATAGGAGATTGTGGTGAGAGTAGGCAACACATTCCTGCTGTCATCCCCTGAGATATTTATTAATGCATGATCTAATCATGCTTATTAAGGGCCTGAGATGACTTTAAGAGAGAAAAAGAAAGTGACTATAGCTGAACAACATTAGTGCATATGAAAGGGCTTTCTTAGAACAATATACTTTATTTTCCATTAATAAAAAGGATCTCATTTGATAAAGAAGGGCAACCACACCCCTGAGAGGGTATCAGCAGTCAAAAGAATTCAACAAATGAAGCATGTTTTCAGAGTCACATTGTGAAATACAGGGGGAAAGAATTCAAAATGGGAATCTTTGCTTTTTTGAGATCAGATGCCCCCAGAGATGAGGGGGCTAGTTTTCTACTATTGAAAGTACTATGGTAACCACATCAGTGAGAACAGACACATTTCCCCAAGGTACAATCCTACTCATGGGTCAAGACTGGGTCTTCTTTTGCTCATTCACACAGCTGCATTGCTATGTTTTCATTATAAGCCCCTAGAAAGCTTAATGCTGTCAAACCAGATACTTGAGAGTCAAAGTCACATCTCCAATGCATGTTCCAACTTGTTTAGTTGTTTCTAAATCTGTGCTTGTAAACAAAATTATTCTTAGTCCTCTGACAACTGCTCTTTGTCCTGAAGGAAAATTACTCCCTAAGGAGATGCAAATTGTTTGGTGGTACTTGATGGCTTTGTAGTAATTACTGTGCCATCAGATAGCTCAGAATTAAGATAAGCTTTGGCATCAAAATTCCATATGGTTGTATCTAAAAGAAGATGCTTAGACAGGCAGAATATTAAATGACATGCATTGCACGGTAAAATTGTGGCCTGAGTTCATCACAAGCCCCAGGCTACTGCAAGTTCTGTCTGGGATCAAAAAAAGGTCGATCGGATGTCTCCAACATTTTATTGTAATTCATGAAAGTTGAAATTTTGGGAGAATGCTGAGCCATCCATGAAGATGGTAAAGATTGATACATCACTACCATTTACATAACAAGAGAAATTTCTTAATCTTCTAGTCACTGAAAAATTTGGAAACCGGAAAATAGGAAGGAAAAACAGGTCAGGAATTTCAAGGTTCCAAAATGCACGTCTCTAGTCCTTACCTCCTACCTTCAATGTAATTGAACTCAAATCCAACAAACATTTATTAATCATAAACTATGTACCATGAGAAATAAAATGGATAATTTTGATGACATTAAATCAAAAGTTTTTAAGCAAACAAAACCAATGCAGCCAGGATTAGAAGCAAAGCAGGAAACTGGGGGGAAATTTACAGCAAGTTGCCCTGATAAAGACCTCATTTCTTAAATATGTTGGGAACTGAGTCATATTTATAATAATATGAATCATTCCCGAATTGGCAAATTCAAAGGATTTGAACAGGAAGTTTTCAGGAGAAGAAGTTAAAGCTATGTATAGTCATATGAAAAAATGTTCTAAATCACTATTGATTATTGAAATGCAAATTAAAATGATTCTAGGGTACCACTTCACGACTATAAGATTGGCAAATATGATAGAAAAGGAAAATAACAAATGGAGGAGATGTGTAAAAATTTGGACATTAATGCACTGTTGATGGACTGCTGGGTACTGATTCAACAATTCTGGAGAGCAATCTGGAACTATGCCCAAAGGGCTACAAAACTGTGCATACTCTTTGACCCAGCAATAATGCTACTAGGTTTGTATCCCAAAGAGACCAAAAAAAAAAAAAGGAAAGGACCTATATGTACAAAATGTCAATAGACATTCTTTTTGTGGTGTCAAAGAATTGGAAATTGAGGGGATACCCAATTGAGGAATGGCTAAACAAGTTGTGGTATATGATTGTGATGGAATACTATTGTGCTACTAAAAAAAATGATGAGCAGAGTGGTTTCAGACAAACCTAGGAAGACTTATATGATCTGATACAAAGTGAAGTGAGTAGAATCAGGAGAACATGGTACAAAATATCAGCAGTATTATATGATGATCAACTGTGAATTACTTACCTATTCTGATCAATACAATGATTTAAGACAATTCTGAAGGACTTATGATTAAACAATGCTGTCTTCCTCCAGAGAAAGAACTGATTGAGTCTGAATGCAGATTGAAGTATACTTTTTTCTTTTTCTTTATTTTTTCTTGCTTTTTTTTTGTAACAAGACTAATAAGGAAATGTTTTGAAAGATCTCACATGTATAATTGATACTACATTTCTTTCCTTCCTACTTTCCTCCCCATGGGGAGGATAGGGAACAATGAGGAGGGAAGGAAAGAATTAAAAATGTTTTCATTTAAAAATCTTGTTTAATGAATGCTAAAAACAAAGAATCACAAGCCATGTGTTAAGCATTCCTACTGCTCTACAAGACAATTCCACTTAGTTTCACTAACATCATGTTTCCCAAACATTGAACTATGAATCTCTTGTCCACTGACCACCTCAAAAACATCTTGTTCCCAATTTTCCAACTGTATAAAGTTTCATAATTTGAGATTTGTGAGAGGATCTTAAAGATCATTTAATCTAACCTGCCCAAATAATTCAAATAATCCCTGTGAGATTCTATTCTACCAGAGGTTAGAACACCTATAAGTATAAGATATATGTGTGTGTGTATATATATATATTATATATATATATAATATATATGTATATATATATAATATATATATAATAAGCATAAGACATATTATATATAATAAATACTAGGTAATTTTGAGGAAATTAATCATTTGTGTGGATCAAAAAATGTCTCATAAAGAAGTCAGGACTTGAGCTGGGTTTTGAAGAAAATTTGGGATTGTAAGACATTAAAGTGAAAGAGAAACCTGCAAAGAAAAATTGGGGCGCTATTGAAGATAACTTTGAAGGCCATGATAAGAGCTCTCTATAGGTAAGTAAAATTCTGACACATGCAATCAGATGGTACCATGGATACAGCATTTGTCCTGGAATCAGGAAGCCCTGAGTTCAGATCTGGTCTCCAATCCATAGCTGTATGATTTAGTGCAAGACCCTTAACTTCTCTCAATTTCAAATTCCTCATGGTATAATGGAGATCTAGGGCAGTGAGGTGGCACAGAGGATAGAGCAACCAGCCTGGAATCAGGAGGACCTGAGCGGTTCATGAATGGCTTCAGATACTTACTAGCTGTGGGACCCTGGGCAAGTCACTTAACTCTCTTCGCCTCAGTTCCTCATCTGTAAAATGAGCTGGAGAAGAACATAGCAAAATGCTCCAATTTTCTTTGCCAAGAAAACCCCAAATGGGGTCACAAAGAGTTGGATGTGACTGAAACTCAACAACAACATGATAGAGATAATTAAAATATCTACCTCCCAGGGTTGCTGTAAGGAGAAAAGGAACTCACATGTGTAAAGCACTTTGAAAACATTAAAGTGCTATATTAATTCTACTTTATTATTATTATCTATCCATAGGATGTTTTGGACCAAGAGAGTAACATGTACTTTAGTAAAATTACTTTCGGAGGTATTAAGGAGGGGGAATTCTCAGAATGCTCAGGGGTGGTATGTGGGCCAACCCTTCATACATGTCCCACAGAAAACCTACCCTGTCTTTTGTATTATCCCCAGCATTTAGCACCAGTACCTGGCACAAAGTAGATGCTTACCATTTTTTTTTATTGATTGATAGATTTGAGGTACTCTGTGAATCAGCACCCACTCCAAGCCATAGCTCAGGAGTCTCTGAGTTACTGAGTGTTGATGTTTACCAGGCAGTAAGAGGACACCTTGGTTTAAATAAAAAACCTTGAATAGCACAAAGTAATGGGAAAAGCCCCTTCCTCCCCAATCCCATGGAGTCTACTCTTTCCCAGGTTATCATACAATGAGGAGGAGATGAGAAGAGCACACACATAGGGAACCAATATCAGCAGGCAACATAAGTGAAGGTGACTTATGGCCTTTGACACTGTCAATTGGCTTCTCCTGGCTGCTTTCTTCTCTCTAGGTTTTCATGACATTACTTTTGTGACATTACTACACAGGAATGCTATAAGGATCAAATGAGATAATGTATCAATCAATCAAAAACATTATTAAGCACCAACTATGTGTCAGGCACTTTGTTAAGTGCTGGGTTTACAAAAAGAGTTAAAAGGCCATACTTACCTTCAAGAAGCTCCCAATATTATGAAGGAGACAACATGCAAATTAAAATGCATGGGTAATCTAGATAAATAGGGAATAATCAACAGAGAGAAGGTACTAGAATTAAAAGAGTTTGGGAAAGTTTTCCTGTAAACCATGGGATTTTAGTTGGGACTTAAAGGAAGCCAGGTAAGTAAGTAATTAGGTGAGGAGGGAGAAAATTCCCAGCCATGAGAAAAATGACAGCCAGAGAAAATGAAGGCTTGTTCATGGAAGTGCCCAATATTTTTAGATAAAATTTTAAGATAGATTTCTCTAGACCTCTCTGAGAGGTTAGTAAACCTGGGCAATATCGCTAGCTTTATAGCTGACTCACTGTCTTACCTCTGTTTCCTCATCTGTAAAATAGGAATCGTATCTACAGCTCATGCAGATAAAATGGATGATGGCTTCTTGTTTAAAGATCTGGCACAAAGACAACCAGAATGAAAGTCTCCTTCACATACTAGAAAGAGCAGAGGATTTAGAAACAAAATATATAGATCTGAAACATAGCTCTATGGCTTGCTTCTTGTATAATCAAAGATGAATCATTTCATTTCTCATGGCCTCTTTTCCCATCTGTAAAATGAAAGGTTGAACTAGATGATTGTTAAGGTCGTTTCTAGGTTTAACATTCTATATCCATATTTATATAACCTCATTTGACTACATCACCCCATTACTTACCAGCTGTATGACCTTAGGTCTCTCTTATTCTCAACTTACTTATCTATGAAATAGGGATGACAGTAATTCATCAGGTATGGCTATGGTGAAGATGAAGTGGAATTTGGTAAGTGAAAGTGTTTTGTCCTCATGGAATGGTAATTAAATGAGAATTCTCATAATTAATTCCCAGAATGTCCAGCAGGGCACCTGAGGGTCCTGATTAGGCATTTGGAAACTTGGTGTTATTACCTTGAATGTGGTCATCATTAATAGCAGTAGCATCAGCATGGCCCATAAAGTATTATATAAATGTGCGATAATAGACTAGCTATGTGCACACACAGCAAAACCAGATTAATCAATGGAGTCACTGACCCCACCACTTGCCTCAGCAAAAGCAATGATAATGTATGTATCTTCCCTGCAAGAAAAATCAAATCATCACCATATGCAGGGAATGTGAAAAGTGAGCTTGATGCCACCCCAGCAGGGTAAACATTATTCACTGTGACAGACTTGCCTCTCCCTGGGAGGTGATAATGCAGCTGTTATTACTTTTCATAATTTAAAGAACTGCAAATGCATGCAGGCCTTTTCCCCCAAAATTTAATAATCCCAAATAATGGGACATAGTAGTGTACCAAATTGTAAGTGCAGTCAATACAACAATTTCACTCAGTTGAAGAGTTTATGTTGCATATCCTACAGGAAGGTGTTAAAGTAGAATAATGAATCGGGAATGCTTGCCTTACACTCTTCAGAAAAGGGTCATTCTTTACCAACTCCTGGGATTCTGTACTCACTCAGCAGTCTTTAAAGATTACAGAAAGACTGGGTGAGTTGTCAGTCTGTCAGCAAATGTATTATTACTTACCCAATGTGTGCTAAGCAGAAATGGGGGAGAGAAAGTATAGCTGAGAAGGCTTAAAGTCGGTCAGTTAACAAAAAATTATTAACTGCTTACTAAGTGTTGTGCAAGGTACTTAGTGATGGGGATGCAAAGAAAGCCAAAACATAATCTCTGCCTTTATGGAACTCACACTCTGATGAGGAGACAACATACAAACAGAATATACACAGTATAAAAGGAAAATAATCTCAAATGGAATAATCTCAGTAGGGAAAGGCCTGAGGCAAAAGGTAGGAGCTGATCTGGGTGTTGAAAACCAAGGAAGGCAGGAGGTGGAGGTGAAGATGGAGAACATTCCAGCCCTATGGAGGGGTAGCCTTGAAAAGGCACAGGGTGAAGAAATAGAGTGACAGGAAGGCTAACGTAGCTAAATTAGGGAGTGTGGGGTGGGGAGTAAAGTGTTAGGATACTGGAAAGGGAAGGAGGGATCAGGTTGTCAAGGGATTTAAATGTCAGAGTATTTTATATTTGATGGTGGAGGTAACAGACAACTACTAGAGTTTATTAAGTAGGCACGGGGTGATGTGATATGGTCAGACTTGCACTTTAGGAAAATTACTTTGGCACCAGAGTGGAAGGAAGAATCAGAGTAGGGAGAGACTTAAGCTAGGGAGATTAACAGGATTGATGCTGCAATAATCCAGTCATTAAGGTGGTCTACACCAAGGTGATGGGCTGTGTGAATGGAGAAAGGGGACATACATGAGATTCTCTGAAGGTAGAAAAGATAAGACTGGCAGTAGATTGAATATGTAGGGTGCCTGTGAGTGAGATGGTAATCATGACACTAAGATTGAGAATCTGGATGACTGGGAGGATGGTAGTACCCTCCTCAGTAATGGGAAAATTGGGGAAAAGTACAGGGTTTGGGTTGAAGGATAGTAGTTCCAGTTTGGAATGTCTAAAGGACAGATAGTAGAGCAAGATTGGACCTGAGGAAAACAGTAAGGTTACATATAAAGAACTGGGGATTATCTGCATAAGGAAAATTGAATCAATGGTTGCTGACGAGATCACTAAGCAAAGTCATATAAAGAGAGAAGTCTCAGGTCAGACACTAGAGGACACCCTCAGTTAGTGGCCATAATCTTCATGAAGGCATAGCAAGGGAGATTAAGAAGAAACAGAGAGGTAGAAGAACCAAGGGAGTCACAAAAACCTAGAATGGAGAGAGTGACAAAAAGGAAAGGAGGGTGCTTGACAGTGTCAAAGCTTGCAGAGAGGTCAAAAAAGAGATAATGATTGAGAAAACATTCAATTTAGCAAGTAAAAGATTATTAGCAACTTTGGAGAGAGCAATTTCAATTTAATAATGAGGTCAGAAGCCAGATTGAAGCCAGTGTGGAAATGAGTGAGAGTAGAGGAAGTAGACTCACAGTTTAATTGGTTTTCTCAAAGTGTTTAGGCAAGAAGGGGAAGAAAGACACAAGATGGTAGCTAGTGGGGATGGCTGGATTATATGAGGGCTTTTTAAGGATGGGGGAGAAAAGATAGAATTTATAGTTTAGCAAAGAAGGAGACAGTAGATTGGAAAGGCTTGAATATTAGAAAGAAAGAAAGTGAAGAGTATAGAGGAGGCAATTTGCTGGAGAAGATGGGAGGAAATGGGATCAATGGTGCAAGAAGAGGAATTCGTCTTGGTAAAAAGAATACAAGACAGAGAGGGGTAAATGAGGAAATAGTGGGGGAAGATATCTGAAGGATGTGAGATGAAGAGGAGAAAAGGAGATCTTTTCAAATAGTCTTATTTTTTGGGGGGGTGAAGTATAAGTCAAGATTCTCAGCTAAGAATGTGGGAAAATAGCTGTTGATGTTATGGAAATCTTTCTATAGAATAAAAACACTTTGAGGGCAGTGATTGCTTGGCTTTTGTCTTTGTATCACCAGGATCTGCCTAGCACTCAGTATCTAAAACATAGGAGTTACTTAATAAATCCTTGTTGATTGATTGACATTGTAGTAAGGTGATAATACAGAGAAAATTAAGATGCATAATGCTGCATGATAAGTGCATCAGAGAACTTTAAAGAAAAGCATAAATGGGGGGGCAGGGGAGGATGGAAAGAAAGACACAGATAGTAATCATAATTGTGAATGTGATATATGAATGTAATGGAATGCTATTGTGCTTCAAGAAATGATGAACAGGCAGACTTCAGATAAACCTGGAAAGACTTGTATGGTTGTTGTTGACTGAAGTGAACAGAACCAGGAGAATGTTGTACACAGTAACAGCCACATTGAGTGATGACTGACTTTGTTAGACTTAGCTCTCCTCAGCAATGCAAGGATCTAAGACATCTCTAAAAGTCTTATGCTGGAAAATGCTATCTACATCCAGAGAAAGAACCATGGAGTTTGAATGCAGATCGAAGCATACTATTTGCTATTTTTTTTTCTTCTGTTGTGTTTTGTTTCCTTTTTCTGGGGGTTCCTCCTATTGGTTCACTAACGTGAAATTGTGTTTAATAGGAATGTACATGTATAGCCTACATTGGATTGTGCACAGTCTGGGGAGGGAGATGGGGAGGGAAGGGGAGAAAAATTTAAAACTCAAAAGCTTATGGAAGTGATTGTTGATAATTCAAAATAAATTAATAAAACATTTTGAAAAATAAAAGAACTTTAAAATAAATTGCTATATCTGGTTCAGGAGAAACATGGTTATTGATGAAGAATCCCAGAAGACTTTACAGAGGAGATAGTATTTAAGTACTAAACAATCTAGTATTCTTTTGATTAGAATGACACTTCATGTGAACATTGTTATTTAATTCAATCTAATTCAACTAACATTTAATAACTGTCAAGTAAATAAATAAAACATTGTGGAGGCATGGAGGGCATAAACTAATAATCAGTGAATCCATGATCTCATCAATGTGGACACTCCTTCCAACAATGCACATCTAAATCTATTCATGAATTGTTATCCTATGATACCCTCCAGGAAATTCACCACAGGGCATCCACACAAAGTGCTAGAGTCACTCCTTTAGGTTTCTAGCCATTTGACAGGTGACAGTATAGCAAATGTCCTATTCAGCTACTATCTCTTACCCTCATTACATAACTGCATTCCTCATATGTCAAATGAGCTGGAGAAAGAAATGGCAAACCACTCTTGTATCTTCACCAAGGAAAACCCAAAATGGGGCCACAGAGAATCTGAAAGGACTAAATAACAAAAATACTTTAAGAAATCCGAAATTCAGTAGCAGAAATTGTTTTTGAGTACCTATTATGTGTGAACTGCTTCTTCTGTGTCTAGGATACTACTAAGTACCAGCTTTGGGCTTAAAAGTAGGTGGTTTCCTCAAGCTACCTCTCTCTTATAATTTTTAAGAAGGCTAGCCTTCCTGTTTAAAAAAAAAGAGCTCTATTCCTGAGACTGATGGCTTAAACTTCACAAGTCGTATAGTTTTGTATATTTTGGGATTTAAGATGTCTACAAGACATCCAGTTCAAAATGTCCAGTATGTAATTGGAGCTATGAGGCTTGAGGTCACCGCCAGGTTAGGGCTAGATAATAAGATTTGAGAATCATCATGATGGAAATGATAATTGAATCCTTGGGAGCCAATGATATTACCAAGTGAATTAGTATAGAAGAGAAGAGGGTTCAGGATAGAGCCCTGTGAGACATCTAAGGTAAGCAGTTCTGACCTGGATGAAAATCCAGCAAAGATAACTGAGGAGGAGTGGTCAGAATAGATAGAAGGAGGACCAGCAGAGAAAAGTGTCATGAAAAGCTAGAAAAAAAGAGATTATCAAGGAGCAGAGGGCGATAGACTACGTCAAAGGCTGCAGAGAGTTCGAGAAGATTGGAGAGTGAGAAAAGGCCATTAGATTTAACCCAGAACTTGCCTCATAGGTCAGTCTACCCATATTAGGCCAATATGAATCAGAAATACAGCCCTGATAAGTACATAAGAGTTGCTTGATTTATGGTACTGGATTTTATGTGTATGCATGCTGCTTATAATTTCATTTGCATAGGCAAACTATTAATGAGAGATTTTTCTCAATCAATGAAGACTGTTGTCTACTCTGCACCTTATAGTATCTTAGGAAGTTCCTAGAGCACTGAGGGGTTAAATAACAACCAGGTCAGTACTTTATATGTCAAAGAAAGGCCTCAAAAGCAGGTTTTTTGATTTCTATCCACCACATGATACTGCTTTTCTGGAAGAATATTTTCCTACTAAATATTAATGATAGTGGAGATATTATTACCTTTTACTTATTTGTTAACACAATGTATAAACCAGACCCTTGCTGCATCAGAAGTACCATTGTCCCCACCTTTATCATCTATCCCAACCATCTCTTCTGAACAGAACTTAAAACTGTTCATCTCAAAAGGCACACAGATGGTTTTTGTCAGCAGCCCAAAACTTGAGTCCTACCTGAGTTGTAGCAGAAATATAATGGTGATGAGAATGAAATTAATGTAATGGGCCAGAAATCTGAATTCAACTGTCAGAGGAAAGGAGAAGATAGACCCTTCTGGTTAAATTGACTGAAACATTCTGCAACAATGGAGAATAATAAAATACAATTAAGCCTGAAAGTGACCCAGGGCTTTAAATACCCAACTACTTAATGGAACGTGAAGACCATTTAAAGGTCAGTAACTCAGAAGTGACCCCCAAGCTATAGCTTATCTGGGAAAAAAAATTCAAACCTTTTTAAAGCAAGCTCAACTTGTCATTTTTTAAAAATGAACTACTTTCTTTTGAGGAAAGACCAATCAGAAAACAGATAACCACATAGTCTAATTTTCCTAGGGTGGGTACAAGATTAAGACTTAAAGTATCTCATTTAAACAATATATCTAGCACTACAGATTTGAACTACTAGTCAGCAGAAATGGATTGATTGATAATTTAAAAAGACCTCAAAGAGGCTGACATACTAAAGTTAACATTGCTACTTTCATTTTCAAAAGGACTCTCTTACTGAACTCCCTGAAGACAAAAGACACATAAGAATGACAGAAAGTCACAGAAAGTCAAGGACATGGAAAAATCTCCAGGTAAAAGTGGGAATAGACTAGAGATGTATTATAAAGACACAATGAAATACGTCTTCAGGCAATGTGATACAGCTGCTAAAGAATTCTGGGAAACGGGAGCTTCAGATAGAATGTCTTAAAATCAGTTCTTTGAAGTTTATTTTAAGAACAGGTCTCTTCCCTGGTTCCTTCATGCCTAAGAAAAAAAATTATTTCATCCTTCTCAAATTTCTCCTTTGCCTAAATCTCTTTTTTAAAATTTGTCCCACCCTCCCTTATTTTATAATTGCTCATATACTGGTTATTATCTCCATTGAATTGTAAATGGTGGGGGCTGAATCTTTACTGGACAGAGGAGTGGAAGGGAGCTAGATTTGGAGTTAGAAAGCCACAGTTCAAACTCTGACTCTCCCACTTACTATCTGTGTGTTTGGGCAACATTTAACCTTTATGGTCCTCAGTGTCCTCATCTGTAAAATTAAGAAGTTAGCTCAGATGACTTCTGATATGCCTTCCTGCTCTAAACCTATTTTCTCATTCCGATGATCTATCTTTGTGTAGTAGGGGACTGGACAATGCCAGCCCAGCCCTCGTGGACTTGCCCATAATGTACAAACTGATGTACACTTCAGCTTATGTGTAGGTATTTTGCAATTGTTTCTGATCCACTTACACATGGTGAGAAAAGGCATTTCAACTGGTTTCTGATCTGGAACTGAACATGCATACAAAAGGCTCCAACAACTCAACCTTGCTCTCTTTACTGCCTGACTGAGTTCCAGCGAGGAAGCCTTAATTGCTGAAATCTTCTGGGTCAACACAGAGTTGTGAGCACAAGTCCCTGGTGTGGCTTCTGTTCTTATTTTGTTTGTTCTTTTTTGCCTTAGGTGAAAGACTATTGGAGACAGAATGAAATAATTGGTGACCTTGTGAGCTCTGAAAGAGTGAGGGAGCACCAGGTGTCCAGGAATGAGAGCCCGTGCCAGGTTTTCCAGGCAGCTGAGTCTTCAAGTGACCTGCTTAACCCAGCCCAGAAATGGATCAACACCTTTTTTCTGCAAGCAAGACAGCAACTTCATCCATTGGCTGTGCAGTCTTTGCAAGTGAAATTGTTGAGGCAAAGGCTTTGTGGCCATCACTTTAAATATAAGCACTCTCTCCTCAGGGTTCAATGTGTATTGCAGAAAGCATACTACAGCTCAGGGGAGGGCAAGATGTATTTATACTATATCTTTTCAATAAATATCTCCTTTGTAAAAGCTAATTGATGTTAATTGGTTGAATGATAGTGAGACACAAATCATTGGACCAATCAATGATACAGAGAAAAGAAATTGGAGATTGATGTCACAATTGGGGTTGGGACTGACAGATTTAGAAAGACATCCCAGGCCCTCAGGATCCCCATAAACCCTGAGGGCAAATGTGGCTAACCTTGCTCTAGGAGCCCAACTTGCTAAGGAGAGTGGTGATTGGGAAAAAGGGACTCAGAGTTTATATGGGCTCCATTTGAACCCTCAGTACCTTGAACAGTGTATTATATGCAGTAGGCTCTTAATAAGTGTGTAGTGAATTGGATGGAATTGAAAAGACATCCAAGTACTCTAGAAGATATAAGAGCCAATGTGGCCTTTAAGTAACAATAAGAACTGTCTACCATAAGCTAATGTTGGAAGGATGAAAGTCACATCTATGGTCACAAAGAACCACAAGCAGCAGCACTTTTAAAGGAGGACAGCAGAGAGAGTATTGTACTTCAATTCAACTAATCAATTAAGTTCCTTCCCCCTAACTACCAGGCACCTTGTTAGAGGTTAAGGATATGAAGAGGAAATCAAAACAGTCCTTACCCTCAAGGAAATTACTTACATTCCATTGGAGGCTTAACGACCTTGACAGAATATTAAATAGAAAATGCTTACCAAGTCAACTCTAGGAGAGAGGAGGGAAAGAACACTAACAACCAAGAGGAACTTGCAAAGGATGACTGACTTTCCATCTGAAAGCCTGTATAAAGACACATTATTGGGCTATGTGCTAAAGAGTTACTTCACTCTCTAGTGTTTGCCTTTGACCCATGAAAGGAAGAGTCTGGAGAGTAAGCAGCAAAGCAATTGCTTCCAGTTTCATGAGAAAATTCTGAGCTCCATTATTTATTTCCTGGAGCAGGTGAACAGTTACTTTACTTGTTTATCATCAGGGCTCATCGTCCTGGAACACTGGCTGTACACTTAGTTTACATAATGGGTGTAGAACATTAATCATAGCCGGCCAAAGAGGACAGCAATCAGTGTATTAAATTTGATATTTTCATCGCTCATAATGAAACCTTGGTTCTCACTGCCAGAACCTCTGCTAGTTGAACATTAGTACAAGATGTTCTAGAAATAAATTGAGATAGCACTACTACACTTTCAAAGCTTTAAGTGTCACTGATGGCGATATCAATCTGCAGTGCAATGGAATAAAGAAAGATGAGCACTATCTGTAACCTTTACCTACTTTGAAGGACTTAGGCTGAAAGAAGACATGTTAAAAACACATGTGCCATCTTGGGGAGGGAGGCGGGGAGAGAAAGGGAGAAAAATTTAAAACTCAAAATTTTATGGAAGTGACTGCTGATAAATCAAAACAAAGTAATAAGATATTTTTAAAAAATACATGTGGAAGCACACATATACAATAAAAATTGGCATTGGCTCAGAGAAAGAGCTTGTGGCTTATGGGTACACCATTCTCACTTTTACCTTACCCAATTCCTGTCTTCCTTCCGAAGTACAGTTCAGATGCCACCTCCTACCTGATCCCTTGCCTAAGCCTCCAAATTAAGGTGTTCTCCCTCTTGAAATTATTTTGCATCACTTTTTATGTACTTTATTTTGACTTATTTGTATATATATTGCATCTATTCAGCAGGATGTAAGCTCTGTGAGGGTAGGCAGAACATACACAGTATCACTGACACAATTCCCCACATGAAATAGGCTTTGGAGTCTTCTGGGAGAGTCCTGATGACATAAAATAGAGATGCTTTGGAGAAACTTTGGAGTATGTGTAGACATTCTCTAACTGGTCTAAGCTGCCAGCAATGTAGTAGATAGTAGCTTCTTTGATTGTTGCAGTAGCAGATCTAGATACCGGGTGGGGAACTTGCCGCCTCCAGGACACATGTGGCCCTCTAGGTCCTCGAGTGTAGCCCTTTGACTGAATCCAAACTTCACAGAACATATCCCCTTATAAAAGGATTTGTTCTGTAAAACTTGGATTCAGTCAAAAGGCTGCACCCAAGGACCTAGAAGGCCACATGTGACCTCAAGGCTGCAGGTTCCCCACCCCCAAATTAAGGGGCATTCACATAGGCACCATTATACCTAGTCCTCTCTTGACTGAATTCCTTCTGTTTGTGTGATTTCTTCCTGACAGAACAGTCACTGAGACACAATCTGTAAAGGGAGAGACCTTGGGCCCTCTCCTTTCTAAGCTGGCATGGATCCCCATGAATATAGGCCTCAGGTATTCTTTCATTTTTGATTAAGAGAGTCAGAAGCTATAACTCGTAGAGTTCGAAAAGGTCAGAGAAAACCATCCAGGAGTCCAGGAGTTCAAGCGTCCAGGTTTGAAACTGGAATCCTAGAGCTGAGCAGATTTTGTAGCCAGCCCAGCATTAATGCCCCAAGGACTCCCCTTTAGGACCAACCCCACTGATAACTGAGGCAGGCAATGATGGGGACCGAACTTGATAGCACCAGTATTGCATAGAAACTCGAAAAAGAGTAAGTCTATTTTCCCCAACGACTGAGGTCTTATACAGGAAAGTGTAAATTTTAGAAGTACTGGGAAGAAATATCTGTGCTTATGTCATTGCTATATCTTCTAGGTAAATAAACTTTTGTAAAAGATAATTAATGTTAATTGGCTAAAT
Source organism: Phascolarctos cinereus (assembly GCF_003287225.1). Classification (NCBI taxonomy): domain Eukaryota; kingdom Metazoa; phylum Chordata; class Mammalia; order Diprotodontia; family Phascolarctidae; genus Phascolarctos; species Phascolarctos cinereus. The sequence continues at coordinate 246,371,042 of NW_027556098.1, forward strand.
GGAACTAGGGCACTAGTCACTGGTGGCTAACAACGAGGACAATGCACCTGCAATGAGGGCTTTAGCTATTGGCATTGTAGTGTTAAGATCGAGAGACATAGTTTCTGAGGAATTAATCATTTTATTAATAATGGTAGCATTTTATTCATAAAAGGTCAGTGATACTCTTGAATGCCAAAGACTAATCATGGTGGTAGGCTCACAGTTTATATGCCTTGGGAAGAGTGGATGCCTGAGGATGGCAATCAACTCTAATTGGTTAACAATTAATGAGAAAATGAATATTATAATGAGAGGTTGCCTTATTCTAATGAGGGTCTTGAGATATATGATACTGAGAACCTGAATCTTGGTTAAAGAGGCTTATCAATTTCCATATCACCTGTCTGACAAAAGGGAGAATTGACACTTTCCCAGACCTGTCTGAGTAAACACAATAAGCAGTAATCCACCCATTCTCCTAAACTTAGAATTTCTTTACAATCTCTGAGTCTTTGAGCAAGGTTTCCCACAGTGGGTGATTTCTGGATGAGGAAGTAGAAAAGGGGAAAACCTTGTTCTTAATTCAATAGTTATTAAATACAATAAAGAAATAATCATTTCTCTCCATAGAAGAAATGCCCCAACTCCTCAGGAGTAAGTATCCTTGATTCTGAGATAGTGAGCCCAGAATGTATTCACTACATTTGAACTGAATAAAAATTGAATTCTAGACATCTTACTTTGTAATCTAATAATATTCCTCTTAATTACCCATAATTACTCAAATTTATAAAACCTTCAAAAATTGCTTTCTCAAAAGTATGTGAAGTTGAGAGTGAAAGTATCCTCATTTAACAGATAAGGAAGCTGAGGGTCAAATAAGCTAAGTTATTTGCCAACAGAGAGAGAGGGTGGAGACAGAATTCCAATGCAGGCCTTCCAAGTCTACCAAGTTTGGTTACACTGGACCTACAATAGTCTGGCATCTGTCATTGAGTAGGTTCCAGGATGTCCTAGGGAAGGGGTTCTTAACCAGGGTTTCACAAACTTTTAAATTAAATATTTTGATGACGATATGTCAATATTATTGATTTCCTTTGTAATCCTATATATTTTGTCTTATGCATTTAAAAATATTATTTTGAACTCTGTGTGCAGATTGAAGCATGCTTTTTTTCATTTTCTTTATGTTTCTTGGGATTTTTTTACAGCATAGCTGATATGGAAATTATACATGGCTGTACATGTATAATTGATATCTTTTTGCTTCTCAATGGGTGGGGGAGGAGTTGAGGGAGAGATTTTGAAACTCAGATATATATACACACACACATATATATATGTATGTATGTGTGTGTATATATATATATATATATATATATATATATATATGCATAGTATATGTGTGTGTTAAAAATAAAGAATAAAATAAGTATTATTCTGAGAAGGGCTCCATAGGCTTCACCAGACTGTCAAAAGGATCTATGACATAAAAAGTCTAAGAACCCCTTCCCTAAACTGCCAGATTATTTAATCAATAAATTAATCAACAAACATTTTTAAAAGCATTGATGTATGAGGCACTGTGCTAAATACTAAGGATACAAAGAAAGGCAAAAAAATAATTCCTACCTATAGGACAATTATATTTTAATATGAGAGATAATATGAAAATAAGCTGGTACATATAAGATGCATACAGAGTACAAGAAAGTAACTTTAGAAGAGAAGCCTCTAGCAGCTAGTTAGACCAGGAAAAGCCTCCTTAGAAAGTGCTGATTTAACCAAGTCTTTGTGCTAAGAGGTGGAAGTGAAGTGAGAGGAGCATTCTAGGCAAGAAAATAGCTAGTTCAAAAACATGGAGGCAGTAATGGCATAGCCTATGTAAGCAACAGAAAGATATTAAAGTAGGGTTAGAAGAGGGGTGAGAAATCTATGACACACATGCTAAAGCTGACACATGAATTCAATTTCAGTGACACACCGTCCACTTATCACTATCATGCCCTCTCAAAGAAAGCCTGAGTTCAGGAATTTTGATTTGACCACCTTGATCATAATCCAATATAATTGGAAAAGGTCTTTGCAGTTATTTAATCAACTCCTCCTCATTTTACAGGCAAGGACATTGAGGCACAAGTAGGTTAAATGGTTTGCCCATAGTCAGCTAACTAATTTATAGAAGAAACAAGATTGGAACCCACATTTCCTGTTTTCCAGTTCAGGGCTGTTGTGTTTTTTTTTCCCCCTACTCTGCTCGTAGGTCTAAAGTTCTCTTCAAGTCTTTTAAAGTAATACCATCTTCTCAATTAGCCTTTCCCAATCCCCCTAGCTAGGAATCATTTCTGTTTTCACATTTTCCTAGAGCCCTTTGTCTGGAGCTTTCCTTTGCTACAGTAACATCTTACATTAGCTCATCCTCATGCCATACCACCCCTATTAAAATGTAAGCTCCTTCAAGATAGAAGCTATGCAAATTTCCCATTTTCCTTTGCTTAGCATCAAATATGGTTCACATAGTATATGTTTAATAAATGTTGAACTCAGTTGCATTCATTATCCTAGCTCAATAATTGAGTAGTGAAAAGAGCATTATATTTGGAGTCAGAAAACTGGACTCCATATTCGGTTGATTCACTATTTATGCAGGTGAATTCACTTCCTTGGACTTCACTTTCCTCATTTGTATATTAAGGAGGTTGGACAACAATTTCTAAGGTGTCCTACAGCTCTAAGTCCATATTAGAATTTCTGGAGTAATAGATGTATTTAGAAAAAAAATATTTAGGCCTCCTCCATACAGACTTAATCCCCCCCCCACACACACACAGACATCTCAGAGCCCTTTGGGCATTGAAATTGATAATGACACAACCCCCTCATATCTATGTTTTCCAAAACATCCAGGAGAAGGCAAGTAAAGACCCCACATTAAACATCTGAAGCTATGGTGCTACCTTCTTGAATGTGGTGGCTATTGCCAGTTATGTCTGTGTGAGTAGCCCACAGTACTCTTCTAACAACTCATGGGTATGCCTAACCCTAGAGCCATAATTGGAGATTTTGTGACTAGGAAAAGGACCCCAAGATACCAAGTAATACTACACATACCCTTAGCTTAGGTGAATGTGGTGCAAGACACTTTGCCATGGTGGAAAGCCCAAAATCCTGGGATACTGATGCAAGGCTCCATCTCATGAAACCCTTTCCGTGTGTGTGTGTGTGTGTGTGTGTGTGTGTGTGTGTGTGCACACGTGTGTGTGTCTGTGTGTGTAGAGGAAGAGGCCACAAGGAGTTAGGAGCTTACCTGAGCCCAGTATGTGGTAGCATCCTATTTTAACTAATTATTCTTGCCAAGAGAATGTCAAATCTTTGAGAAGAGAAACTTTATCACCTTTATTTTTGCATCTCCAGTACCTTTGTACAATGCCTGACACACAGTAGGCATTTAACAAATGCCTGTTGGTTGACTGACTTGTTGCTAATTATGTGCTAAGCTTTATTGTTTCCATATTCTTGAATGAATTCAACATTTGTCAGTATCCGCTAAATTCAATGCTCAGCATCAAAGCACCCTGGCTAGGGTTCTGGGCATTCCCATTCTGGGACTAGAGAGATTGCTTAGAACTGACTAGTGCTGTCCCTGGCCCTCATCATCACTGCAGCCCCTGCCTGAAAAGGGAGGCATTATGGAGAACAATACAAGCTGGGCTTGTGTGCTGCTTGGTTGAGTTGCAGCAGTGTTTAAGGAGCATGAAATGCAAGCGTGAACTTGTAATGAAATTGCCCTTACTTCCCGCCTGGTTAGCATTTGTGATTTCCATGGTGAGCCTCTGAGATCAGTCTCAGCATAATGAAAAATAGCAGCAAACCTTGGCTTTTCCGATGTCTTAGATTAGAAGCAGATAGAGGCACTTTCAAGGATGAAATGGCAATGGAGAAGAATCCATGGTGCAGAGAATAATAACTGACCTCAAGTCATGCAGAAAGGAGGGGTTCTCTGGTTGAGAGCTATATTATTGTGGCGAATCCTTATAATTCTCTGAATTAATATCTGAACACAGTGGTATTTTCACCAATGCAGCAATTTTTATAGGGATTGTATCTTGCCCATTTCCCCGAACACATTGCTTTCTATAAGGTCAATACTAGAAATGCTAGACAGATGAGTCTACACACATATACACATACACACACAGGTGATAATCATTTTACCTCACATTTTACAAATGATAAAACTGAAGTTAAGAAACTTTCCTCAAGTTTCCCATTTAGCTAGTATCTTACAGTGAGATTTGAGCTCAGGTCTTCTGAACTCCAAGTCTAGTATTCTATCTACTACACCAACTAGCTATCCCTTATTGTTGGTCTGAAGCAAGTTCATAATATCAGTTTCCCTTCTTATTTTTCTCTACTTTTGATGAATTAAATTGTCATGATAAGCAATGGGGCCATCTCCAGTCTTCCTGATCTATATCTTGCCACTGGACCCAGATGGCTCCAGAGGAGAAAATGAGGCTAGTGACCTTGCACACCCCTCCCTCACTTAAAACTAATTCATTTGCAAGTCATAGCATCATCTTCCTGGTGTCATGGTCCTCTTCGAGAATGAAAGACAAAACAACAACAGCAGCAGTAATATATATGTGATGTGATAGATGAGTCAGATATATACACATATATGTGTAGATATATACACATATGTATGCATGTATATATGTATGAATGCACAGAATCCTATTAATTCAGTCCTCATCTATTTTCTGGATATCTTACTGGTAACTCAAATTCAGGATATCCCACACAGAAGTCATTATTTTTCCCCCTAAAACCATCCTCACTTCCAACATTCCAATTTCTGTTCAGTCCATCAGTTAGGTATCTAACATTTATTAAGCACTTATTATATGCCAGGCAGTATGCTAAGTTCTAAGGATACAAAAAATGTCAAAAAAAAATAGTCTCTGCTCTCAAGGAGCTTGCAGTCTAATGGAGGAGACAACAAGTCAACAATTGGGGATAAGCTCTTAGGAAAGGCACTAAGATTAAAAAGGACTGGGAAAGGCTGTTTGTAGAAAGCAAGGCTTTAGCTAAAATTTAAAGAAAGTTAGGAAAACTAGAAGGCAGAGATGAGAAGAAAAAGAATTCGGGGCATGGGGTGGGGGGAGGCTACCAACCATTCAGTCACCCAGATTCACTATCTCAAAGTCATGCTCAAGTCTTCACCATCCCATGCCAAGATCCTTCTACCAATATCCAACCAATTGCCAAGCTTATCAATTTGACTTTACTCCTCTCCATTCATGAAAGCACTACTTTATCTAATCAGGCTCTTATGACTTCTAACCTGGAATATTTCCTCCCCTTTTCACTCCATTATCTACATAGCTACCAAATTAATCTTCCTAAATTACAGATTTGGCAATGATATTCTCCTGCTCAAGAAGCCACAATGATTCCAAAGATACTGGAGTGGTTTGCCATTTCCTTTTCCAATCATTTTACAGATGAAAACACTGAGGTAAACAGGGTTAAGTGACTTGCCAAGGTGACCAGCTAGTGTCTAAAGCTGGATTTTAACTTCCTGACTCCAAGCCCAGTGCTTTATCCATTGCTTCTCCATTCCCCCCCCCCACAAAAAAACCCCTGTAAATTCTCTGAGGGCAGAAATGTTTTACATCCAAGAGCATAGGATAGTATCTTGAACATAATATATGCTTAATAAATTCTTCTTGTTATTGAATCATACAATAAAACTGGTAAGAACCTAGTTGAATCCAGCCATATCTTTTTTATAGGTTATTGATCCCTCTCAACCAGTTTATTTTGCTAGTTCAGAGAATCATAGACTCTTAGAGTTGAAAGGCACTTCAGAGTTCACCCAGATTAACTCCACCTCAAATCATGAATTTCATCACTAAGATCCCTAACAGGAGATCATTTAGTAGCCATTTGAACACTTTTGCAACCTACAGAGGTAACCCATTCTATTTTTGTTTTGCTTTGCACATCTCTAATTGTTAGTATTAAAGCTTAAATACCTTGGGAAAGACTGAAGGCAAAAGAAAAAGATGGAAAGGGTAGCAGTAGAGGATAAGATTGAAACATAGTAGCATGGAAACAACAAACATGAATTTAGACAGACTTCAAGAAATAGTGGATGACAAAAAGTCCCAGAGTGTTATGATCCACGGGGTCATGAAGAGTCAGACATGAATGACTAACAAATTGTGAGTGATTTTTTCCCTATGTTTGAATCCAAATTTGTATCCCTGTATCTTACGCCATTTACTCCAAGTTGTAGCCTTTGGGACCAAGCAGAACAATTTTAACACAGCTTAGGTCCTCTCGCTATTAGCTGAACTTTTGCCTTATTTTTTCAGGACCCAGGCCTTTATGCCATCTCTAGCCATATCCTCATGATAGCCCTACTTTCCTACCATTTGAATCTGTCTCTGCCTCCCAGGTCACATAGGCCTAATAGGTGAACCCTTTTGCCTTATTTCCAGGCCTCCACAATACTTCTCAGAGTTATCCTTACCACGGCTCTTCATCGGTACCTGCCTGCCATCTGAAGAGATGAAAGAAGTTTCCAGTGTCCCTTTAGGAGCTGTTTTCCCCATCTGAAGGCAAAGCTCCTTGAGAGCAAGAACTGGCTTGCTTGCTTGTATTTGTATCCCCAGTGTTTAGCATAGTGCCTGGTATACAATAAGTACTTAATTAATTATGTATATGTATGTATGTATGTATGTATGTATCTATCTATCTATCTATCTAATCTCTCTCATATATAACAACCTTTCAAATATTTGATATTAGCTCTAATATCCCTCAATAAATCTTCTGATCTCCAAGCCAAACACTGCCTACCCCATATACACCAATTCACTGAACAATCTTCATGTGGCATAGTTCAGAGTTGCCTCACCAGCATTGTCATTCTTCTATAGACACATTCCCATTTTTCCAGGTAGTACTATCTGTAGAATGTGGCATAGTAGAGTTCAGGAGAAGATGATATCCACAGATTTTTCAGTAAATGGGTCTCTTCCATAACTAATTCCTTAGGCAGTCATGACTGGTCTAGATTTACCTGGTTTTCATTGTCCCAGACATACTCACTGTTTCTCTAACATACCCTCCACTTTACTTCTGCTGTGCATTTCCATGTATCGTTCTCTCATGCCAGAATTTCTTTAATTTCTTCCCTCACTCTACCTGTCAGATTCAGTTTATCATTCAAGGCCCAGTGTACATTTTATCTCCTGCAGGAAGTTTTCCCTAGTTTCCTCAGCTGGAAGTCATCTTTCTCTCCCCTCTAGTCTACTATCACATTTAGTATCTCCCTAATAATATTTGCCACATTCTACCTTTCATTCCAATTATACTTTTAATGCTTTATTCTGACTACTAGATTGTAAGCTCTTTGAGGTCAGGGCCTATGCCTTTCATCAATATATCCTCTACAGCATTTAGCACACTACCTTGAATGTAGCAGACATTCAATAAATATCAGATAGAAGAATGAATCCTAATTCAAGTTAATAAACATTGCCTACTCTATCCAAGGTACTGTTCTAGCATTGAAGATACAGCTATACCTTGGAAATATAGTGGGTTTCATTCCAGACCACTGCAGTACAGTGAATATTACAATAAAGTGAGTCACACAATTTTCTGGTCTCCCAGTATATGTGAAAGTTTTGTTTACATTATACTGTAGTTTATTAAGTGTGCAATATATAATATCTTTTTAAAAATGTACATACCTTATTATTATGATATACATACTTTATTGGTAAAAAAAAATGTAAACCATTATCTAAGCCTTCAGCAAATTATAATCTTTTTGCTGGTGGAAGGTCTTGCCTTGATGTTGATGGCTGCTGACTGATCAGGGTTGTGGTTGCTGAACGTTGGCGTGGCTGTGGCAATTTCTTAAAACAAGACAACAATGAAGTTTGCTGCATCAATTGACTATTCCTTGCACTTGAACACTTAGAGGCCACTACAGGGTCATGAATTAACCCAATTCTAATATTATTGTGTCTCAGGGAATGAAGAGAAAACATTTCCAGTTGGAGAGGAATCAAAAAAGCTTCATAGAGGAAGCTGAGCTGAGCCTTAAAAAAGATTCACAGGTGAGAAGAGATGAGATAAAAGTATATCCCAGGATCTTCCACTTCCAGGATCCAAGATGGTGGAGTAAAAAGGTAGTCGCTCTCACCCTCCCCTATCAACCTTTGAAAACCCAGAAAATATCACCCCAGAAAAAAAAAATCCTTGAACAGCTGAACTAGAAGAAAGACAGGGAACAGCAGTGCAGCAGCCCAGTAAATGGGTCTCCCAGTGCCTCAGCAAAAATAAGTGAAGCAGCACTACAAAGGGCCCCAGGTGGATAAGCACCCTGCAGCATTCATCTGAAAGGGGCCGAAGAAAGCAACCTAAGGTCTTCCTAAAGTCCGAGCCTTGCTGATTCCAGCCCAACACCAGGTAAGCTGTCAGAACCTCCAACTGTCAACCAGGAAGAGATCCTGAAGCCCAGGTGGCAGAGCAGGTAAACACCAACACCTGAACCTTCAAGTGCCTCAGTGAGGGTGGGGGGAACTGGTGGAAACCAGCTCAGAAAAGCACCAGGTACCTTGGCACTCTAATGCAAAGGAATCTCCCAGTGTATTAGCAGAAACAAGGGAGACAGCACTGCAAAGGGCCCCAGGCAGATAAACACCCTGCAGCACCCATCTAAAAGGAGCTGAAGAAAGCTAAAGGAAAGGAAAAGCAAGCAACCTAGAATTTCCTGAAAGTTCCAGCCTTGCTGATTCCAGCCAAACATGAGGTAAGCTGCCAGAACTCTACAGCCTCCAATTGCCAACATAGGAGGCCCCAGCACACAAAGCCACCAAGACCTAGGCTCCCAACACAAGAAGCTTGGGTCAGTGCCCTCTGTTCCCCAGCAGGAGAGCTCAATCTCTTTAAAGGCCAGGGAATAAAGAAACACCATGAGTAAAAAGAAATGTACCATAGATTCATATTATGAGAAGAGTGAAGATCAAGACAGAAATTCGGAAGAGGGCAATATTGTCAACAAATACAATTGGCCAAGTGGAAAAAAAGTACACTGAAGAAAACAAGTCCCTAAAAAGCACAATTGGCAAACTGGAAAAAAAGTACACTGAAGAAAACAAATCCTTTAAACATACAATTGGCCAATTGGAGAAGGAAGTACAAAAACTAACAGAAGAAAACAATCTGTTAAAAACTAGAATTAGACAAATGGAAACTAATGACTCTATGAGAGAGCAACAATCAGTCAGACAGAAACAAAAAAATGAAAAAATGGATGAAAACGTAAAATACCTCATTGGTAAAACAACTGACCTGGAAAATCAATCCAGGAGAGTCAATTGAAAAATCATTAGACTACCTGAAAACATGATGAAAAAAAGAGCCTGGACAGTATCTTTCAGGAAATCATCAAGGAAAACTGCCCAGAAGTCCTAGAACCAGAAGGTAAAATAATCAAAGAAAGAATACACTGGTCACTACCTGAAAAAGATCCCAAATTGGCAACGCCAAGGAATATAATAACAAAATTCCAAAATTACCATATGAAAGAGAAGGTGCTGCAAGCAGCCAGAAAGAAACAATTTAAATATCATGGAACCACAGTCAGCATTACACAGGACCTTGCAGCTTCTACATTAAAAGACTGCAGGGCATGGAACATGATATTCTGTAGGGCAAAGGAGCTTGGATTACAGCCAAGGATCAACTACCCTGCAAAAATGAGCATGATTTTTCAAGGGAGGAAATAGATATTCAATGAAATAAGGTACTTCCAAGCCTTCCTGATGAAAAGACCAGAGCTCAACAAAACTTGATCTTCAAGTACCAGATACAAGAAAGACATGAAAAGGTAAATGGGACAGAAAGATAACAATATGTTGTTAATAAGGGTGGACTGTTTACATCCCTGCAAGGGAAGATGACACATCTCTTGAGAACTGTATTGTTATTATACATGTTAAAGGAGTATACATAAAGGGGGTGGATATTAGTTGACTTTGATGTAATGATAAAAGAAAACCTAATCAAGTGTGTTAAATGGATCCAAGTAAATGGATTAGCTTGGTCTTAGAAAATGTACTGAGAAAGGAGGAGGCAGACAAGGGCAAATTACACTACAGGGAAAGACAGAAAATCCTATTACAGCAGAGGGAAAAAGGGAGGGGGTGAGCATTGTTTGAACCTTACTCTCATCAGATTTGGCTCAAGAAGGGCATAACATAATCAGTTAGGTATAGAAATCTAACTTGCCCTATAGGCAGTAGGAGGGAAAAGGAGAAAGAAAAGGGAGGGGGGAATAGAAACAGTAAGGCTAAAGGGGAAGAAAAGGGAAAGGGAGGGAGGGACTGAGGGAGGTGGTGGTCAAAAGCAAAATGCTAGTGAGAATTTGTACTTACAACTTCACTTATGTTTAATAGGAATGTAAATGTATAGCATATATCAGATTGTATGCAGTCTTGGGGAGGGTGGTAGGGAGGAGGGGGGAAAAATTTTAAATCTAAAAGCATATGGAAGTGATTGTTGATAAACCAAAATAAATTAATAAAGTAAATTTTTTTAAAAGTATATCCCAGGTATAACCCATGCAAATACGTGAAGTGAGAAGATGGTACATTGAGATATTAGATGAGCAGAATAGGTCGCTGTCTACATAGGCTGAAATGTACAGTGCATGAAGGGGAGTAATGCTAAGTAAGAGTAGAAAATAATGTTGGCACTAGATTGTAAAGGGCAAAAGAGTTTCACAAAAAAGCTAAGAGTTTGCATTTCTTTCCTAGAGGCAATAAGGATCCACCAAAAGTTTTAGAGCAAGAAAGTATCAGTCTAACCCAAGCAATATCTTGAATAAGCCTCATTGCCAAACATAGACATTGAATCCTTTTGGAAAGTTAGTCCCGTTTAATACCCAAACTGAGTATTTGTTATTGTGTAGTTTGGATCTCTCCCTGCCCACATATTATTTTCTTTCTTCCTTTTTTATTTTTTTCAAATTTTCAGTATCAACCAGCACTTCTAATGTTCATGTATTTATGTTGGCAGGGATAGGAGAAGGAAAGGGGGACAATAGGTGCCATTTCAATACCTAGATCTCCATTTCCTAAGTATACATTACCAAGAATGAGAAAGAAAACTTGACAAACTGGTTATTACTACAACTTGGAGGATTATCACAGTCAAGAGTTCATAATCCTTTGTAAGAGAGTCTGGTGCCCTTAGAGATGCAGGCTTTAAATGCCATAATCTCCTTCAGTAAATGCCTTTTGTGAACCAGTGATGTTACAAACACTCCAGGCCGAAATACAGTTTGGAGGCATGACTTTGTACATTATTTGGTACTGTATTCAAGAATCTGTGGAAGGTGCTTGCCTTCTAGATGAGAGACATGTAATTCCTACATCAAAACCACAGGTCAGACTATAACACTTAGGGAGTTAGGGACACCTCCTCTTGTTTTCTACATTTCCCCAACTGCATCAAGAAGAAACTACTTAATAGCTTTGGTGAACAACATTTTCAGGAGCCCAAATTTGCATTTGCTCACACTTGCCCATAAAATAGAATTATTTCTTGTTATGAATGCTGTTCAGGTCACAGGCAATTCATACCTTGTAAGTGCTACGTTTAAAAACCCCACTTAAACCCTCTAGGGTCTAAGTTCCATTTATGGATCTCAGTGTGACTTCCTTATGTAGAGAAGAAAAAGATAAATGAATACTGAAAGAATGGCAGAAGAGCCCAGTTTTTCACTCTGGAGGATGATTTACAAATCCTGGAGCATAGATAAGTCTTTCTGCCTCACAGAAAAGTGCTTCTAAAAGAGAGACAAGACACAAAGAAGAGGGTGTGTGGGAAGGGGAAGACAGAAACAGAGAGACAGAGAGAGACAGAGACAGGGAATCAAGGGAAGGAGGAAGGAAGAAGAAGAGGAAGGACAGAGAGAGGGAGAGAGAGAGAGGAGAGAGAGAGAGAGAGAGGGAGAAAGAGAGAGAGAACACTTCTAAAATGAAAACTTGAGGATAGAGGAGGGTAGGAAAGAATCATAGCTCCTGGACCCTACACATTATGGGAAAATGAGAAGAATGAGAAGGGACTCAAAGTTTATTATAAAGCACATAGTTATCCAGATATGAATCCTGAAGGTCTCATTTGGAAGGGGGTGGCAATAAAGGATGTTCCATTTATCAAACACAAAATGCTATATCCTTAGAAGAATGGCCAACTTGCCCTTGTACTACATCTGTTTCTCCTTCCCCTCCCATCATTATTATACACTTTTGATACAAATTATTAGCATAAAATGCATATTGCTTGGCATTTTTAAGTGACTATTTCCAAGGTCTGCTTAGTCATTGGGTTCTCATTCTCTATGAGAAGACACAGTGGCCAATGAATCAGAGGATGACTAAATATATTCTGAACTCTGGGTCAGTTTTCTTTGAAGAAAATTACATAAGAAGGTAGTCATGGAAATTAACTATTTATACCCTATTTCCAAATACATCTTGGGGCAGGGGACAGATTAAAAAAAAAGATGGCAACTTTACATTCATTCCCCCCTACCACACACACACCTTTTAAATCTAAAGAATTAATTTAGGATTTGTTCATCCTTTACAAATTATATTAGTGTGGTGGAGTAGAATGAATCTGAACCTGGAGTCAGGAGAAAACTAAATCAGGCTCACTTCTAACACCAATTATTTATATGTTCATTGACAAATCATTTAGCCTCAGTGAGCCTGGGTTTACTCATTTGTAACAAGGGGATAATAATATCTTCAATATCTTCTTCATAGGGCTGTTGTGAGGAGTTAACATCTAGGTGGTTCAGTGGATAGTATACTGAGCCTTGAACAAAAAAGACTTCAGTTCAGATACAGCCTAAGACACTTGCTGGCTATGTGATCTTAAGCAAGTCACTTAATGACTATCTGCCTTAGTTTATCCATCTAGAAATTGGGAACAATTGTATATACAACCTAGAGTTTTTGTGAGGATAAAATGACATATTTGTAAAGTGCTTTTTCAGACCTAAAGCATTATATAAATGCTAGCTATTATGAATGTATTTTTCCTATTGGAATAGTGGATAAAGTGTTGGACTTGGAGTCAGGAAGATATAGATTCAAATCCTGCCTAGGACACTTAATAATTGTGTGATCTTGGGAAAGTCATAATTTCTCGAAGCCTTAGTTTTCCTCATTTGTAAAATAGGGATAACTTTAATCTGAAAATACCTTCAGTAATTATCTCAGAGATCAAATGAGATAATGTATATGCAGTGCTTTGCAAACCTTAAAGTGCTATATACATTTTAGTTATTATTATATAAATAGCAGTGATTCAATTTCAATGAACATTTAAGTGCTTTTTATGTGTAAGGTGAGAGACAGCGTAGCACAATGGATAGAAGTGGCCAGGAAGTTAGGAAGACCTGGCCCCAAGCATAGTCTGGGACATGTATTGACTACATGAACCTGAAGCTGTGGCCTTCATACACTCCCTACCCTCAGACTCTCCTTTGTCTGTCTCTTTCCTTCTCTACTCTTTATCATTCTTCACCCAATTTCCCTTTTCCCCATCTATGCTTGTATTTATGCTGTTTTACTTGATTATACCTATTTGTTAAGAGATTTTGTTTTGCTTTAAGTTAATTGGGAGGGAAAGTATTCAGGAAACAGGGAGGTTATCAATGGTGATAACAAAAAAAATTGGGATCAAGGCCAATCAAGGACAGACAAATGTGCTTTTTCTCCGTCATTCCACAGCCAAAATGTTCATGTAAAAAAGGGGTAGGACCTTAGACATGGGAGATAGACAGTGCAAGGGGCTGCATACCCAGCTGCCTGCCCTGTGTGTGGCATTTGGTTGGCAGATGATGGGGAGGGTTGGTCCCTTTTTTACAGGAGCTGTTTTACTGGATGATGACTGAGTGCTGCGTTGGAAGTAGGACTGGTGCTCTTTAAGGTGCTGCCACGCCCAGGGCTCCTGTGTCTATCTGCTTGTTGGTGGCAGCTGGCCAGCAATTGTCACTGGTGACGAGGAGGAAGGTGGGCACCTGCTCCACAATGATTTCTCCCCTCAAAGGTGGTGGTGGGGACTGAGATTAAAGCAGGTCTGGTGGTTTGGGTGGGGGGCACTCATATTCCCAAGGCTCTTGGGTTGGGGGTCCTGGGTTGTCTCCATCAGGGTTTGAGGGGAAATGTTAGCCAAGTTTCCAACAGTGGTTTGATTTCCCTGGCATATTCTGCCTCCTGTCTCTCCCTGAGGGTGCCTTGCTGCTTCAGCTAAACTGGCTTGCCTGCCCCAAGTATAACATTCCTCTCCAGGCTGCACTCCTTTAACCATGCACCATAAACCTCCATATACTCGAAAATCATTCCAGGCCTGAAATTTACATACTGGAAGTACCTTCTGTCGTTAGACATCTGTTTCCAACTGCATGGTCCCTCCTAAACCTGAATTTAAGGAGGGAGCCCAGGCCAGCAATGTCTCATTTCTCAAGTTCCCTTCAGGACTTTCTCTGCCATGCTCACTTGCCCGGCAAGTTGTTTCTTACTGTTGCCTGTTTGTTTCCCCTCCTTCTCCTCCACTCCCTACCCCACTCCCACTTTTGGCTTCAGCTTTTTCATGAATTGTCTTCTGCCATTAGAATGTAAGCTCACTGAGGGCAATGATTGGTTTTCCTTCTGTTCATAATTGTATTCCCAGTGTTTAGCACAGTGCCTGGCTTATAGTCAGCACTTAATAAATATTTGTTGACTGACTGGAAGTTGGATGGCGATTGATGGGAAGGGCCCCCCTTATCCACAGGAGTTGATTTCTTTGATGATGACTGAGAGGGTTGGAATGGAAGCAGTGGCCTAGGAGGTGCTGCCACTCCCAGGGCTCTTGTGCATATCAGAATAGACCAAACAAAAATCAACGGCTTCATAAGAAAACATAAAATATTGAAAAAATAGAAGAAATGTAATATATCTGATGTATCAACAATTGACCTAGAATTTAAGAACCATTGGATTCATAAGAATCATGATTTTAAAAAATAAACAAAAAAGAAACCTTAGAAATCATGTGATAACTGCCCAGATATTGTGAAAACCAAAAGGCAAAGTAAAGATAGAAAGAATCTACCAATCACTCCCCCAAAGGAAAAATCCAAGGGATATCATAGCCAAAATTCAGAGATTCAACTTCAAAGAAAAATATGCTGCACACATACAGAAAGACATTTCAGTACCAAGGAACCACTGTCAGGATCACATAAGACCAGACAGCTTCCACTAAAAACCAGAGGAGATCTTGGAATACAATATTTCAAAAGAGACAATTTTCAAAAGGTTTACAACTAAGAATAACTTACCCTGCAAAGCTGATATAATGATACGGGGTGAAAAATGGACCTTTAATGGAACAAAGGACTTCCAAGAATTTCTGCTGAAAAGACCAGACCGAAGTTAGAGCTTTGAAATACAAACACAAGAGTGACCCTAAAAAAGTAAATTCATATGAGTAATTGGAAAGAGATGTGTGATGATATAGTGGCAACATTCTAAAAGGGGGAGAAGAAACAAGTTTCTCTTTAGAACATTAATGCCTTCAAAAGGTATTCAAAGAGTTAAATAAGAAAAACAGAAGGTCTTGAAGGTATATTGGTTCTGTCTTGAGGATTTAAAGAGGGGTGACAGAAAAGAGTATAAGAAGAATATGCAAGTGTAGGAAAGAGAATTAGGAGATGGATTTTGCTATTTCTCAAATTGTTGTTTGGGTGAGAAAAAGGAAGAGATTAGAAAAATGGGCTTCGGATAAAGTCTTTTATATGAAATGGACATAGGAGAGTTGAACACACACGTGCACACACGCACACACACACACACACACACACACACACAGAATTTGTTATAAAAATACATCAATCTAAATAGAGAACAAGCAGGGATGTAGGAGCCAGAATAAGAGTCAGGATGATACTGTAAAGTAATAATTATAAGCAAAACAAATAAAAAAGGGTAGAAAAAGAAAAGCAAGAATGTAATCTATAAGTATACTTTAGATTGCCTCTTAGAAATTTGGGGAATGGCTGGACAAATTTTGGTGAACATATATAATGAAATACTGTGGTGTCATAGGAAATGAAGAAAGATGAAGAGTAAAATTTGCGTAACTGGGAGAACAAGTTATATATATAGGTGACAACACTGTAAAGAAATATAATTTTGAAAGATTTAAGAATTCTGATCAAAGCAGTGGCTCATCAGGGGATTTGTGTTAATGTATGTTAGCCACCACTTGACAAAGAGGTTATGGACTTAAGATGTAAAGACATATATTTGTGTACATGGCTATTGGGTAGATATGTTTTGCTTGGCTATAACTAATTGTTGCAAGGTTTTTTTGTTTTGTTTTGTTTTCCATTTTTTAAGTTAATTGGGAGGAAGAGTATTCAGGAAACAATGAAGTTATCCATGGCAATGAGAAAAAAAAATTAAATGAGGATCAAAACCAATCAAGGAAATCCCAACCCACCAGAGCTGCCATATGAGTGCAGATCAGGGTGAGTGAACCAAGGTGGAGAAAGAGAAGTGGGGTGTTGACACCACATTGACATCACACAGGGTGTGGCTAGAAAGCACTTTCTCCTTGATGCTTACCTCCTGTGAATGCTTTACTCCTTTTCAGATCACTTATTTGTATAAATTATCCTCCCAGTAGAATGTAAATTCCTTAGGGAAAGAGGAAAAATTCTCATGGGGAAATACAACACATAAAGGGGAGCAAAAGTGGGGAGGAAGAGGAGGAGAGAAGGATAAGAGGAGCAGTACTAGCTAAAGGACAAGATTGATGTGAGGAAAAGAATTCTGGAGAAGTCTTGAGAATGAATCAAACTGAAGTGAAGGGAGTGAAGTGAGCCTGGCTTGGCTCCTCCAGAAATGGTGGTCTGGGCGGAGGAGTTACCATTCAAGCAAGTGGGGCTCTAGGGCAGAGATTTTTCAAGGGTCAGAGGACAGTTGGCAAAGAGAAACAAAACAAAACAAAACAAAACAAAAACACTTTTCAAATACTCTGGCACCACTTCTTTACATGCAAAAATTCTAATAAGAAATATTCTATTATTATAGTAGTTCTCACAGGACTTCTACTTGGTATCATTTTATTAGCCTATTTTCCCCACGTACTTTAAAACAATAAAACTTCATTTTTTTCAGCATATCCCATGACTCCTGTATTTTATTAATTCTGACTAGCTTCCTTCCCTCCTAGCCACCTCTGACACACATACACATGGGCACGGGTGTCTACACACACACACACACACACACACACACACACACACACAGAGTCATTCTAATTTTGTGTGGTTTTATATGAGACTGAGCTCTTTTCAGAGTTGAACATTTCTGAACTTTATTCCAAGTAGGCCAAGAACTTAAGCCTAGGCAAAAAATGTGTGTGCTTCTGCATGTGTTAGTGAGAGAGAGAGAGAGAGAGAGAGAGAGAGAGAGAGACAGAGAGAGAGAGAGAGAGAGAGAAGAGAGAGAGAGAGAGAGAGAGAAACAGAGACAGAGAGATGGAGAGGGAGAGAGACAGACAGACAGAAATTAAGTATAGGAAATTTATTTTTCCCCATGTGTTTTTTGTTTTTGAAGACAAGGCAATTTCCCTAGCTCTTAATACCATTTTTCCCACAGGCCGTACCCCCTCCATGCCTCGAAGGCTCTTCCTCCTTACCTCTGCCTCTTCGGAATCTCTAGCTTACTTCAGAGTTCCTCTCAAGACCAATACTTTCTACTTGAAGCCTTTCCCAAAATCCCCCTTGCCTAAATACTAGTGTCCCTGAAATAGATTACTTTTATTGATTTTTGTCTATATTTTGTACCTACTTATATGTGTACATGGTATCCCCTCCCCCAATGGAATATTAGCTCTTTGAGAGTAGGAATTATTTGATTTTTTTTCAAATTTTGTATCCCCATTTCCTAGAAGTATAATGATTGGTATATATGGATACCCAAAATCTGCTTATCGATGAATCTATTTGGAATCATTAGCCATTAAGAGATGCTTTCATATATACAAGACATACCCATTCCACTAATGCTCATTGGTCTCCATGGAAACAACAGTCTCTGAACAATGAATCACCTGATCACAGAAGGTACTGTGTGATGAGTCACATCAGGAAATGGCAAATTTTCTTAACCAGAAGATGCTGCTTCATTTTGCTCATTCACTCCCATTCACCCTTACCTTTGTTTACACTCCAAAGATCTTTCTATTCATTCATAACTTGTAGCCGTGTTGAATGTTCTACCTAACTGACAGCTAAGTGGCACCATAGTGCACGGAGTGCTGGGCCTGGAGTCAGGAAGTCCTGAATACAAATCCTATCTCAGACACTAGCTGTATGACTCTCAGCAAATCATTTAATTCTGTCTGGCTCAGTTTCCTCATATATAAAATGGGCATAACATTAGCATCTACTCCTCAGGATTGCTGTGAAGATCAAATATGATAATGTTGGTAAAGTTCTTAATAGCACAGTGCCCAGCACACAGTAAGTGCTATACAAATGTTGTTTATTTATTATTGTTATTATTGTCTGCATCATTGTCATCATCATCATCATCATATCATCATTATTATCTGACTCAATGTTTATTGAGTGTCTGTAGGAATACTGTTTCCTGAACTGAACACATCCAGAGTGATCTCTAGGAGTTTAAAAAAAAAATAAAAAAGACACAAATCACTGAGTTTGGAACAACAAGACTTGACTTTGAATCCCAGCTCTCCCTCTTATCTTCTCTGAGATTTTGAGAAAGTCTTGTAACCTCTCTAGGCCTCAGTTTCCTCATTTATAAAATGAAGATCATTGGATTAGATGACATCTAAGATCCTTTCTAGCTCTAAATTACATGCCTTGATGAAGTGATGAAATTGTCCATCATGACCCTTCCAGTTCTTGGGCATTACTGCCTATCAGACTTATAACCATTCCCTTTTCACTGCCTGGGACACTATGAGTACCAAACTCCTGTGGTTATCAACTCTTTTTGTCTGGTTATCCCCCTAAATTCCTTCTTCTAGGGTTTTTATGCTCTTGAGAAGGAATCACAGCAACATTTTTCCTTTTTTCAGCCTTATTGGAGAAATTACCTTAGCTCCCAGAGGAATGCTGGGGAAGGGGACAAGGAGATAATAAGCAGTTCTGAATACACTAAGGTAACTTAATCATCTCCCGAAGGGGAATCAAGACTGGGGGGGAGGTTTTCTCAGCCCCAACTCACAACTGCTACTAGCACAAAACAGCCATTTTTCATTGACCTGGCAGTGTTGCCCTGGAACTCCCTGGGGACTTCACCATCATCCCCCTAGACACTCTGAAAAACACTGCTCAAAGATGTCGCCAATATTCCAAGTTCATGCTGATATTTATCTTCAGAAACTCTGAAATTTATAGTCACCTGATAACTTGGGTCTTAGAGGCAATTTTTGACTCTTGTCCCACACAATTCCATTGTGAATCTGCAGGCACTTTGAGGAAGAAGTTAGAGGAGGAAAAATATTCTGTAACTATAGTATTGTAACAGGAACACAATAACCTGTCTTTAGGTGTTGGGATTCTTCCTGGGAACAGCCATATATTCCCTAGCCAATACCAAGTATGTCATTGCTACACTGCTTTAGCAAGGTGATCTTAATCCTCAGAATAAGGTCAGATTACAACACAGTATCTAGGCAACTAGGTGGTACAGGGATAGAGGCAGAAAAACTCTTCTTGTTGAGTTCAAATCTGGCCTCAGATACTTACTAGCTGTGTGACCCTGGGCAAGTCACTTAACCCCATTTGCTTCAGTTTCCTCAACTGTAAAATGAGAGGCAAATAGCAAACCAGTCCAATATCATTGTCAAGAAAACTCCAAATGGGGTCACAAAGAGTCAGACATGACTGAATAACAATAACAACCCAGCACATAGCATGTGCCTAATAAATGCTTATTAATTGATCTCAACCTAGAAGCAACCTCAGAGGCTATCTATCTTGTTCCAACCTGTCATTTCACAGATGAGGAAAACTTGAGGCACAGAAAAGTTAAGTGATTTACCCAAGATCCCACGAGTCATTAGGGTTAGAAGCCAGGTACTAAGACTCCAGATACACCTCTCTTCCAATCCTATCCCTCTGCCTCCCCATCCTTGTAAGGGCATGGGGTCAAAAAATTCTAGGTTAAAAGAACCTTATAGTCTGGAATCCAGAGACTACATGGACTATAGACTGGTCCGGAGATATCTGGAGATCTCTAACCTGTTTTAGGAAAAGACCAGAAGACAAGGAGAATGGATAGAATTACATAGCATCTATTTTATGTTCCTCACCAGATTCTTTTAGGTTGGATGGTACCATGAAGAGTGCAAGATTGGAGTCACAGAATCTCAATTCAAAACCCAGCTCTGCTCACCTTGCTGTATGTGTTATCTTAGAGAAGTCATCATACCTCCCGAGGCCTATGTTTCTTCATCTTTAAAATGAGGAGGCCAGACCATATGACATCTAAGGTCACTTTCAGCTCTAAATCAGTGACTCTGAAAATACACTGATGAAGAAATTAAGAGAGGAAAGATATTCTGTAGTTACTACATTCTATCTCATCTGAAGTATGTTGTGATCAATAAATCGGAAATCATCTACTTAGCTCCACCACGTACTAGAAGCTATGCTAGGATCTGGGGATGCAAATGCAAACAACAAAATATTCTCTTATTCTCAAGGACCTTATATCCTGTCATGGAAGAATCCCCTGTTTGTTTGTGGCCGGAACCTAGATTTGTGTCTGGGCTGGAGGACACATGTGGAAATCCTGCCCATTTTGCATGAAAATCAAACCACATCAAAACATCTGGGACAAAGCTGTAAAAACTATCCTTGCACCCTTATTTAGCTATTGATTGTGAACATGGCTGGTAGCAGAATGCCCACAAACCAAGTCACCAATTTTTTGTCAACCGCTATAAGCTAGACTCTTTACCAATGTGCTTCCTGAATAAAGAACTGTTATGTAGGGAAGGAGAATTAAACCTGGCTTTAGAAGACCTGTTTTCAAATCTCAGCTGGGAATGCTTCCTACCTACATTTCCTTGGATATGCTACGCAATCTTTCCGGGACTCAGTTTCTTATTCTCAAAATCCAGAGCTTGGCCTAAGTGATATCTATGTTGTCTTCCAGCTGTAACACTCTTTGAATAATAATAACCAAGATTTATATAGGAGGCAGTTGGGTGGCTCAGTGGATAAGAATGCTGGGCCCAGAGTCAGGAAGACCTAAGTTCAAATCTAGCCTCAGACACTCACTAGCTATGTGACTCAGGGCAAGTCACTTAACCTCTGTTTGTCTTAATCCACTGGAGAAAAAATGGCAAACCACTCCAGTATCTTTGCCAAGAAAGCTCCATGGACAGGATAGTACATGGAGTCATGGAGACTTGGACATGACTGAACAACAACAACATTTATATGGCACTTACTACATATCTGCCAGGCACTGGTGTAAGTACTTTACAAATACTATCTCATTTGGCCCTCACAAGAACTTTGGGAGGTAGGTGCTGCTATTGTCCCCATTTTGCATCTGAGGACACCCAAGCAGACAGAGGTTAAAAGACTTGCTCAGGGCCATACAGTTATAACTGTCTGAGGCCAGATTTGAACTCAGGTCTTCCTGACTCCAAGAGGCCCAGTGCCCCATCCACTGAGCCATCTAGCTGCCCCTATGAATCTGAAGTAGCTTAAGTTGAGATCGAAATGCAGGGATGTAAATGAAGATCAATTTGAGAAAGAAGAAGTATCAAAAGACAGACAAAACTCAAAACATTGGTCAAAAACATGATTCATAATCTGGAGGCTGGAGCAGGTGATATTTTCTGAAACATAAGTTTCAATTATTTTTCTACTCATCTGCTCTTCCTCCTCCTCCTGCTGCTGTTTTTTTCCCTCTAATTCCAACTGAATGATTTTCTCTATTAAATCTCCTCACTTTGACTCTAGCTCTAGAATTTAATTTGGAGATGCACTTTCTTTCAGCTTCAAGACAATTATATTTGTATTTCCATTCCTGGTGAGGCATTTCAAAATGTTAGGATTGCTACTATTTGCCTCCTTTCTTTATTTCTACTTAATTGTAAGTTACTAATTATTTAACATATTGTTAGTGTCTTGGTTCTGCCCACACGCCATCACATATTTCTTCAAACTCTCCTGGAGCACAGCTGCCAAAAGGGGGCTTGTTTCAGAACTGGCCTGTGGGGGGAAGTTTTCAATTAGCTCATTATCCAAACATTTAGAAGCAGATTCTGTGAAGACGCATAGCCCAAAATTTAGCAACTCAGCTGTGTTGAGAAGAGAGCACTATAGTTATTAAATTAACAAATAGCTTTGGATGCATTTTGGCAAAACAGCAACAATAAAGAAGCAAATTTAAATCTTATATTATTATAAGATTTCATTTTGCACTGAAGAATCTCTCAGTTCCCTCCTTGTGCTTCATGAAGGAGATCTCTCTATGAAAACTCCACCTGAAAAACTTCCCTATGAAGCTATCACATATCTGTGCATACATGGGGATAATATGTATGTTTGTGTGCATGTAGTTCCCCCTCCCCAACAGTCCACTATGAAGCAAAGCAGTGCTGTAACTCACCCATAACTAGTATTTGCAACCTTCCAGTGTGAACTTCTGTCAGACCTACCAGTGGTAAAAATCTAGGGTCAAAGTCAGAGCCAACCTGACTTGTGCATGCTAGAACTAGAGCTCCATGAGACAGGGGCCGTATTGTCATTATCTTTATGCTAGGTCCAAACCCAGAGCTTCACATATAGTTATTGTTCCTCTTCAGGCATATCTGACTCATCACGACTTCATGGACCAGAACACACCAATACTGTCCATAGGGTTTTCTTGGCAAAGATACTGGAATGGCTTGCCATTTCCTTCTCCAGTGGATTAAGGCAAACAAAGGTTGAGTGACTGACCCAGGATCACACAGCTAGTGAGTGTCTGAAGCTGCATTTGAACTCAGGTCCTCTAACTCCAGGCCCAGAATTCTCTTCACTGAGATATCTAGCTGCCATCACATAAAGTAGTGGGTGCTTAATAAATGGTTGTTAAATTAACGAATGAGATAGATGAGCATCTTCATGGTGTCTTACCCTCAAATCTTTTTCTCAGCAGCCCATTGCTATTTTAAAATTCCCACCATTAGAATTATTCCTGGGATTAAGGTATTATCTACAGAAAAGACCTATTAAAATATAAATATTTTACTTGGGAATGGTAAAAAAAATAATTGATAGTTTTTTGCCCCTCCCCCAGTAAAACACAAAGAGGGAATTGAGCATAAGTTATCATTAACTATTTCTAAACTAATTTAGATTCTTCAATGTAAAGTAAAATCTTGTAATATAGATTAATACATCAATTACAAAAAAATCATTAGATCATGGGATGACAGATAAATAGCTAAAAGAGAGCTCAGAGGTCATCTAGTAAAATCATTTTGTTTTACAGATGAGGAAAAGGAGATTTAACCAGAGAAGATAAATTACTTGCCCAAAGTCTCATTTATAAGTGTCAGAGGTAGATTTGAACGAAGGTCTGACTCTCCAATCAATACTTTTCCCACTCCACCATGCTGCCTTCTTGAGACCTAGGTTCTAAGGAATGGAATATAACATGGGTAAGATTGGGCCAGACAAAATTGTTGAGAATAGCATGAAAGATGGGACATTGCCTTCATTTTAGACATGCAGGAAACAGCATTAATCAGTCAGTAAGTCAACAAGTATTTATTAAATGCTTTTTATGTGCCAAGAACTACGCTAAGTGCTAGGAATACAAAGTAGAAAAGATAGTTCCTGCTGTCAAAGAGTTTCCATTCTAATGGGGAAAGCCAACAGTAAATATTTTATTTTTTCCAATTACAAGTAAAAACAATGTTTTACATTCATTTTAAAAATTATGAGTTCCAAATTCTCTCCTTCACTCCCTACTCTTCCCCCAACCCCCACCATTGAGCAGTTTGATGTAGGTTATACATGTGTAGTCACACAAAAACATATTTCCACATTAGTTATGTTGTGAAAGAAAACCTAGATCAAAAAAACAAAACAAACAAGAAAAATAGTTTTAAAAAAAGTATGCTTCCCAGCAATCATCAAAACTGCTTGGTACTGGCTAAGAAATAGGGAGGTACATCGGTGGAATAGGTTAAATATGCAAGACACAGTAGTCAATGACTATAGTAATCTATTATTTGATAAACCCAAAGACCCCAGCTTCTGGGATAAGAACCCACTCTTGGAAAAAAACTGCTGGGAAAACTGGAAAAGAGTATGGCAAAAACTAGGCACAGACCCAAATCTCACACCATATACCAAAATAAAGTCAAAATGGGTTCATGACTTAGATATAAAGGTTGATACTATAAGGAAACTGGGAGAACAAGGAATAGTTTACCTATCAGATCTATGGAGAACAGAAGAATTCATGACCAAACACCAGATAGAGAACATTATGAAAAGCAAAATGGATAATTTTGATTACATTAAATTGAAAAGTTTGTACAAACAAGCCAATTGCAACTAAGATTAGAAGGAAGGTAGAAATTGGAAAGAATTTTTACAACCAGTCTCTCTGATAAAGCCTCATTTCTAAAATATATAGAGAATTAAGACAAATTTATAAGAACACAAGCCATTCCCCAATTGATAAATGGTCAAAGGATATGAACAGACAGTTCTCAGATGAAGAAATTAAAGCCATCTATAGTCATATGAAAAAATGCTCTAAATCATTATTGATTAGAGAAATGCAAATCAAAACAACTCTGAGGTACCACATCACACCTATCAGATTGGCCAACATGACAAAACAGGAAAATGATAAATGTTGGAGAAGATGTGGGAAAATTGGAACACTAATACATTGTTGGTGGAGTTGTGAAATGATCCAACCATTTTGGAGAACAATTTGGAACTATGCCCAAAGGGCTACAAAAATGTGCATACCCTTTGATCCAGCAATAGCACTTCTAGGGCTATATCCCAAAGAGATCAAACAAATGGGAAAAGGACCCACATGTACAAAAATATTCACAGCAGCTCTTTTTGTGGTGCAAAGAATTGGAAATTGAGAGGATGCCCATCAATTGGGGAATGGCTGAGCAAGTTGTGGTATATGAATGTAATGGAATACTATTGTGCTATAAGAAATGATGAACAGGCTGACTTCAGAAAAACCTGGAAAGACTTATATGGTCTGATGCTGAGTGAAGTGAGCAGAACCAAGAGGACTTTGTACACAATAACAGCCATGTTATGCAATGACTAAGATTGTTAAACTGAACCCTTCTCAGCATTACAAGGATCTAAGACATCTCCAGAGGCCTCGGATGGAAAATGCTGTCCACATCCAAAGAAAGAACTATGGAAGTCAAATCTCTATTTTTACCTTCTGGATTTGTTTCATCTTTCTGATGGTTCCTCCTATTGATTTTAATTTTCACTTACAACTTCACTAATGTGAAAATATGTTTAATGGGTATGTCAACGTAAAGCCTATATCAGATTGTGCACCGTCTTGGGGAGGGTGGGGGGGAGGAAGGGGGAGAAAAATTTTCAACTCAAAAGCATATGGAAGTGATTGTTGATAAATCAAAATAAATTAATAAAATTTTAAAAAATAAAAATAAAAAATATGCTTCCATCTACAGAAAAACAACAGTAGAGAGAAAAGGGTGGTGGGGACACAAAGGTACCCAACATGGGTAGAGGAAGTCTTAAAGTGTTGGCTAGGCTGGAAAGGAATGAGGCTTGGATGTCTTCATTAGATGGAGGTTCTGTGAGGAACCATCCAATCAAAGAGAGAAGATGCAGGGGAGGACCATGCTTCCAATTTGTAAATGCTGTAAATTCCAGGGCTGGAGTGAGGCTTTGGGATGGAGATCTGGGGCATGGTAGAAGGGGCCTGGAGTCCAGTATGGAAAAGAATAAGCATGACAAGGAAGGTAAGAAAAGTAAAAGAGAAAGGTCCTTAATGGGTTGGTGCAACTCCAGTGACTCCTGTTTTGCAATTTGCCTTTGGCTCTCCCAAAATATATGTACGCTTTCCTTGGTAGTCACTCCCATCCAGGAGCTGCTTTAACTAATATGACCTTTTCCTCCCAATCTATTTATACTGATTAGACAGGGGTTGGGGAGACAGAGGTTAATGGAGAATGGGAATAGCCAGGACCACAGAGCAGCATACTATCCCTCTTGACTCAGGACTTGGTACTACTCTTTATGCCAAGGATAAGACCAAGCTCCCTCTGATTTAACTGCTCCTTGGGTGAGAAAACCATAATTTCCAGTTCATGGATGAGCAATTAAGTCATCAGGAGGCTTGGTTATTGATCCAGGGCCTAACATATTTTCTCGACTTTCCCTCCTTTTCTGTGATCACTCCACTAACCAGGAAGTGAATATTCAGTCACATAGAAAGAATTGATGTTTATCTGAGAGTTGTGAAAGCAAGAAAGGTGTTCTATCTCAGGGGGAGAAAATTCTTTATGAGAAATTGCAGCAACTGAAGCATAGAGGTAAGTTACTGGTTTGATGAGGCCTGAAGATTGATTCGTTTTCAAGACTATGTTATGCTGAATTTTTACAGCAATAGTCCATGGCTTAGGTAGGTGTTTCTTAAACATTTGAATTTGTTATTTCAGGAGATGGATACTATATAGCAAAAAATCCCAATTTTATCCTGATCCCCAATGGCTTATACCCTACCAATATCTATGCACTGTGGCATGATTGAAAGAGCTCTGGGTAGGGAACCAAGACACTTTGGTTCTTTCTCATTCACTGAAGGTAGTATATAACCTCCAATAAGTCACTCCACTTCTCTAGGTCTCAGTTTCCTCATCTATAAAAGGAGAGGGCTGAACTAGATAATATCTAAGGTCCTTTCCAGCTCTACGTACTCTACTCAGGAGTAGGGAACCTGTGGCCTTCTAAGGTCCTTGGCTATGGCTTTTTGACTGAATCCTGGTTTTACAGAACAAACCCTTTTATTAAGGTTCTGTGAGTCTGGATTCAGTCAAGGGGCTGTACTTGAGGACCTAGAGGGACTCTTGTGGCCTCGAAACCACAGGTTCTCCATCCTGGTCTACTAAATGGAGCTTTTATTTAAAAATCTTTAATGTAAATGAAATTTACCATTCTGGGGAGGCTATACACTCCACTCTACAGCTGAGTTGTTGAAACTCTCCCTCTATATCTTCATGGAATCTGCTTCTAACATGTTTAGATAATGAGCCAATTGAAAATTTCCCCCAAAGGCCAATTCTGAAACAAGTACCCTTTGGCAGCTGTTCCCCAGGACAGTTTGAGAAAATATTTGATGGTATTTGGACAGAACCAAGACACTAACAAGTTAACTAATTAGTATCTTACTACTTAGGAGAAAAAAAGTTAGCCAGTGGGGTGTATTTAGACAGAGTAAGTCTTAAGCAGTCAGAAGTACGGGGAAGATGAGAAGGAAGAAGCAAAGGAAGAAGGATACAACCAATCAAGTTTCTCCTTTTCTGCTAGATAAGCCAATTTATGGACACCTATGCTATCTTAGCTTTAAGGCAGAAGACTACTCCTACCTCTCAGGGATACTCCTTTGCCCTACAATCTACATGCTAAGGGTTAGAAACTGACCAGAGAGTGACCAGTCACTGTTCCTCTGTTTGGCATTCAAAGCTCTTCATAACCTGCCCTCCTTCACACACAACCTTTTCAGTTGTTTCATCATTTATTGCCTCAGACTCCGTGATTCAGTGTCATTGGTTTCCTTATTGTTTCTCAAACAACATGGCACATATCCAGACTCCAAGGTCTTTCAGTGGCTATCCCCCCATGCTAGAAATGTTCTCCTTCCTCATCATCACCTCCTGGTTTACTTCCAAGTGCCAGCTAAAAAAGTCCACCTTCTACCGGAAGCCTTTCCCAGTCCTTCTTTATTCTAATACCTTCCCACTATGGATTATCTCCAGTTTATCCTGTATATATCTTATTGGACTTAGTTGTTTACATATTGTACCTGCATTAGATTGTGACCTCCTTGAGAAGTGGGACTATCTTGCCTTTTATTATATCCCTAGTGCTTAGCACAGTTCTTAGCACATGGTAGGTACATGGAAAGTGTTTACTGAATGTATGGCTAACCAGTTTGGAGATCTCTGCTGAAGCACATGAGGACATGAAAATATTTTGAACAGTAGAGCAGAGGAAAGAGGAGAAAAGCAGGCAATTTAAGGGAAAGTAGGGGAGGGGAGGAAAGGAGAAGGGGCAGAAAAAAAAAGAAGGAAGGGAAGAGGTAAGGAGGGGAATCATAGAACCACGTAATCTTGGAGTTAGAAGGGATCTCTGAAGCTCCTTCAAGTTTAGGGAATAATTTGCTCTGCAGGATAAAAATTAAAAATAAAAAGCTGTAATAACAATTGCTCCCATTTATATGGCATTTCAATGTTTGCAAAGTGCTTCAAACACATTATTTCAGACGTTTTTCACAATAACATTTGAGGAAAGTTTTTAACCCCATTTTACATACGAGGAAACTAGGTTAATCTGACTCTACTATTGACATTGCTATGGCCTAATGCAAGGGTGGGGAACCTGGGGCCTCAAAGCCACATGTGGCCCTCAAGGTCCTCAAGTGAGGCCCTTTCACTCAATCTAAACTTCACAGAATAAATCCAGGGGTTTCTTAAATCTCAATCATTATCCAACTAAGAATTGGCAGGAAATGAAGAGTTACAGTTACTAAGAAAGAAGTTGAGTTGGGCCTTACCAAGTACCAGCCAAAGGAATTCAGTCCATAGAACAACCCAGGGTGCAGTGTGTTAAAAGGATCAGACCAGGATAAGTTTGAGGACTCACAGCAGATAAGACAGAGTTGGAGAGGAATCTGGAGCTGTAGGAACAAAGGAGAAGACATTTGTTTGCTCAAGGATTGCCAGGAACTGTCTGCTTTTCAACTCTGAGTTTCAAGCCTGCTTCACCAACGTGGAGCTAATAAAACTCAGCTGTCACTGACAGCAACATCAGACTCTCTTATGCATGTTCCATGAATCTTACAAACTGAACATCTTCGGAATTTGTCCATAGTGCATCTTGACAGAGATCCAACAACTCATAAACTCATAAGTAAGTCTTTCTTGGAAAATTAAAATGCAAACTTATTAAGCATAAACAGAGAAAAATTTAGCTCAAAGACAAATATGCAAATGATTGTTCATCAAAAATGAGAAATTAGCTCCATGAGATAACTGCTTTTTATGAAATACTCATTTTAATAACATCTAACAATAACATTACAGTCAGATAGAGAAGATATATGTGAAAGGGAAAATGAACCAATAAAGGAAAGAGATATGCACATTAATACAGAAAGAGACAGATACAAAAGTGGTGACAAATGGAGGTTACAAATTGTCAGAAAATACCTCTAGAAAGGAAAGACCAGGAAAAAAAATATCTCTCCCAGGCTCTTGTTGGACAATTCTAGACTGAACTCATGGAAATTCCTGGCTATGAAGGTGTGGTAGGGTGGAGAGTGGGAATGCTTAGCTTATCTCCAGCATCAAAGTCTACTAAGAAGTCTTTCCTGATGCTACTAGTAACTAGTTCTCTCTGTCTCTTGTCTCTGTTTATCTGTCTCTCTCCAAACTATTTTGTATTTATTGATATGTGTCCATTCCATTTCTACCCAGTAAAATGTAAACCTCTTGAGGGCAAGTATCATTTTACATTCTTTCCTTATACAATGTTACACCTCCAAGAGGCAATGTGGGGTTGGCCTCAAAGCAAGGAAGACCTAGGTTCTAGTCCCAACTCTGACCCATATTGGGTCAAGTTTGACATAGACTTTGGGCATGTCCCTTAATATCTCAGATTTTTAGGCAACTCTCTGAGACTTCAAGTTTTGGAATTTCAGAGAAAGTGACTAACTGCTTTGGTGAAGAGAGTTTTCTCATCTTGGAGTTCCTAATATCAAGGAAACCATAGGTTCAGTACCCATTTTGTGCCTTGCACTTAATAAATACTTGTTGTTGATAGAGAAAGTCTCAGCTTCCCAGCCCTCATGAAGATCAAACTCTCAGGCAGAGCAAAATATCCTCTCCAAGTCAAACTCTAAGAAATAGTGGGCACCCTCCAAAATTGTATTAATATCAAATATCAGATAAAAGAATCCAGTTAACTCTTGAGCCTTTCTCTACCCAACTAGTGCCAGCTTTGCTCTTCAGCAAATATTTTCCCCAAAATTCAATACACACAGATATTATCCATATTCATTCTTTCATATTGTGGGAAGATGTAAACTATTGCTATAAAGCCCTGTATTCACAGTTTTCTTGTAATTGGTTGTTTGGTAAATCCCAAGTTTAGTATTGGAACAAAGTGAGGCACCCACAGGTCATTCTGTGATTAACTAAAGGAGATTTACTTAGCCATAGAAGAAGGATATTCAAAAAGGATAAGCCAGGATGGGGAACCCCTGGGAGAAGCATTAAGTATCACTTGATTTCATTCATCTGAGTGGAGTTCCCTTCCTCAAGTCACCCATCATAATACAACAGCCAAGTACCTGACAGCTCCCTGCCACTCCTTGGGACTGCTTTGTACTTATATTGTGGTTTGTCCTTCATTTTCAAAGAGGACCATGACATCAGGGAGGTGACACCATGACTTGAAATTGAATTTTATTTGAGTGAAGGAACTCTGTGCAAAGTCACCAGCCTCACTTTCTCCTCCAGAGCCATCTGGATCCAATGGCGAGATATCAGTCGGGACAACTGGAGATGGCCCAGGATTCAGTGGGCCACCCTGGCCCTTTTGAGCTAAGGTCTTTTCAAGTTCAAGCAATGTTGGTAGTATCATTCCTTAGATCTGTGAGCCAACCAAATCTTGAGGAATGTCTGAAACACAAGCCTAACATGAGTGGGTGAGAGTAACATATATAATATGCAAACAGATTTTGGCCTTGCATAATTTTGATCAGCTTGGTCTTTACTCCTTAGCTTGGCCAAGGGAAGAGTCTTCTCCCAGAGTCATTAACTCAAATAGAATGTTTGCCTTAATATGAATCAAAGGTTGGGTCTATGGTTAGCCTAAGTAGGTGCTAACTCTTCAAGGGAGGAAAGGAATAGGGTTGTTTTGAATCCATCAATTTCCCAAGGGCACTTTTCTCATCTTTCTCATTGTTCCACCATGCATTCATCTGAGAAAGATTCCAAAGTCGGGGGTTCTCCCAGAGATTCTGAATGGTTGTAAAGCTTAGAACACCAACATCTTTGATGAGTCAACATTGAAGGTATTCAAAGGTCAATGAAGAGATGCATGGTGAGTACAAATAGACTACATGTTTATAGCAATAATGGACACTTGAAAAAGTGATATGAAGAGATAGAATTGGAGTGGATCCCTGACAGCAGAAAGGCATGATTATTTACCAGGTCACCTTCTCGAATTTGAGCTGAGAGAATGGATGTCTCCACTCCAGCTCTCAGAGTCTGGATTTGTTGAACTCCTTGACCTCGAACTTAACCCTTAAACTGCCACAGGTGAATCTACACTACTGCAGGTTAGCAAATGGAGGAAATAAGGGTTCACCTTAGGTAGGTGGAAACCATCACAGAAACCAAGTTCCTTCTCTAGCATGAGCTTCTCCCTTTGCTGCCCTCTCAAGGAATTAGGGTCCCAGGTCAGGCTACTCTGGGCTTGAGTTCAAATGGTACCTCAAACTAAAACCCATTGCCTTATGCATACCACCATTACTTATTCTGCTCCTTGTCACCAAATGTGTCTTAGAAAACAATGGTACTGAATGTCTTAGTAGGTAAGACCCTTAGCAAGCTGGAATATGTGGAAGTGGTATATACTCTACTTTTCTTCTGCCATTACATTCTAAGAAAATAATAGTGCTTCATCCCTCAAAAAGCAGGGGAGAATGGGTAGTAATAACATTTATAGAGTACTTACTATATGCCAGACACTATGCTAAATGCTTTACAATTATTCTCTTGTTTGATCCTCACAATAATCCTGAGAGATAAGTTCTGGTATTATCCCCATTTTACAATTGAGTAAACTTAGCTAAACAGAGGCTAAGTGACTTTCCCAGGGTCACACAGCTAATAAGTGTCTGAGGCTAGATTTGAACTCGGGTCTTTCTGACTCCAGGCACAGCACTCTAACCACTGTACCACCTAGTTGCTGCACGATACTACCAACACTTTAATATTTAACCCAGCATGTAATCCTCCCTTCACCATATTTTTAAAGTTTCATAGATATATTTTGTTTTTATGTTATAAACATTTACAGATTACTTCCACTTCATGAGAAGTCTCCTGTAGCAGAGTAAAACAGTTATGTAAGACCATAAAATTGATGAAGTCATGCGAAAGTACACGAAACATTTCCCATCTGTACTGTACCTCCCCCCATACATTGACAAAGCTATTTATTCTCCCTACCAAGCCATTAAGAAAAAGAAAAAAAATCATTTTATGACAAATACGCATAGTTAAGTTTACAAGTTCCCTCAATGCATTCCTTCCCTAAACTGCCATAGAAAAGCAATGTTGTCTCAGGCTTTTGTAACCATCGTGTATTCAGGCAGCAGGCCCTTCCTGTGAGGTCCCCAGGAATAGGACCTAAAACATCAGGCCCAACCAGGAGCCAAGTACACATTCTACATGTGGTGTATCTTCTAGATAGACATTATTTTAGCCACTTCTTCCATTTTTGTTCATTAGGCAAAGGATCTGGAGGTGAGTTCTTCAACCTCTGGGGATATAGGGTAGCTAGGTAGAGCAGTGGATTAATTCTAGACCTTGAGTCTGGAGGACTTGTGTTCAAATATGATCTCAGACATTTCTTAGATGTGTGACCCTAGGTAAATAACTTCACCTCTGTCTGTATTAACTTTCAGTTTCCTCAGCAAGGTGCTATATTATCATCTGCC
The DNA here is from genome assembly GCF_003287225.1 of Phascolarctos cinereus. NCBI lineage: Eukaryota > Metazoa > Chordata > Mammalia > Diprotodontia > Phascolarctidae > Phascolarctos > Phascolarctos cinereus. The sequence continues at coordinate 246,404,143 of NW_027556098.1, forward strand.
TTCCAGGGTTTTTGTGAGAGTCAAATGAAATGATATCTGTAAAGCACTTAGCATAGTGCTTTGCACATAGTAGGAGCTTAATATTTGCTTATTTATTGACCTACATGGCTAATCACTCTGCTGCTTCCAGCTTTTGCTTTCTGAAGTATGAAAAAATACCAATCTGAACTTTCCTTCTATCACCCTAAGTCCTAAAGGTGCTTCTCTCTCCCTTAGTTAAGTGGGACTTTCTCCATCCTTTGCCTAATAAACTTTTACCTCCTCATCTCCTTCTGTCTGTGATTAATTCCAAGGTGAAGCTCCCTTCTCCTTCTGACACTTTCCACTAAGCTCTGTCCCTATTGCTGCCTTCCCTCACCCAGTCCCTATCCTCATTTATCCTTCTCTCCCATTGTGTCTTCATTCATTACCAAATATTCTTTCATCCCAGCTTCTTTTTTCTCATTCTTTCCCTATCTTTTTGTGTTAAAAGATATCTGGTTACCTTTGAAAAACTTCACCGCTGGTCATCTAGTCCAAGTCATACCTAAACAAGAAGTAGTAATCCTCTTTTTGTTATTATTCAGTTGTTTGTCATGTATGACTCTTTGTGACCCCATTTGGGGTTTTCTTGGCAAGGATTCTACTCCAACTCATTTTAGATGAGAAAACTGAGGCAGGCAGGGTAAGTAACTTGCCCAGAGTCACACAGCTAGTAAGTGTCTGAGGCCAGGAAGATGATTCTTCTTGACTTCAAGCCTGGAGCTCTATCCACAGCACTGCCTTGATGATTTATTAAGTTCTAAATCTGTCTCTTAACCATCATCCTATCTGACCTTTTTGCAGCTTTTGACACTGTCAACCATCCACTCCTGCTGGATATTCTTTAATCCAATATTTCTGAGGCCACTCATTCATCTCTGCGCTCTAGGCCTGACTCTCTAGACGATCTTCAAAGACTCTTCATCAGCCTGTACATACATTCCACCTCTGGCCTTCTCACATTGGAAGTACATTCTGATCTTCAGCCCCTTCTTACTGGTCAGCTCTTCCCAGAACCACCATTTTAAGGGAGATGCTCAGACTAGTCATATCTTCATTCCTTTCCATGTTCTCTGCTCTTGACTCTGAACTCTTTCTACCCTACCAACTAGTGTGAGACTTTCCCCTCCCCCTTTCAGCTTCCTTTTGTTTGTTGTCTGTCCCCATTAGAATGTACATTTAGGTCCAATTAGTAGGAATAAAAGATCCCCTGAAAGAGTCACACTATTCAAATTTGTACAGCATATTTCCATTGGGCTGGAACCAATTACCATATTTTACATATTTTACAGTTTAGAACAGTAGAAATTCGAATACATGCAACCACTTCAGGGAATTCTTTGTTTGCACTAATTAAGACATAGCTTAAGCTCCTTGAGGGCAGAGACTACCTTTCTTTCCATTTCTATGTTTATTCCCAGAAATTAGCATTGTGTTGGCACATAATAAGTGTTTAATAAAGGTCTGTTGATTTGCACTGACTTGTGTTAAGGTTCTCTCCGGGTTTTTGGAAATGACTTCTCAGTCTCTTTTGATGTATAACTATCTATAGCCTTCTGGCTAAAAATGAACATCCCCTAAAATTTTGTTCTGGGCTGTCTCCTTTCTTCATAATAATCCCATTTAGTTATTTCATCTGCTTCTATAGATTTAATTATCATATACATGTAGTTACTCCCTATTTCTTTACTAAACCAAATTCCTGACTTGACTAACTCATTCCTAACTACTGGGCATCCACCTTCCATAAAGATCTCAAATTTAAAGTGTCTAAAAATGGAATTCATTCTCTTTCTTTCAATACCTACCTCTAAACACAATTCCCCTTCTGTCAAGAAACCAACCATCCTTCTATTTACCCAGGTTCACAAACCCTCTACACAGAAAATAAAAGGCAGAGCTAAGATCTAATACAATGTTCTGATTCTAGAGCCAATCTCCCTCCTACTGTACCATGTTGCTGCTCAAGTCCTCCATAGAATCACCATGCTAACAGGAATAGAAAAGGAAGATACAGAGATATTAAAATTAGAGAGAGAGATAGATAACAGACAAAAAAAAACCCTATAGAAATAATAAATGAAACTAAAAGCCTATTCTTTGAAAAGGCTAATAAAATTGATAAACCATTAGCCAATTTTATTAATGAGAAGAGAGAAATCAAACCACCAAAATATCAAAGAAGCTGAAAGCATAACAAAAGCAGAAGAAATAAAAATGATTATCAGAACCTCAAGCTTAACTTTTGTTCCTATGATTATATGCTAACAAAATTGAAAATAATTCAAGAAATATAGGACTATGTTCAAAAATATAAAATACCCAAACTCATAAGACCAAATAGAGAACTTAAATAATTCAATCTCAAAACATAAAATAAAACTAACTGTACTTAACCGTAAAGAATGTATAAAAGGGAAAAAAAACCCACTGGCTCTCATGGATTCATAGGAGAAATCTATCAAATCTCCAAAGAACAATTATTACAAATACTACACAAATCTGATCCTTGGCAGATTCCTTTTAAGAGACAAATATAGTCCTATTACCCAAACGGAGAAGGATAAAGCACTGAAAAATAAATGTAGACAAATATCATTAATTAATATTAACTCAAAAAATATTAAATAAAATTCTGTTAAACAGATTACAGTGATTCATACTAGGGTCAGTATCATTCATTATGAACTATTTGAATTTATACCACGGATGCAAGGGCAGCTCAACATTATGAAAACAATCATATTAAAAACAAAAACATCTAAACCCAAATGATTTGTCTCAGAAGATGCAGGAAAAAACCTTTGACTAAATACAATTCTCAGTTATAGCTTAAAACCCTACAAACTACAGGCACAGAAGGACCTTTTTTTTAAGCATCATCAAAAAATATCTATCACAAACCAAAATCAAGTATCGTATGTCATAGAGATAAATTAGAAGCTTTCTTAATAAATATAGGAACAAAGCAAGGATGCCTGATCTCATCTATATTATTTGACATAGCTCTAGAAAAGCTAGTAATAAGAATAAGAAATCAAAGGCAGAAAGATAGATAAAAATGAGATACAGTTATACCCATTTGCTGATGACATGGGTTTTACTTAGAAAATCCTAAAGAATCAGCAAATATATTGAGAAAATAATAACTTTAGAAAAATTGCAGGTTATCATTTTTCAATTATATAGAGAACTGAGTTAAATTTATAAGTGGTAAGGAGAGCAAGTAGCTTTCTTAATGTATGGGGGGTACACTACAGATGGGAAATATTTCATGCATTTTCATACGACTTCATCAATTTTATGATTTTACACAACTATTTTACTCTGTTAGCCTCCTCCCTAAGGCTTCCTTTTCAGGTTTTAACCATTGTTCCCCTTCTTCCCCTTCCCTATACCCCTAGTCATTGCTTTTCATGGGAAGCACTGGGATAGGATTTCTAATCATATACTCCAGTGAAGGAATGAAGATTCAAATTGGTGAAGTAGAAATACCAATCCCCGTTTTACCACTTATAAGTTCTGTGACTTTGGGCAAGTCATTTAATTTCCTGGGCCTCATTTTTCTGCATCTGTACATAGGGAGACCATGGAGATTTTGGCCCTTGCAAGGGTGCTCCACTCAGACCAGTGATTTTAAGGATGATAAGTATTCATAATAAAGGTTAGATTTTAAGCCACAGGACATATGGTTAGCCTGATAGGCTAGGCTTAACCTAGCTCTTTTTTTCCTGCACCCATGTTTCTTTGCTTGACAGTTGGAGCATTATAAAGTTTGAAGGTAGGCCCTTAATACCAACTATGCATTCTTGTTTTGTAGTTTTGTTAGAGGAGCCAAAACAAGTTGAGAAAATACAAGATAACCATCAGGAATCTAACCAAAATTAAAAATTATTGCTAACCCCAAGTCAAATGGATCAAATACTTCTAGAGGCAGCAGGCAGTCAATAGGTAGAGAAGTCAGTCAAAAAAATAGACTTAATGCTGGCCTGAAGATTTCCACTGTCATTTGTCTATTGGTTTCTTCAATCAATCAAGAATTTATTAAGGAAATACTATATACCAGGTACTGTGTTAGGCATTAGCGACACAAAGACAAATACGAAATAATTCCTGCCCTCAAGGAGCTTATAGGCTATTTTCAAGTAGTCCAGAAAGGAAAAAGTCTGTCTTCTTTTTTGAGGGCCAAGAGGGACTTGAGTTTGGAAATGAACAGTGGGAGCAGAAAGATACAAGATGGGATTCCTAATGGAAAAGGGAAACTATTTGTACCACACCCATTTTCTCCTTTCCCTGTGCCCCCAATGTTCCTAGATGGTGGATAGCCAGACTCTATTCTCATTGTGCTCTGTCTTCTTCTTTCCACTACCCTCAGACACAATCTCGTTGCAAGAAACCAATTTCTCCAATATCGTTATCTTTTGATGAATGTAAACTGGAATGTATATCCATGATGGGGATTAAACTATGGCATTGAGCATCACGGAAATTTGCCAACTATGCCACTGCTTATAGAGACTGAAAAAACAACAGAGAGGCATCAATTAAGACACATCTTCTGTGTGAAGAACCTTGTGCTAGTCCCTGGGAGAAGACACAAAGTTTAGATAAGACCTCTTTCTTGACCTCAAGGAGTTTACAGCCTGGGAAGAGATGGTTTAAATCCTGATTTGGCAGCATTGAAATATTACTAATTACACACATTCATGTTAATTGCTTCTCACTTATGTCTAATTGCTTTGTTGCATAATGATACATCATTAAAATCTGTCAGATTACCTTTGTTGTTTCATTTAACATTAAATTCCCACTATGTTTAAACTTCTTTTGTTGGGTAGTGTGGCATGATGATTGGCTCATGATTTGAAACACTAAAGGGAACAGATGATTCCTTTTAGATGGCAAGAAAAGACAATTTCCTTTTAGGTCAGGAGGAAGAATGGGCCTGTGATCAGGTAAACAGAGAGTATGCTTTTTTAAAAAATCATTGAATTTTTGCTATTGGTCAAGTCAATAAGAATTTATTAAATAACAACTATGTGTCAGGCACTGTGCTAAGTGCAGAGATTACAAAAAAGGCAAATAAGTCACCACCCTCAAGGAGCTAACAGTCTAATGGGAGAAGACAACACATAAATAGCTATGTACAAATAAGATATATTCACAATAAATTGGAGATAATTTAAGAGGGAAAGCACTAGCGTTAAAAAGGGTCAGGGAAAGGCTTCTTTAAGAGGTATAATTTTAGCTAAGACTTGAAGGAAGTCAGGGAAGCCAAGAAATAGAGACAAGGAGGAGGGAGAATATGGCAGGCAAAGGAGACAGCCAACGAGAATGCACTGAAGCAGGATGATAGAAGGCTTTTTATTTTTTCTTTTTTTTGCAAGCAACATTAAAGAGTCCAGTGTCACTGGATCTTGGAATATATGAAAGAGAGCAGGACATAAGAAGACTAGAAAGGTAGGAGGGGGTAAGGTTATGGAGGGCTTTAAGAGCCATACTGAGAATTTGATAGTTAATCCTCTTGTATCAAGCAGGTTCAGATGAGGAAGAATGTACATGCATCTTACTTAACAACAGCAACCAGCAATGAACATTTATTAAATGCCTATTTCATGACCAAAAGTTTATTAGGCAGTGAAGAAACAAAGGCAAAAAACCAGTTGTTGTTGTTGTTGTCGTCGTTGTTGCATCATTTCAGTCATGTCCAACTCTCTGTGACCCCATTTGAGATTTTCATATCAAAGATAATGGAGTAGCTTACCATTTCCTTCTCCAGATCATTTGACAGATGAGGAAACTGAAGCCAACAGGGTTAAGTGACTTTCCCAGGTTCACATAGCTAATAAGTATCTGAGGCCAGATTTGGATTCACAAAGATGAGTCTTCCTGACTCCAGGCCCAGTTCTCTATCCATCGTGCCACCTAGTTGCCTCTTTGAGGAACTAATGAATATTTGTCCAATAAATATTTGTGATCCAAGATCCCCTCACACTACGGTATAATAATTTGTATACATGAAGTAGCTAAGCATGTGTTATGCTGGGTATTCACACAAAGGAGGGCTGCCTGAGAGAAATAAAAGGGAAAAATTTGTGGCACATGAATGGAATAATAATGACCATAAGAAAAGAAAAGAATACAGAGAAATATGGGAAGACATATGAAATGAAGCAAAGTGAAATCAGAAGAATAAGGAAAATAACATACACAATTTGCAATAATGTAAATGGAAAGAACAATAGAATAAAATTGAGCAATATATAATTAGGACTAAAGTTGGCCCTGAAGAAGAGTGAAGAAAATGTTCTTTCCTCCTTCCCTTGCAAGGTGGTAGACTATGTTGATGGAATACTGTCGATATTGTCAGACACAATTGATATACAGGATAGTTTCGCTGAAGTGGTTTTATTCTTTCTTTTAAAATCTTTGTTACAAAGAAAAGGGGAAAGGAGAGGGTTATTCAAAGAAAATGAAAGAATCAGTTCATATATGTTTTAATGTACAGTATATTTATATATGCTCTATATTACATTAAATAATATTTTATATATGATGATATATTAATGTGTATATCTGTGCATATACACATAGACATATTACATAATTTAATTTAAATTTATATATATATATATATACAATTTATAAAAAAGTAACTCTCCTAAACTCTCAGTTTAAAAAGAGAAAATTGAAAACTTTCAAGCCTTTATTGAAGGGGGTTAAAAAGTTACTTTAGAGTCTTTTGTTTTGATTTTTTTTCCATGGGGAGGTACCTGAAATCTATTCTATAACATAGCTCAGGTCTCAATCCTGACTGCTCTCTGTAAGCAAATGTATATCCAATTCCAGTTCTTGATTAGTGCTAGGTCTCAAAAGACCAGATTTCTAGCCTTGGTCATTTATAAGGTCTGTTGTTCTGTAATTCTGTTGGTTGTTGTTGTATCTGCTGCTCTATAAAAGTTACAATCTCTCTAGCCCTCAGCTTGCTCACCTGTAAAATTCTTGCACGATAGGACTGTTGTGAGATCAAGGGAGAACAATTGGAAAGCTCTTTGTTAATGAAACTGTGAGGTATACAGAATGGCCTCAGTATATTGAAGATTTGGGCTTAAGTTGTTTTATACAGACTGGCTGTTGGACAAGTCACTTAGTCTCACAATGCCCGGGCCAAGACTTCAAATTACAGAACAGCTGCTTATCTGCTTTGATAGAAGGAATTTCCTCATGGAGAGTTCCCTATTCTAATGAAATCATAAAGATATGCATTTAAAATGGACATGCATTTAAAATGCTATAAATTTGTAAGATATTAGGCACCCTTAGTATTCCCTAAATTGCTTAAGTTGTCAAGCATGTCTCCTTGGTTGTCTGTTATCCAAGCCAATCCTATTCCTGTCATGCTGAGGAACTAAAAATTAGTTTAAATGTTTATTTCAGTACTTTTCTTTCACCTGCTGGTGGGATGTCACCTTTTCTAAAGTTGATATTCATCACGAATAATATGGTTTTAAGAAATTGTGAATTTGTGTGAACTTGAAGTAAATCGCATATTATCAACACCTCAGAATTTTAGAAAATTCATTTGCTTACATTTGATAAGATTCAGTCATTGAATCATTTTAGTTGGTGATGTACTGTTTAAATCATAGAGTAGGCACACTTAGACTTATTTTTAATGTCATATAGGGCTAGTCTGTGATTGGGTATGGAACATCAAGGGCTCCTCAACTCCCACCCCTGCTTGGTGACACTAGTCAACTTGGCCTTCTGTGATTAATCTCAAAGTCATGCAATCCACCTTGACTCACAAGCAGCACACCTCTAAAACATCTAGCGTTCACTTCCCTGAACAATACCTCGTCTCTGGCAGCTCTATAGGACTTCAGCAACAGAGATGCCATTTTCTTCCTGAAACAAGCCCTACAAAATTTCAAGGAGACATTTGGGCAGAATATTTTTTTTAAACATTAGAAATACCCACAGAATCGGACTCATTCCAACTACTCTTTGGAACTATCAAATCCTCTGTCTTCACTATTTGAAATACTATTACCAAAGTTTGGATTGTTGTTGTCTATATCTAATCTCCAACTTTTGCTCTGATACTGCAGATTTGATCAATTTGACCATCTTCAACCTGGTGAGACAGAGTGGTCAAGTGAAGGACTGTGTTTAAAAGTTGGACCTAGGTTCAAATACCAGATATAATACTTACTAACTACATGACTTTGGGTAAATCACATAACTGGGCCTCAGTTTCTCATCTGTGAAATGAGAAATCTGTGAAATGGCCTCTAAGTCTATGATCCTATGATCATGACACATCTTGATTGCTGGGGCCAAGTTAATCACATACATCCATTTTGTCTATTACTACAACACACTGATGAGCCATGATCTCTTCATAGCAAGGGTTCTTAAACTGAGGTAAATGACCTCTTTGTAAAATATGTTTTGATAACTGTTTTTATATATTATAGATTTCCTTCATAATTCTCTGTGTGTGTTATTTTATAAATTTAAAAACATGATTCTAAGAAGGAATCCATATGCTTTACCAGACTACCAAAGGGGACCATGACACAAAAAAATATCAAGAACTCTTGCTTTAGAATCAGCATTTCCCTCCACCAGTTCAAATTGTTGGTCCTTCATACCTTCTTGTTTTTTTATCAATGATTTTCCATAAATCTTCCACAGTAATTCTATCCAACATGACTTTAAATATTTCTTGGATACCAATGCTGGATTCAGGTTGTGTCCATCTCTTATCCCTCACTCTTGAAACGTGGTTGGCCTATTTCTTTTTCTGATCACATATACTCTTGGTGATAACCACTTGTCCTCTTAAGTGGCCAAAAGCAGTAAATCAACCATTTTATATCTATGGGTTATATCATGAGCTAGTGAAAGGAAAGCTTTTCCAGGTGGAATTGCATAATGGCACAAGGGACAATATCCCTGAGACCCATATCCAATTTCCATTATAACAAGTTCAGTTACTTATCATGATCACCCTTGCTAGACTACTGTAATCTACATATTAAGGAAATCACAGAGAAAATAGGAGTTGCCACATTCTTTAAAGTTGAAATATTCAATAATAGACCTAAGGTAGGATACAGGGCATAAAGCCCACTCCTTTAGATGGCACTTCCTGGGGCTTCCCTACTCCAAAATGTTTCTAAAGGTGAAGTTAGGAGGAAATGGACAATAATGGCAGCCCTTGAAGGGAAAAAGAATGTACAGTTTCAGTTAGGGGTTGAATATAGAAGGATGCATGTCAATGCTACCAGTTTTGCCTATATATTAATGGGTAGTTTTTATGGATTGATGGTTTTTAGCCCCAGTCAGTCTCTCCCCACTGTCTTTTCCATTGTAGGCTACAATCTTGCCATGGGGCTTCCTATTCTCAATTTAAAGAACACTTGAAACCACAGACTGACTTAGTGAAAACAGGAATGGGTTTGAAGTCAGGATATGGATCTCACATTAGATGATAACCATGGGCAAAGTAACTTAGCTTCTCTAAGCCTCAGTTTCCTCATCTATAAAATGGGAATAATACTTGCATTACCTAACTCAAAGGTTTTCTTGAGGAAAGTATTTTGTAAGTCATTTAAAAAACTTTACCAAAATGTCAACTATTATCCTAAAACAAAGATTCTAATATAGTCACCATTATTTTGCAAACCTTAGCAGTGGTTGTATCCTGTTTTATGTTGAATAACATAAATTTGAATAATATGAAAATGTTCTTTACTTAGCGAGGTTCATTTAATATTATAAAGATAAGGATTGATTTTAGAATATTTATTACTATGAAATGAAAAGCTTCAAAAAAACTGAAGTTGAATGTTTTCTATGTTCTATGTTCAAGAGGTAACAGAGTAGACCACAACATAGCATGTTGGCTCCTTGAGAGTGAGGATAGATTTTTTCCTTTCTCTGTATTCCTAGCTCTTAGTATGTTGCAAGCAATTAATAAATGTTTCCTGAATTATTGACATACTGACATTTCTCATGTTAAATCTTTTACCTTCTATTTAACAAAAATAAAATAACAAGTACTTCATTCAAGGGCCCCAACACATAAAAATGCAGAAAATATACAGTTATGTGATCTACTGCATCAGAAAAAAAAATGGCATTTTAATTGTCTAAAATCCAAGAAATTGTCTAATATACAAATGCATAGAAACATAGAATCTTAGATTTGGAAGGCACCTTGAAGGTTTTTCCTTCCTATACAAATCCTGTTTGCAAAATCACTCAAAGATCTCTAGAGATGGAAGATTCAGCCATATCCTAAAGCAGATGACCCAATATAAGGAGTTTTTCCTTATATTTTTAACTTAAATTTTCCTCTCTGCATGTATTCTTTATTTTTCCCTCTGGGATCCAACATAAATCTCATCCCTCTTCCATATGACAATCCTTCAAATACATGAAGTTAGTCATCATGTCTTCCTTGAGTCATCTCCTGGCAAAACAGCCCCACTTCCTTCATCCGATCTTTGCTTTCTATGGTATCCAGTCTTCTTACCGTGCAAGTCTCATGTTTTCGTAATTATAATATTTGACAGTGCCCTTTCAAAATGGGATATCCAGAACTGAAGACAACAGTTCAGATGTGATTTTTATACGATGGCATACAGAAGCACTATTGCCTCCATCATTATGAACTCTATGCCTTTATCAATGCATGATCAAATTATGCTACATTTTTAACTTCTTTTTTATTTTTCTGGCTGCCATATCAGACTATTAATTCATTCATATTGAGCTTACCATTTACTAAAACTCTCAGGCCCTTTTCCCACATGAATTGTAAACAAAGTATACTCATTTCATCCTGTATTTGTTCAAAGTATTTATTTTAAAAGTTCAAAGATAGGGTTTTACTTATATTCTTACAAAATTGCATCTTAGCAGACTTGGCCCATTGTTGTATGGGCTGCTAAGAATCTTTAGAATCCTGCATCTATTATCTAGTGTATTAGCTATATCTCCCCGACTTGTGTCATCTACAAATTGGATAAGAGTGATTCTAACTAAGTCATTGATTGGTGAATGGCACAGAGCCAAGGATAAATCCCAGGAGCTCTCTGCTTGGAGTCTCACTCAAAGTAAACATCAAACCATCAAGAATACTCTTTAACACTTCAACCAGATCCACATCTACCTTGCTGTAGTATCATCTTAAGTACATCTCTGCCTCTTGTCAACAAGGATGGCACCAATGCTGCCTCCTAATATATGATGCCTCTACGATTGATTACCACTTTTTGTTAAGATTTCCAGTTCACTAAGTTAGGTCATATAGTCTAATAATTTCCGGGAATATAAATTCCTCTGCAATATTTTTGAGCAAAATAAGGCTTCATCTATGCTCTGCTTGAAGACTTCTAAAGATGGAAAAGTCCTTTCCTCTTCAGGTAATTCATTCTCCCTTGTAAAGGCTTTAAGTGTTAGGAATTTTGTTTTCTCATTTCATACCAAAATCTGCCTCTTAAATTCCTCTGTGGTCCTAGATCTGCCCTTTGGGACTAAGGAAGACAAATGCTTTCCCCCTTCCACATAACAACCCTGTGAATATTTGAAGACAGCTGCCATGTCTCCTAGAAGCATTTTACTGATGAAAGATTCCTAGTTCTTCATCTAATCCTTATATAATATGGTTTCCAATTCCTTAATTATTCTGGCATGCCCTGCTTTGGCAATGTCTTTCATAAAATGTGGCTCCTAGATCTGAACATCCATGAGATATGGTTTGCCTAGGACAGAATAGAATGGAACTATAGTCTCCATTTCTAACAAGAGGAAGAAGAAACTAGAAATTAATAAATAAAATAAACAGGTCTTATCTTCCTGTGTTCAATGTAGGCTATGATTTCCTTTAAACAATTTAATTTTAACTTAATTTGAGGAAGAACATTATTATTTACTTTTGAAAGAGAATGAGTTAGCTTCAGCATCTTCACTTTCAAGATAGCATGGTGTGATTCAGAGGACTTGGAATGCTGAACCTGGAATCAGGAAGACCTGGATATAAATCCTGGCTGTGATATTTATCACCTATATGACTACACTGTACTTTGATCCCAATCATCGCATCATTGATCCTCTTTAAGGATGAAGGATGAACAACAACATATGACCATGCACAAATCCCTTTGCTTCCCTCGAACTTAGTTTCCTCAGCTGACCTCACAGAGTTGTTGTGGCTCAAATGAGAAGAAATATTTAAAGTTTATATCCATGCATTTACTTGAGTCTCAAAATAGATATTTCACCCTTTTACAACAGAAGAAACTGAGTCTGAGGCAATAGATAGTTTTTAAAAAATAACGAACATCCCCTTTCCTCAAAGTGCATATATTCTACTATTTCTCATTCAGGAACAGATAATTATTGCTTCTTCTGAATATCAGCTTGGGAAATGAGACTGCCAAGCTTTTCTAAAGATGTGGACTACTCAGTGCTGACTTGTATAAAAGCCTTGACCACTATGATTTTTCTAGAAGATGGGGATGAGAGATAGAGAGAAGCCACATATCTCTCAAGAATATGCTAAACATGCATTAGTAGCTTATACAAGAACATTCTTCTGGTATTTGGAGCAAATAGCACAAAAATTGTGAAGATATTGACTGAGAGTTTCTGAGAAATTAATGCAAATTCCAAGAACTTCTGCATTTGTAGAATGATTATTAAATGGATCCCCAAAGGTATAAATCAAAGGGAAATATCACTTGTGATCATGTAAGATGTTTTACTGTACTCAAAACCACTTAAAATATATTGGATGAAAATAAATGTCTGAAACAAAAAAAAAATCTTCAATAAAAAGTCTAGGTTGTGAGGTAAGCTCCACCAAACTCATGGCATTAAATTAATAATTGTGGATAAAAGCCAAAGTTCCAGATACAAGACGAATGCTTCTTTCTGACAATTCTCTCAATTTCCTTGGCAACACCTCATCCATTTAAGCAACTGAAGCAAGCAACACTGAATAAAATCATCCTTCTGCCTTAATAATCTTTCTTCTTTAAAAAATTTTCTTACAAACATTCACATTTCCAGTTAAACAAGTATTTGATTTCACGGATTTATTGTAAGTGTCCCAATATTCTCTATTTAACATTCATTGCTGGTAATGGTAAGCAAAAAAATCACTGACAATCAAATAAATAAATAAAATACCGACGACAACAACACCTACTATGTTTGAGGCAAATCTAAAGTGAAAAAAAAAAAGAAAAGCAGGTTTTGTTAGAGGGAAAAAAATGAGTTTATGGATAAGGTGCTAATTAAAAATCCCTACAGCTCCTATTATGGCCATCAGCTCTCAGGTATTTGGATTCTTGAATGCCCCAGTTATAAGCATGAAACATTTCTGCTTCCATATCCTTTCTCATCCCCTCCGGCACAAGATGAAATTAAAACTGGACACTGGAAGCCAGGATGCTTTGATCTAATTGAGTTTGCAGTAAGATCACATCACAATGTACTCACAAGTTGCTGATCTCATCTAACCCTCTGGCAAAGAATTGTCAGGAGACACTAATGATCATTTTAATCTACGCAGAGATTTTTTCAAAAGCTAGGTTCTTGTTCAGTCTGTAAGAGCCAGCCAATATTTCCACCCACTCTTTCTGACTCACAACAAGGCATTGAGTGGTAATTCCTAGAAGGGTCAGGAGTGCTGTGGGGAAGTTTTTCTTGCAGGTTGATTGCAGAGAAAAGATAAGGGGGAATCGAAAAACTTAGAAAAAGAGACTGAAAAAAGTTTCTTCTGCTTGTGATGTGCCCCTTTCTCCAACTATCCAATTCTTCCCCATCCTCCTGCAGAAGGACCCATTTTTCCTAGGTGGCCTAGAGTAAATACTTCAGTCCCCTCTGATGTCTCTTCTCTCTGACCATGCGGAGCACACTTAACCTATCTCCTTCCCACAGGACGAAGGTAACAACTTTTCAAGTAACAATGACATCGTAAAGAAAAACAACTTGGAAATATTTAGGAATTCCAATTAATGCAAAGACCAACAATGAATACAGAGGACTGATACTAAAGCATGCTACCCACCCCACCCACGCAGAACAAAATGTACGTTTTTGGATGGAGCCAATTGGTGGATTTATTTTATTTGACGATAATTATTTGTTCTGTGAATTCTGTTTTTCAAATATGAGGTGGGATTTTAAGGATAAAGGGAAGCTATCTTTGGGGCATCCCAAGAAAAGAAAGAAAAGAGGGACCACTGAAGTATTTTTAAAAGCACAGAAAAGAATTAAAGGAAGTTCAGAAGGAAACAAATAAGGCAGCTTTGAAATACATTGGATTTATCATCTTCTTTTTAAAAGCACACTGTATAATAATAGATTTTCACATTTTCATGCATAATCCTTTTTTGACCCACTTGTTTTGTCTTCAGATTTAGAATTTAGAATAAAATAAAAACATTCAGCTCAATGCCTTTCATAGCTCAAAGACCTTTCATAGGTCTTTCCTTGTTCCCCCGGTAATGACAGCGTTCCTCTTTAAGTTACCTATCTACTCTGTATGTACCTTCTACCTGTATTTATAGATTATGTATATAATTTATATGTATGTGCGTATATGTATTGTGGATATGGGCTTTGTAATGAGTATGACAACTTGTTAGATATGTTGGAGCTTCCCTCCTTCACAGGGAAGTAGGACAATAGAGTTACGTGTAACAACCAGCCAATTAGAAGGATTTCTGAGATTCAGAGCTACTTGATGTACCAGTGATCCTTTGCGAAGTGAACTCTAGATGAACTTGGAGAGGCCTTCAGAGGCCAAACCAGCCTTGAACAGCTCAAGGGCTTACTCCATGGCTTATCATGTCTACAGATGTCTTCTTCCTTAAACCCTGCCTCCCCTTCTACCCCGCCTTTGCTCCCGGTTCAAAAGCTTCTAGAAACTGTATTATCTCACCCCTTTTCCCACTCCTCTTTTGAGCAGCTGAGAACTCTCTCCTCTGCTCCCATGGAGGATCTCATCTCTCCTATAAGCCTTTTCTCAAACAATATATTCTTTTAATTGATGTATCAGATTGTTTCATTTCAGGTACATTTATGGGCCTGGGGTCTTTGGTTAACAGTATATATGTATTGTATATATACCTATATAGTCTCCTTTTTAGAATATAAGCATATTAATGGTATTTAGCACACAGCTTGGCATATATTACACATATAAGAAATGCTGTGATTGATTTGTGATATGAAGCTCTCTCTCTTTTCTAAACACGGAAGCCTTGTGCTCCCAATCATAGTGTAAACCTCTTGAAAGCAAAAACAGGGTCATGTACTTCTGCTCGCATTTGCCGTAGTACCTGAGACAGGGCAGGCACATTAATTTCAATAAATATGCATTGACTTTTTCTAAGATCCTTAGAAACTGCAGATCCCACTACTGGCAAAAAACAAAAAGCAACCAATCCCCCCCCCCGAATCAGAGGAATAATATAGAAATTTTAATTCCCAATCCATCTTTAATGAGGTCAGGAAGGAAAATGTCCTAACAATTAGAGTCATCCAAATTATGGTGTGGATTCCTGGGGAGGTGGTGGATTCCCACTCCTTAGGGATCTTTAAGTAGCCTGTCCCACTACTTGTCAGGGGTGTTAAAGCAGAGAATCATTTGGGCTATGATCTGGACTAAATTGCCTCTGTTTCCCCTTCCAATGCAAAACTTTTGTGATTTTGCATGAATTCTCTAGAAAAAAAGATGCAGTTTTCATTATTAAACAAAAGAGAGGAGAGGCAAATAATTTACAGAGTAAAACAGCCTTTCTCCAAACCAGCCTCTGCTATAGGCAAAATAATTATCCTAATACAAAAGTCACCTCCAATTGAGAATCTTCTGGGGCGAGTATCTCCCTATTCCATCTAGCATTAAACTCTTAAGAGATACTTCACAGAACACTACCAGGCAACCCCACTATTGTTTTCTACCTGTGAGAGGACATTAAAACTAAAGCCATTTACTAAAAATCAAAAGCTAATGATAGATAAGAAAAGATGTCCAGTAGGGTTGAATAGAGAACCATTGTCACAAACAGGAAGACCTGGATTCAAATCCTACCTGACCCATTCTGGCTATGTAAATCTGGGAAAACTCACAACCTCTTAGTCTCTGGGGGCAATTCTCTAAGATTAAAACTTTCGAATGGATACTAGTGTGACCTTAAGTGAACAATTTCTTCATTGGGAGTTCTCTACACTAATGAAATCACAGATCCGTTAAAAAATGCAGGCAAAAATAGCTTCAGCATGAATTAGGAAGGTAACATTATAACATGTATAGAGTACTTACTTTGGAGCTAGAAGATGTGGGTAGAACATCTTGGTCCTGTGACAACTACCTCTGTTACCTTGGGGTCAAATTATTTAACCTCTCTAGGCCTCCTTTTCCTCAACTGTACAATTGGGTTGGGGGGGGTGGAATTTGAGGCTAGATGACCTCCAAGGTCCTTACCAGCTCTAAACCTATTGTATCTATTATCCTTCCTGGATGACTGACTCAGTTTTCCATTTTAGTTTTGCCACTGGGCCCTTTTATAAAGTAATTCTTAAGATTTAGAAAGTCTAAAAGAGAGAATCTATTTCTGTTTGAATCTAAAATTCCCAGTGAAAGATGAAGGCACCTGTAGAATTCTGCATATATTGGGTTGTTAAATAAATGTAATCACACCTCCTTAGGGAATTCACTCTAAAGAGGGAATCAATACATCTGCTTCCCCAGTATTCAGTCGTTGGACGTGTTTGTTAATTTGTGAGGTTGATGCTTTAAACCAAAATTGAAACAATTAATTCTGGGACCTATATCTTTTATGATTTTTTATGAGACTCTAATCTCTGATCCATTGAAGACTTTTCCCCCTTTTTTCTTTTTGTTCACATTGCAAAAAAGAATACTGAATGTAAATTTATCAATCTAATAAACCAGCCCATATGCCCAGACTTCATAATAATTTTTTAAATTGAGCCTGAATTATGCAAAGAAAAATATCTCTCACACTTTTTCTTTCTGTAATTAATACAAACCATAAAAGCAAGGAAATGATGCCTAAGATCCCTGAGTAACTATACTATCTAGCAGATCCATTTTCAGTCATCTAGAGACATCCTTGGGATCTTTTAACCTGGCTTCTACCTCACCTTTTCATTTATACTTCCTCCTACTCCAATGCAGTTATGTTAATGACTCCTCAACACCAACTTCAAGCATTTCAACCTGTCTAGATAATAAATAGCAGTTAGCACTAACGTAGTGCTAGGAGGTTTGCAACACATTTATAAATATTTTATTTTATCTTCACAATCACTCTGAGAGATAAATGTTATTCTTATCCCCATTTTACAGGTAAAGAAACTGGGACAGACAGTAGTTAAGTAACTCATCTGGCTGGAGTCAAATGGTCAGTAAGTATCAGAAGCTGGATTTGAGTCTAGCACTAGTAGGTAGCAGCAGTAGCAGCATTTATATAGCTCTTTAAGATGTGCAAAGTACTTTGGAAAAATGATCTCACTTTATCTTTCTGTCTTCCACTGTTTCCCAAAGTCTGCCCAAGCTCATCCTCTGCCATCCCCTTCTCCTTTTGCCTTCAGTCTTTCCCCACATCAATGTCTTTTCCAGTGAGTCCTGTCTTCTCATTATGAGGCCAAAGTATTTAAGCTTTAGCTTCAGTATTTGATTACCCTGGGAGGTAGGTAGTAATATTATCCCCATTTTAAAAGATGAGGAAACTGAGAAGGGCTAAGCGATTTCCTCACAGTCATATCGCAGGTAAGTGTATGAGGGCAGATATGAACTAAAGTCTTCCTGACTCCAGGTCCAATGTGTTATTCACTGTGCCACCCAGCTGCCTCTCATGTGCCCTGAGTACTCCTGACTGCAAACAGACTTCTTAAACCTTGCCCACTTTAAGCCACGTGGGTTGGTAAAATAAATAGAGGAAAACCAAATAAATATCCTTCCTCCCACCACTTCTTTTTCTTATGGCTCTGGCCAATAGCTCCCGACTTTCATTTTTAATGTTTTAGATTTCTGACTCTTAGCTTCAAGGTCTTTTGTCAGCCTGCTCCCAATTATTAAAATTCTCCCATGTTCTCTATGCCCCCATACTCTTCATCTTCCAGCTCCTTTATTCTCATCCCACATTCTACCCTCATGCCTCTTCCCACACCATCCTAGGCTCCTAGGAAATCCTCCCACATCACATTTGCTAAGCCACCTTCTTCTCCTCATTCAAAACCCAACTAAAAACCCCACCTCCTCCACATATTGCATGCATGCAATAAACATTTTGTGACGAAAATAGGAACAGTGGATTCATTTGCAAGGATCCTGGGTTCTGAACAATTTCAATTTGGCAAAGAAAGGCTAGTGAGTAACTTAAGCCCACTCAGGAACAGGTGTGATTTCTTCCTCCAACAGTTATAAACACATTTGCTACCATGGTTATTGCTTGGGTGAATACTACATTGCCATAGCAACACTGTTTCAAATTAGAATCAGAATTTTAGAGCTGATAGAGGTCTTGAGAGATCATGTTGGTCTACCTTCCTCATTTTCTAGGAGAAGAAATTGAGCCCCAACTAGGTTAAATTACTATTCCAAGGTCACACCGCTATTTGGTGGCAGAGTCAAGCCCAGAATCTCAAGTTCTTCATTTAGTCGTGTTTGGGTTTTTTTTGTCTGAAAAGAGAAAAAAAAGTTGCATAGATGCCTTTTGTTTTTACAACACAGTCCTTTCAGAAAACCTATTTCTCCCAACCCCTAGAACAAAACTTTCCTTTACAACAACAGAAAAAAAAAGTTTAGCAAAAATAACTGATACAATGACTGAATCCAATAATGGCATCATTGTCTTCCATCTCGCTGCCAAGAGGACAGCATGTTTAATTATGAGGTCTCTAGTACCATTGCTGGATTTTCAATTATTGAGAGTCTGAGTCCCTTTTAGTAGAACTCCATTGCCATTTTTATCATCATTGTGTTTGTTGCTTTTCTTATCCTACTTATTTCAACCTGCATCAGGTTATATTAGTGTTCTCTCCGTACCATACTGCCTCTCACAGATTTTAGAGCAGGCCTGTTTCTACTAAGAAACTACTTCTGTAGTATTGAGGTGAGCTTTCCCAACATGTCATTGTAGTAATTCAATGCCTTTCTCAGTTTTCCTGAAATGGGAAATAACCTTTGTTTAGTGATAACATTTGAAGTGAAATATATGGTAATGCAGTATTTATTTCCTCTCTGAATGATGTTACCTCAAGAGGGGAGGCAGTATAGTTCAGTAAAAAGAATACCATTACCACTAAAGGACCTGGATTTGAATCCTGGTTCTTCTACCTACCAGTTAAATAAACTTTACCCTTCTAAGTCTCAGTTTCTTTATATGTAAAATGGGGAGAGAAATATTTGAATCACTTATCTCCTAAGGCTGTTGTGAGGAGAGCACTTTGGAAACCTTAGAGCTCTGTACCTTGACAAGACAATAAGCTTCATATGGGCAGGGTCTTTATCTTTCATAAACTTTTCTCTTCTCCCAAAGCCTAGTACAGTATAGGCCTTTAATTAGTATTCATTGGAAAAAAATGAATAAATGAGAATACATTTTTAAAAATTATTCTGAATTGAACTGAGAACCTACAAAGCCTATGCTAGAAGTTTAGATAGGTGTCCTTCTTTACAAGGGCCACTTAACCTGTCCTATTCATTGCCTTTCTGAAGATTTAACTAGATAGCAATTTGTATGTTCATTAACTCAAAACAAAAGTCGTCTGTAATAGAACAGTCAAATTAATGTTATTATTCACCAGAAGCACCGTTGAGCATTTTTTATATTTACACGTCCGTGAGTTGCAGCGGGTTTATAATGAGAGAGAAAACACCTGTAAGTCACCGCATGAAACAGTTTTATCAATGACTAGTTCCACGTATAGTCTGGAGGGCTATATGGTACACTATGCTAATTAAATACAATAGAAAATACCAACTCTCTGCCTTGATTCTGCCTTGATACTTGATTCGTTACCTTATTAATTCTTATTTCATGTTCCAAGCCAATCAAGGAATATATTCTTTGAGACTAGAAATTGCAGAATAGGTACCAGTCTGACAATGGGTGCATATAATCTCAAATCTCAAATCTCCCTTTTCATTCGTTTGTTGTTCTGAAATTTTAATTCACTAATAACGAAGATCATAATGACAAAGAATAATTGATGGGCTCAAAACCAGGTTGTTAGACTCACTTTTGGATGTTATTGAAAAATGGGAGAAAAATGCAGATGGAAACGTCCAAAATCCCCCTAAAATAAGTTTCATCATGTCCACAGAAATAAGGAAAACAGACTCATTTTCCAAAAAGACTGTAAGTTCCTTGAGGGGGGTGACCATTTTTCGTGTTTGCTTTTGCATCTTCAGTTTTTAGTGTTTCCAATCTTCCTACCAACAAGCATCTGTTAATTTCTACTAAATGATAGGCACTGTGCTAAATCCCAGGAATCATACAGGAGCATTCAAGAGCTAGTTTGAACCTACTCTAGAGAGCCAATTGTTAAATTTTTCAATGCGAGCATTTACACCTTAGAAACCAACAATGCCACAGTGAGGGCTTGGTTTATTGTTTTACTGATCATCTAGACTTCAGAGAGTGATGGAGAAAATATTAATAATGTAGATTAAACATAAAAGTGTATTATGCATACATTTTCCAAAGATCCTGTTATTAAATATTTCCCAGCACACACCTGGATATAAATACAAAAGGTGTATACCTCAAGGGGCCTGCATTATACTAAGGAAATATAATATGTTCACAGGTAAATACATACAGTATATAAACAAAATAAATACATGGTAACTGAGAATAGAATCAGGAATTCTCAAATCAAAGTCAATCTCATTGCCCTATAATTTGCCTGGAGAACTGAAAGGTCAAGAGCCTTGCCCAGGGTCACACAATTAGTATAACAGCAGCATAACTTGAACCTGTGTTTTCCTGATTCTGAGTCTAGTAGTTTTTTGCCGGAGATATCTCTCAACATAGAAATACATAAATAAACAAAAGTCCAAGTCCATAGTTATTGCATGGGAAGCAGGGTCATACTGGAAAAAAAGTCAGTGTTATTATTCTTCAATCAGATACTTCTCTAGGTAAGAGCTCACTGTGACTCACTCTCACATCTTTTCCCTGGACGCCTTACCCTACAGGGGGTCATGCTTCCAGCTTTTCTTCTCAGTTCCATTTAGATGTGTTTCAGCTCAGGTCATCAGAACAGAGGCTCAGTAAGTTACCAAGAGAAAATAAATTGCTTCAAGTTTCATGGGATTACTTAGAAAATCAAATCAAAGTTTTTGTAACACCTTTGTATTCCAGAAACCCCAAATCACTTTTTATTATGAACACAGGGCAACACAAGCCTAGTATCTGGTAATTAAGGCTCATTATTCAGCCTGTATCTCTAGAATTTTAATTCAATAAGGGCTCCTTTCAAACATCTGCCCTGGACAGCCACTATCCCAAAACATTTCAATTTCAGCTAAAAAAGACTGTGTTCCCCAAATTCTATATTGATATTCCAGTGGAGCTGCAGACTAATATTAGATCTTTTTTTGTTCATTTGGTAATTGCCCTATGGCATTTGAAAATAACTGCTCTCAATTATTCCAGTGTGAGATGCGTTCATTTTATTACATTATCTAAATTTGTGCAGATACTATACAGCTTTCTCCAGCCCTCTCCAAAGACACAGAATGCTCCTGTTTCTCTAGTTATCTGCTTTTGAATGTGATGTACACAAACAAAGACATTTGCATTAGAACTCTTTTTAATTACAAAAGTGAAAATAAATGGGTTCATTTTGAGTAAGATATTACCATATTTGCTAGCATAATTTTCCTCCTCCATCCTGCTACTATTTTATTTTCCATAGTGGGGTGGGGCTAAGAATGATAATTATAATAATACCTCAAATGTATATAGTGATTTGAGTTTTAAAGAGTACTGTCCTGAAGGTACAATATTCCCATTTTACAGATGAAGAAATGACATAGCTGTATACATGTTGTTTGTCCTTCATTTTCAAAGAGAACCAATGACATCACTGGATGATGTCTTGTGCTTGGATTGGGTTTAAATGAGACAGAGTTACAAAAAGCCATCAGCTTCTCTCTCCCAGAGTCATCGAAGTCCTGTGTCAAGCCAAAGGTCAGGATGACTAGCAATGGCCCAGGAGATAGTGGATGACCTTGGTGTCTGATGTCTGACCAAGTTCTAAGCACTCCATGGCTCCTGCTTCAGCTCTTAGAACAAATTGTTCTCAGCCACCCATTCCCCAGGGGGAGTCTTCATATGCTTGGGGTTGACATCCCCCTAATTCACTGATGAATTTGAGGCCTGTTTGTTACTCTCAATCAGGTTTAGCCAGTACGTAGAAATGGTTTTACCCAAGTATGGCCACTATGCATGCTACAGCTTCTTGGAGCCACAGGTGAGAGTTGGGTGTAGGTGGACACTAAAGGTGAATGAGCAGTCCTGAAGAGGGCTAGGTGAGCCCTCACATCAGAAGTGATAGTCGAGAGAGAGAGAGAGAGAGAGAGAGAGAGAGAGAGAGAGAGAGAGAGAGAGAGAGAGAGATGAAGTCTTTCTCATTATTCCAAAAATCATTAAACATCTGATTGCCCAGGCAGCCATTTCTCCCCCAGAGCCCCTTTTCACATCGGCCCCTAAGTCCTTCTTCTCCAACCACAACTTCACTGGCTTAGTCAACCTCTCCCTCCTGATCCAACCATTGCCCACCTCCAATAACAAATGACAGTCTTCCTAGCACTCAAGAAAGGAGGAGACTGAGAAGGCAATAGTTCTGCCTGTCTATCCCTTAGTCACAGATGCTGCCAGGAGTCTTAACTGAGTTTTCCCTAAAATATTCTATGCCGTGAAAGAGAAAGGGAGCCTTTTTCTCAATACCACTTAGAATGCTCCAACCTTCTCCTGTAAAATCTGCTTATTACTATCGGTAAGGAAGATATGGCGTGGAGAGAAGGACATTATGAGGAAGAAAACTTCATTTGGAGTCACAGAAATTGGATTCAAATTCTGACTCTCCCCCTTATAACTAAGCTCTGAGACAGGCCATACAAACCCTCCAGGGTCTTGAATTTCCTCTCCCATCCCCACATTGATTCCTTTTGGTTTCCTTTTCTTCTCTTCCTTTCTGTCTTCTTTCTCTCCCTTTTCCTTACCTAATCCTGTTGTGATTTAACTGCTATCTATAATCCCCTCAAACATCCATCAGGCTCAGGTGTCTCATTGAAATGTGCTACAGTGTTCCCAGAAAGTTCCATGGGTGAGAGAACTGGAAGTGTCAAAGGATAAGGAGAATGTTCACCCTCTTTGGAGGTCTCATTATCACTTTCATGGGCAGGATCCCAATACCTTTCACCACCTCCTTCCTCAGGGACCCCATCCTGCTACAGTGTCAAAATGTCCAAGAGATTCACTGAGTCTGCATTTCAATCCTTTATCATCTGTGTTCACATTTGTCTAACATGATATGAGTAGGGGAAAATGAGGGGATGACGCCTAAGGAAAGAGTGCTATCTTTTTTTACCCCTCTTTTCTTAGCAACACTTTGTTGCTAGCAGTAACAGCCCACATTAAACCCTCTAAAGAGCCAGGACAATGAGAGAGGAAGAAGCCACAGTAGACATTGGAGGAGAGAAAATATAGTTGGTAGCAATGAAAAGGGACTCAGGCAGATAACTTTAGCCTCTAGAAGAAAACAAAAGGGATGGGAGAGAATTGACCCAGACTGAAAAGAATCCTTTGGGTTAGCCAGGTAGGGTGCTCCATTGCCTATATCTTTTTAGCTCCTGACCTCTTGAAACTCCATCCTCATGCTCATCATCTCCCAGCCCTAGCACTTCATTGAAGCTGGGAGGAATTCCTTGCTCTTACCGTCCAGCAGGTAAGGGCAATGAGGGTAACTGGAATCCCTGGTTCTACTGGCAGTAGCCTATCAGGGAGGGATGTGTTTCTGACATCCTTAGATGGAATGCTGAATGCATTTTTTTAAAAAAGAAACACTGTTACAGATGGTGATTAAGTTTTATATTAGTAGGGCAGCACTATGGTGCATGTATATTATAGCTGAAATACACTTTTGCTGTCTGGCATGAAGATATAACTAACACATATTAATACAGTTCTATGGGAAAATATATTTTAAGTGCCAAACAACTGATTTACACACCAATTTATTTGAAAGCTAGGGACTGTTCTTTAAAGATAGTTTTCTGAAATGACAGTGTCAGGTACAGAAATTTTAAAAAAATAAAATTTCCTAGATAGGTGGTTCTTTAGAGATGATCTGGTCTAGCATCTTCACTTGACATGTGAGGAAACGGAGGTGCAGAATGGTAAAGGGACTTACCCAAATCATATCTCAAGATAATTTTAGGGCCACGAGACAGAAAGGCTTTGTTGAATCCCCAAAACCAGGGTTCTTCTAATATATTCTCAGCTTCCCACATCCTTCTGACTTGGAGAGAATTTTCAGACATGATAATTTACTCAGAAAGATTGTTTAACACAAGAGGAAAGTCTAACTCTGAGATTCTTCTGTGTAATAATATAAGATCAAATTGATTGTGGTTTGCAAGATGTTTTCTTCACAATATCATTGCTTGAAGTCCTGTAACTACTAATATTTCATTTTATTGGATAAGAAAACAGATGTTTAGAAATGTGAACTGACTTGCCCAAAGTCACAAAGCAAGTAGCTATATTTTTGGCTGGTTGCATAATTTTTATTTTTTTAAATTCTGAACCTGAAAAAAAATAAATTGGACACTTCTATGTACATAGTATAACAGAAGAAGAGGGTTGTACACGTAATTTTAGAAATCTTATTATCTTGCTTTTCTTTTAAATACAGGGTGTCCTAAACACCTTGCTGTAGTTTTAAAATTTAAGCTTGTTGTGGTTGATTTGTTTTTCAGTCGTGACTGTCTCTTCATGACCCCATTTGAGATTTTCTTGGCAAACATACTGGAATGGTTTGCTGTTTCCTTCTCATTTTACAGTTTCCTTACACATTTACAGGAAACTGAGGCAAATGGGGTTAAGTGCCCAGGGTCACACAGCTGGTAAGTGCCTGGGGCAGATTTGAACTCAGCAAGAGGAGTCTTCCTGACTCTGGGCCCTGCACTCTATCTACTGTGACACCTAGCTGCTCAAAGTTTAAGCTATAAGCTTAAAACTGAACTAAAACATTGGGACACTCTATTTTTATGTATAAGTATATGTGGATGTATATATGTATATACACACATACATACACATGCATGTGACATATATGTACATATATGCATAAATAAGCATATACATGTGTAGATATGTACATGCTAATATCTATGCATAAGCTATAAATATGCTATAAATATAAATGCACTAAGAAATTTGGGATACCTATATATAATAAATTCACTTTGTAATTTTCAAAGTGATTCTGTTTGTAATTCTTTCTGTCTTCCCTTCTATTGTCATTCAGCATGTGTTTAAAAATATACCCTCTATTTATACCTTGTATTCTTTCTTGTTTTTCTGGAGTGGGTATTCTATCTATATCCCTACCACTCTCCCTTTTCACCCTGAGGTTGGGGAAAAAACAACAACAAAACCATTTTAATAAATAAGCATACTTAAGCAAAACAAATCCTTATATTGACTCTGTCTGAAATATACACCTTATTCCATATCTTGGGCCTCATTGCCTTTCCATCAGTAGGTAGGTAATATGTTGCATCATCATCAGTCCTCTAAAACTGTAGCTGGTCATTGCAATGATCAGAATTTTAAAGTCTTTCCAAGTTTTTGTTTTCTTTATGTTGTTATTATTGTATAAATTATAATTCTGGTTCTGCTCACTTCATTCTATATCATTTCATATAAGTCATCCCAGATTTCTTTGAAATAGTCTATTTTGACACTTATGATACGATAATATTTCATTACTTTCATATGCTGTAATTTGTTTAACAATTCACGATTGATAGGTACCCTGTACCTTCCAGTTCTTTGCTTTAACCAAAAGACCTGCTACAAAGATTTGTGTCTGTGTGGATTTTTTTCTTCTTTCTTTAATCTCTTTGGGGCATAGGCCCAGTAGTGATATAATAAGGTACAAAGGACTTACATATATTAGTGATTTGGGGGGAATGGTTCCAGATTGCAGCAAATAGTTGTCAGAGAATAGATCTTCTAACTCCAAATCCTGTGTTCTTTCAATGACCAACAGTGTCCTCATGGTCATCATCTTTGTCATCATCATCATCATCATCATCATCATCATCATCCTCACCCTCCTCTTCCTCCTCCACCTCATTAATAGAAGACTTTAATTTTTTTCGGAGCAATTTCATACAACTTATTTTGTCTCTGCCATCACCCTGTTCTATAGGAAATACACTATCAAATCAGCCAGCAAACATTTATTAAGAACCTACTACGTGCTAAATACTCTCTTAGTATATAGGAATACAAATGCAAGGAATTAAATAGTTTCATTTCCCACATCTTTCAGGCAAAGAGATGGAAGGAATGAAGAGGCAGGCCACTCATACAGCTAGTTAGCAGCATGAGTGGTGAGTAGTGAGATCTCCTGGTTCCCAGCCTGTCAGACCAGCATTTCTAAAACTAACTTGGCCATGAGACAATTTAAGGCTTGAAATATACTAACAGAGTACATTTGCTCCAGTTGGGGCTGTGGAAAGATTGCTAGGCCTGGAGTCAAAAGGCTTAGGTCCATTTTCTATTTCTAGCACTTACTAGCTGTGTGATCATGGACAATTCACTTAATAACTCTCTGCCTCAGTTTCTTTTTCTTACAGTTTTGTTGGCAAGATGAGGATAACCCACAAGAAACACAGAACATGAGAAGACAGTGGGCTTTAGACTATACACTCTATAGGAGCTGAAAGAATGGAGAGGTTAGTAAGGATATTAGTATAGGTTGGAGAAGGGAGGGATTCATTATGGGCTCTTCCTACTGTCCAGAAGATAGCAGGGTAGATATTCCATAAAACTGGTGCCAGCAGAAATATTCCAATTAAAGCTTTTCTTGAAATTAAAATCCAAAACCTGCCTCCCTTTATTTAATATAAAAGTAAATTAATATATTCATAAAATAAAAAGAGTGAATTGTCTTGAGATTTAGGGGGTGTATACTTTCTTTTTTTCTCAGAATGATTTAGGAAGGAAAAACGTGACATTTTTTAACACAATCTCACAGCCATGTTCTTTATGGCCTTCTTTACTATGATGACTACGTATTGATGAATTGTGACTGTAATGATAAACTGTGGGAGCAATTACTTCTGTGTCCTCATTCACAGAACAGAAAGCAGTCATATAGGCCTTTGACACTAAAAACAAATCAATACTGAAAACCTGAAAATGGCATAAAGAGGAGAAATCTTGGTAGTCTATAATAAACCCACCCATTTATTTAACAAACATGTTACAAATATCATAAGACACTCTGCCCAGTATAGGCATACAAAGACAAAACGAAAAACAATCCCTAACATTAAAGAATTTAAATTCTATATGGTGTAATGTTTAAAAAGACAAATGAATACAAAACGATTTTTTTTCTAACATGTAGGGGGATCAAAAAAGGCTTCCCATTGAATTTCAGACCTGAGTTGAGCTGTGAATAAAGCTAAAGATGCTGAGGGAGGGAATGCATGCCAGGAATATGGAAAACATGTACAAAAGCATGCAGGCAGAAGATGGAATGCTGAATTCCAGAATTTTTTTGAAATTGGATTTTTTAAAAAAATTCAGTTAGCCTGAACATTTTAATATGCCCTACTCCCAATTCTGACTCTGCCCACAAAGTCCTGCCCAACACTTTTCCTATCAACCCCAGATCCAAGGAAAGACGCTTTCTGTAAGAATAAATAATTTTGTATTGCTCCCTCTTAAGCTCGGCCTCAATAACCTAAATGTTCATAGAGAAAACCTAATTTGATAGCACTGTACAATGGTATACAATGGTAGAATTTTAGTGTTAGAAAATAATTCATTTATCTTTTCAAAAAATTGACCCATTTTTCAGAGAAAAGTACAACTTTATTCCTTGATATAACTAGGACTGGATATCTGATTTTATGTTCTTTCTAGATGACAACATAAATTCATGAATAAGAATGCAACAGATGTGAGACTTTCCAATAAGTGACTTATTTGTAGAGTTCATGAGAAGGCCAGAAAAAAATGAGCTGGGTTGGATGTAGTCTTTCTCTTCTCCCTTCCTTTCGCTTCCCTTCTCTTCCCTTCCCTTAACTTTCCTTCCCTTCTCTCTCTCACTCTCTCTCTCTCTCTCTCTCTCTCTCTCTCTCTCTCTCTCTTTCTTTCTTCCTCTCTCTCTCTCTCTCCTTGTCCCAAAACTTTTCTGCAACTCAATTATTCGGCATAGTCATTTCCATTCTATCCATCCACAATGTCTCTTCATAGTTGTCCTCTTTTTGCAATCACGATTTCTCTGAGAAATGAAACAGAAGTAGTAAGGAGAGGGAGGAAAGAGAAAACAGTTCTTTGATATCATCCCCTTGCAAAAATCTCCATGATGCCATGGTTTAATTGAGGATGTGAGGCAGCATGTATCTAGTATGAATTCTACTAGTTATTGAATAAATTAATGTGTGAGCTAATGTTGCAGGAATATGAGAGCCAGGCACTTAGAGTATTCTTTTAAGAAATACCAAAATTTTTCATATGAAAAAAATGCTCTAAATCACTATTGATTAAAGAAATGCAAATTAAAGCAACTCCAAGGTAGTACCTCACACCTACCTGATTGGCTAATATGACAAAAAAAGGAAAATGATAAATGTTGGAGGAGATATGGGAAAATTGGAACATTGATACATTGTTGGTGGAATTGTGAAATAATCCAACCACTTTGGAGAGCAATTTGGAACTATGCCAAAAGGGCCATAAAAATGTGCATACCCTTTGATCCAGCTGTACCACTACTAGGTCTGTATCTCAAAGAGATCATATCAAAAGGAAAAAGATCCACATGTACAAAATATTTATAGCAGCTCTTTTTGTGGTGGTAAAGAATTAGAAATTGAGGGGACGCCCATCAATTGGAGAATGACTGAATAAGTTGTGGCATATGAATGTAATGGAATTTTGTTGTTCTATAAGAAATGATGAGCAAGAGGATTTCAGAAAAACCTGGAAAAACTTACACTGAGTGAAGTGAGCAGAACCAGAAGAACATCGTACACGGTAACAGCAACATTATGCGATGACCAGCTTTGATAAACTTTGCTCTTCTCAGCAATACAATGATCAAAGACAATTCCAAAAGACTCATGATGGAAAATGCTATCGACATTCAGAGAAAGAACTATAAAGTCTGGATGTAGATAGAAGCATAGTATTTTCTCTTTTTTTATTTCTTATGTTTTTTTTCCCTTTTGTTCTGATTCTTCTTTCACAAAATGGCTAATGTGGAGATATGTTTAATATGATTGTACATGTACAGCCTACATCAGATTGCATGCTGTCTTGGGGAGAGGGGAACTTGGAACTCAAAATCTTATAAAAGTTGATTTTGAAAACTGAAAATAAATACAATAAAATAAAACAAACAAAAGAAATACCAAAAATTGACTGTCTTATATATTATGATATTTTCTTTAGTTTAGCATACCACTAAAAGTTTCTATTTTCATTTGAACTGGAGATTCATTATAGAAACAAATGTCTGCTTACATTAGCAGGTAACTTCTAGCCTTAAGTGGCAACTGGTGACTGGATAGTTTTACCCATAGCCATAGGTTAAAAGCAGGAAAGAAACAGGTTAATATCTACAAATTGACAGATGTGTACCTAGACACTAAGGAAGGAAGGAAGGCAGGAAGAGAAGAAGGGAGGGAGGGGAAAGAAGGAAGGAAAGAAAAGAGGGAGTGAGGAAAGAAAAAAAGGAAAGAAAGAAAAAGAAAAGCTTAGGTAGTTCAGTAATTAATGCCATAAAATTCTGCTCAACAGAAAACCAATTGCAAAATGAGCAAGACATAATACCAGGCTGTATTGAAGGAATCGATCTTCAGGGAAGCTATTTGAAAAAGTAATTCAAAGCACTTTATCACTTAAATGAAAACCAAAAATTTAGGCACTTTGTATTATATACGCGTGTTAAACTTTCTGTACATTTCCTCAGTATTATATCCTATATGGATTTTTAGACAGATAGAGTGATGAAGAAATATATTGAAAGTTCTTTCAAGTATGATTCAACCAAATAGATCAGGGATAGTGTTAAAAAGCAATATTTACCAGACCTGGGATCAGTACAGGGAACTCCCAGAGAAGAATTCCCTCTACTAATAGGGATCAGTACCTGTTGTACAACTTATAGTCTTAGTGAGTTGCCTGGGGCACTAAGAGGTTAAGTAACTTGCCCAGGGCCATACAGCAAGTACATATAAGAATTGGAACTTGGATTTGAATCCAGGTCTTCATAATCACACCCATATGTGTATATGTATAGATACACATAGATACATGTACACATATGTGCGCATACATATGTGTGTGAATATATCTATATCTATCTATCTATACATATATATGCCATATAGTGACTTGTGACCCTGGGCAGGTCATTTAATTTCTCAGCACCCCAGGGAACTCTCTCAGACTGTAACTTCCAAAAATAGTGTCAATATCTACCTCCTAACAGAGAGGTGATAGTCTCAGAGAGCAGACTGAAACATATTTTTAATGAGGCTAATTGGGAATTTGTTGCACTTGACTATGTATTTTGTTTTCTTTCTTTCTCAATAGGGGGTGGGGAAGAAGGAGACAATAAAGATGTTTTTGTAAAAAAAAAATTAAAACAACAGCAAAAATGGGTACCAATCTCTATTGGTAGGAAAAGTTTCTCAATAAAAGTTCCTTGCACCAATGAAATAACACACACACACAAACACACACACACACACACAAGCATACACAGCTACAGAGAAAGTTTAAAATATTCCAAATACTTTAATTAAAAACAGTTTTTTTAAAGCACAGTTGTGAGAAGGACAAGCTAATGATGGACCAGGCACAGAAACCTCTTATGGTTTCCAATTTTGTTTTTTTTTAAATGTCATAAAAATTATCCTTCGTTAGAGAAAAAGCTAGTAACTGAAGAAATAGGTTCCCTCTAATTAAAATAGAGATATGTCTTTTTATAGACTCATAAAAATAAATCATAATTACTTTAAAGTATGCTGTTATGTAGAATAAAAATGTACATGAATTTTTTAAATGTGTAAGATCTAGAAATCTTAACTAACAAAAATATTAATTTTGAAGCCAACTAAGAGCTTCTTGGTTAAACAAGCAGAATTAAAACAAAGATGATAATAAAGTTCAAACCAATAATCTTTTTTTAAAAAATGGATTACTTTATGTTTTAATAATGATCTCCTATCAGTAATTTGGGCAGCTAGGTGGTGCAGTGGATAGAGCACTGGGCTTGGAATTAGGAAGACTCATTTCCATAAGTTCAAACCTGGCCTCAGACACGCACTAGCTGTGTGACCCTGGGCAAGTCACTTAACCCTGTTTGCCTCAGTTTTCTCATCTGTAAAATGAGCTGGAGAAGGAAACCACTCCATCCCAAATGGAGTCACAAAGAGTCAGACATGACTGAAACAACTAAACAACAATAATAAGTCATTTATTTAGTCTTTTTGATAAAAATAGTGTCAACTATTTTACAAGTGAAATGATAATGTGTTAGTGTGAATTATAGAAAATAAAGGGATTCATGTAAAGAATAAAATACTATGAATAGCACTATTCCACAAAAGAGACAATCAAGAAAACAGTAACAATTGTCTATTCATATGCCTACTATACTATCTCCATGAAATCTTTATGAGAAGGATCTATGCATGCATGAAGTGCATCCCTGATGTAGACATACGAAAAGTACTGATTACATGCAATGATTATTTTCCAGAGTAGACTGCATCACCACAGTCACATAATTAGTAGAGTGGTATGAAGACTATAAGATCCCACTGCATTTGTTGGTCACACATATGAAAAATCCTGTAGTGCAGAAAAAAAAAAACTGCCTCAAAAGCTCTTCTCCACCATAGCATCTCCCATATATAGAGAGTATTATACAAGATTCTTTGGTAGATGCAGCCTTATTCAGTGAAATCCTGAACATCACAATCAATCCCCAAAAGTATTTGCTACTATCATGGAGACTTCCTTGCACAAAGTCCAAACAGAAAGATCCCTTAGAGATGAAATTTTTCCAGTCATTCTGGTTCAAATATAGCATTATTCTGATCATAGCTGGTCATGTAACAGAGTACTGCGCATGGAGTCAGGAAGATGAGAGTTCAGATCTGGTCTCAGACACTAACTGTATGTACTTTGGGCAAGTCACTTAATCTGTTTCCCTCATTCTCCTCAACTGTAAAATGAAGGGGAATAACATGACCTACTTCACAGAATTGTTGTGAGGATCAAAAATGAGATGCTATTTATAAAAAACACTACGCATAGCACCTGACACATAAAAGGTGCTATTGAAATGCTTGTTACTTTTGCCTGCTCTTGAAATAAATATTTGCATAAATATTTTATCCTGTCAAGATGAATATAAGCTCCTTGAAGACAAGGACTGTTCCATTTTGTCTTTGTATGCCTACTGCATGGTCCAGTGTCTAGCATATAGTAAATATTTAATAAGTGACTGTTGAATTTCATTTATGTCTTTGTACACTTACTGCATAATCCGGTGTCTAGCATATAGTAAATATTTAATAAGTGACTTGAATTGGATTTACATGAAAAGGAGAGACAAGATTCTCAAAGGATTAGAGACCATGGATGAACTCTTATCTGCACCAATGGAGGGAATACCCACAACCTTTGGGATGAAGGATCCTTTGAAGTGAAAACTACATGTGACTCACTATCATTTGGTGGTACAGTAGATATAATGGTGGACAGAGTAAAGAAGGCCTTTCTTCAAATTCTGTCTCTGATCCTTTCCGGCTATGTCACCAGGCGTAAGTCACTTTAGACTTCTGGACACGTTTTCTCATCTATAAAATGAAATTAATCACCATTCATTGTAGTGTTTGCCTCACAGTGTATATTGGGACACAAATGAAATAATGCAGGTAGAAGATCTTGTAAACTTTAAAATACTCCATAAATATTAGCTATTTCTCATCTGTTATATAATATTTGCACCAACCCATCTTTCCTTGTTCTAGGTTTTTGTTGGAAAGGTCCAAAGAAAATGAAAAGAGGGACATAATCATTATTATAGCTTCATAACCATGACAGATGAAACTAGATCCCTAATGCATTAGTGAGTTTTACGCAATGAATTGTCAATATAGCTAAGTGCTATTGGTATTTGTAGCCTTGACCTGTCTATACATCAACAATTTGAGTGGTCTGCTGCCATCTTGATGGGGAAAAGTGTGCATATTAATCAAACACTTGTAGCAGGATTTTAGTCTGAAAATAAGTGTGTGCATTACACAAAGGTTCTGGTATACAAATAAATATGGTATATGGAGGAGGGAGGAAAAACTTTGTGAGAACAGGGAATCTACATTTGATTCAGCACAGGATTATACATGGAAAGAACCATGAAAATAAGAAATGATTGCTGTAATATGACCCTCTCTTCCTCCACTCTCCTCCCCCAAATCTTCCTTCTCCCTGGCTTTTTCAGTTATCTCCAACTCTTCTCAGGATTTATTCCCTAAGCTTTCCCCCATCTTCCTACTCCCTTCCAGTTGCAACCTAAATATCTATCATCTTCAGCTATAGCTTGACTGATAAAACTGAGAGGTACTTGAAGGATAGAATCTTATAGAAGAATTAGCTCAGAATTCTCTAGAAGATTTTTGCTAGGCACTAACAATTTTACTGTGAAGACAGCAAAACCCTTAGAACCTGGCCATTCCCTCTGTCAAGGAACTGAAGCTCACCTAGAGAAGAAATATTGTGGAGGACTGCCAAAATACTAATATTTCAAATTCTATTTTGGACTCTGGGGCAGATTAATTCTGTAAGTGCTCTATTAAGAAAGCATGGCATGCTAATCTACTTTCCCTTATTCTGATTTCCAAATCTTTGTCTTGCAGCCTCATTAACCATGTCACTAGGCATAAGTCACTTAACATTTCTGGACATGTTTTCTTATCTGTAAAATGAAATTAATCATCATTGTAGTACTTACCTCCCAATGTATATTGGGACACAAATGGAATAATGAAGGTAGAAGATCTTGTAAACTTTAAAATACTCCATAAATGTTAGTTATTTCTTATCTGTTATATGACATTTTCACCAACCCATCTTTCCTTGTTCTAGGTTTTTGTTGGAAAGATCCAAAGAAAATGAAAAGAGGGACACAATCATTATTATGGCTTCATAATCGTGACAGATGAAATTAGATCCCTAGAGCATTAAGTGTAGTAGGCCCACTCTTCCTGAATATTTATCTCCATGCTAATTAGTCATACCCTACCCATCAGGAGTATTACTCCTGCTTATTCAACCTTACCTACCCCAACCTATTCTATCCATCTGATAGTCCATTCTGCTATGGCCATTGGAATACTCACGGGATTCTCAATAAATTCTCCTAAATCCTCAAACTTTTCAACCAAAATTCCTCCTGTCTAGTCAATTCGAAGAAAATTTGCCTTTCTCTTGCATAAAATGCATAAATTTCAATACTCTCCATTGAAGCCATTCCTCTTCCTATTTCCTTTATCCACAAGATCAGAAAGAAGAGTGGGCAGACTCATCACTCTCCATTATTGGCATTCCTCTATTCCTATCCTTCAATGATCTTTCATTTTTTAGAAGTCCATGCTACGAATTTATACTATCCTCTCCCCTGTCATATTACTGTCTTCTATTAACCACAGGTCATTTTTTTCTTTAAAAACATAAATGTATGAACTTAGAAAATTGACAAATATGAAAATTTCAGTATGTAAAGTACATAATAGAAGACTGTTTGTAAAACTCCAAATTTCTGTTACGTGCAGTTTGTTTTTCAAGTATATATTAAATTTAACATGAGCCTTATGCTCTCTTATGTGTAGTTTATATTTGCTTGATGTTATTTTCCTTATTTCGTTCTTTTTTTAATATCACAATCACTATCCATAAATTTGCTCCCTTCTCTCCCCACCAAAAAATAGAGATTTTGTAACAGAAAAGTATAGTTAAGTAAAATAAATCAACATATTGGCCATATCTGGGGGTGAAAAAAAACCGTCTCATTCTACACCTCCTGGTCCTTTCCACAACTTTCTTAGTGGTTTAATTAACAACTCACAGTCTTAACTGTCCTCCTCCCCACTTCCTCCACACACATTCCTCCATCACTATCCTCAGGGACTTCAACATTCAGTTCTATAACCTACTTTAACAACCCAACCACACAATTTCTCAACCTCCCCAACTCTAATCCCCTAGTTTTACTCTATTTCTATCACACACTGATACAGTCATCCCTTAGAGTTTACCAGTTCTTGCAACTGCTTATAAGACACTTCCAAATTTCAGAACTCTGGATTTTACTCTCTTACTATTACCTCCTACCTTTCTACCTTTCTCATTTGTTATGTACACTAAACCTTGGACCGTATCTCCTATTTCTACTGATGCCATCCACATCCTTCTGGTCACTCAGGCTCAAAGCTTGGAGTCATCCTGATTTTCCTTGTTCACTGTCCGTATCTCATAATTTGCAAGGTCTGTCATTTCTCACCTGAATTTTTAAATGTTCTAACTAATTCTAACTCCTTCCAGTCTTCCTTCTCTTGTTCATACACATATCAAAATAATCTTCCTAATGTATGTCTTACTACCCTGTTCCTGTACCCTGTTCAACAACCCAGTAGGTTTAAAGGGCTAATTCCAAGAATTAGAGAAAAGATTCACCTGCTTATTTCTCAGCATTTAGCAAATAATCCCTAAACAGACTGTTATGTAGATGGTATCAACTCTATGCCTCTAATAAGTGGCAAAATTCAACACATAACTTACATGTATTTCAGCAGTATTTATTGAAAGCTGTAATATCATAAGCCACATCACAGACAACTAGTGAGTGTAGAGATAGTGAAATCTGACAGACCCCAGTGGGGTACTTCAAGGTGAGAGGTATGCTTCGCTTGGTCTGTCTGGTTTCTGTTCCTTAACCAGTCTTCAACACATACATATAAATGACAACACTCACTGAGAATTGCAGACTAACTCTTTGATAGTAATGCATTTTGAAGCTAGGTTACTCTTGCATTTATGGAGAAAAAGCTCCACTTCTGATATAGATTCTTCTCAGTAATCTCACATTTGACCTTTCAGGTTAGGGAAACTAATCAGTCAAGGTGAACATAGATAAATACATGGACAGTCTCTTTTGATCTCATGATTAGTTTTGCCCTCCCTTTTATTTATAACATTAATTTTTAAAAGACATTTTCCAAACTATCTCCCCCCTTTTAAATTTCCTCCTGCCATTGAGAAGGTAAGCCCTATGATATCGATTCTCTATGTGAAGTCATGTGAAACATATGTTCATATTTCCAATACTGAAGGGAAAAATCAAGAAAAAAAAAACAAGAAACATAAAGTGAAAAGAAGCATGCTTCAGTCTGCACTCAGAGTTCATCAGATTCCTCTCTGGAGATAGATAGTATTTTTCATCATGGGTCCTTTGAAATTGTCGTGGATCATTGTATTAATCAAAGTTGCTAAGTCTTTCAGAGTTGATCATTCTTACAAAATTGCTGTTACTGTGTTCTCCTGGTTCTACTTCCTTCACTTTATCAGTGCATATAAGTCTTCCTAGGTTTTTTTAAAACCATTCTACACATCATTTCTTACAGCACAATAGTACTCCATCACAATCATATGCCATAAATTGATCAGTCATTCCCCAACTGATAATCATGCCCTCAATTTCCAATTCTTTGTCACCAAAAAGAGCTGCTATAAACATTTTGGCACATACAGAGGCTTTTCCCTCTTCTTTGATCTCTTTGGGATACACACCTAATAGTAATATTGTTGGGTCAAAGGGTATACACAGTTTTATAGCCCTTTGAGCATAGTTATAAATTATTTTCCAGTAACTTCACAACTCTACCAAGAGTTCATTAGTATACCTATTTTTCCACGTCCCTTCCAGCATTTATCATTGTCATTATCTGTCATATTAGCTGATCTGATAAGTGTGATATAGTTACCTCAGAATTTTTTTTGTTTGCATTTCTCTAATCAATCACAAATTAGAGCATTTCTTCATGTGATTATTGATAACTTTGATTTCTTCTTCTGAAAACTGCCTGTTTATATCCTTTGACCATTTATCAATTGGAGAATAGCTCTTACTTTTATAAATTTTGCTTAATGCCCTACATATTTGAGAAATGAGGCTTTTATTAGAGAAACTTGTTGTAAAATTTCCCCCTCATTTCCTGCTTTTCTTCTAATTTTGTCTACATTGCTTTTGCTTGTGCAAAACCTTTTTAATCTTCATGTAATCAAAATTATCCATTTTACCTCCCATGATCTTCTCTATCTCTTGTTTGATTGTAAACTCTTCCCTTATCTGTAGATCTGACAAGTAAAATTTTGCTCCCCTAATTTGCTTATGATATCACCCTTTATGTCTAAATCATTGTCTACAGTTATTTTAAATGGAATTTCTCTTTCTATCTCTTCTTGCTGGGTTTTGTTGGTGATATATAGAAATGCTGATGATTTTTATGTAGGTCTATTTTACATCCTGCAACTTTCTTAAAGTTGTCATGATTAGTCTTTCAAGGAAACTTGGCAGTTACACAGATTCAAGACCCTCAGAGACCACAGGTCTATGTAATTGTTATCTGAGGAGGGGAGAACAGAAAGAAGGATTTATAGAAAACACCTATAATAGGAAATTTCTTATAATTAGCCTAAGCATGATATGTAATCATTAACTTTGGAAGTTGATTATTATTTCAGGGTAGGAAGCCTGCACAGCTATGATAGTAAGAATTATCCTAAGAATGACCTTGGGAAAAGCTACTATTATTTTAAAATTTGTGTGTGTGTGTGTGTGTGTGTGTGTGTGTGTGTGTATGTATGTGTTTGTATGTGTGAGATATTTATGTATATGGAATGGGGAACTTGGTAGGAAAGCCTATTCAACTTAGAGATGTAATAAGGAAAGATGAAAACTGTTGTATTTTAATCCTGAAAACTAAGGTTACAAATTACTACACTTTATAAAAATCATTAATTATTAAAATGCAAACACAAAGGTCTACAATAAGCCATATTTAATTAAAATACTGCTTAGAAAAGGAGTTTGCCAAAATGAAGTTTGTACTTGCAGTTTTAGTATATAATAAGTAATAAATGCTGAGGTTTGGGTCATCATTTAGCTACATTTCTATAGAAGGAAATTTATATATAAGGAGCATCTTGAACCATAAGTGGTATTACAGCAGCTAAAATAACGATGTGCTAATGAGGCTACCAAGGACACCCACTTATATTCATTCTCTTGCATTACCCCTCATTCATGAAATGTACTCCCTTCTCATCTCCACCCATTGAAATCCTTCTCTTCCTTCCTTGAGGGATCACATCCTTAATCAATCAACCAACTAATAAGCATTTATTCAATATCTACTGTATGTCAAACTGTGCTAGGCATTGAGGATCCAAACCCAAAACTAACATAGTCTCTCTTTTAAAGATCTTACACTGTATTGATTGGGGAGGGGTACCACGCACACAAATGCAGCCATTTTTCAGTCATATCTGATGTTTCATCACCCCATTTGGGGTTTTCTTGGCAAAGATACTGGAGTAGTTTGCATTTCCTTCTCTAGCTCATTTTACAGATGAGGAAAATGAGGCAAAGTTCAATGACTTGCCCAGGGTCACACAGCGAGTAAGTGTTTGAGGCCAGATTAGAACTCAGGAAGATGAGTCTTCCTGACTCCAGGTTCAGCACTCTACCCATTACACCACCTAGCAACCCAAATAATGCACACAAATACATAGAAAATATATACAAGGTGTAAGGGGCACTAGAATTTGGGAAAATCGGGAAAAGCTTCTTGTAAGAGGTGACCCTTGAACTGGGCTTTAGAAAAAACTAGGAATTTAAAGAGGAGAGGAGGGGGATAGCCTATACAGAGGCAGCGAGAGAGGAGGATGTCATGCATAAGGAATAGCAGGAAGGCCAGTTTGGCTGAAGCATAGAATGGGTAAAGGCTATAAATCTCTCTGTTCCCCTCTTATCCTCTTCCCAGATGAAAGTGTTCACTATATTCTAAAATTTTACCGCAACATCTCTTTTTTGCCCTCATCACAGTCTCCTTTATGCTATAGTTATTTGTGAATGTACTGCATCTCCCCAAGTAGAATGTAAGGTCCCTGAGGACAGGGACTATGTTATTTTTTCATCTGTGTATCCCTAGCTCCAAGCTTTACACAGAGTAGTAACTTCATTTTGTTTGTTGCATTAAATTTAAATCTTGTGACTGCTGCTCCATTGACCCATTACTATTTTCCTAGTCCATGTCCCTCACTTCTGTTCCACATCTCGTATCCCAGCTTTGATGTGATTGTCTGTCACTTTAATGTTTCACTTTCTAGCATTCTAAAATTACTTGTATGAGGGAGAAGATCATAGTAGATACTCTACCACATTCTATTCTTAGTCTGTGAAGTTTTGACCTTTGCCAATTCCACAATATAACTTATCTGATTCTGCTCCTGGGCTCTATAGCATCACTGGAAAAAGTCAGAAAATTGAGTTGATTGCACCTTCTACAAGTTCATGATACAAAGATACATTTCCTAATTGATCAATGGCCAGAGAATGTGAACAAGGAATTTTCAAAGGAAGAAATTCAAGGTATTAACAGATACATGAAAAAAGTGCACCAAAGTCACTAATAATTTAAAGAAATGCAAATTATACTTCCTCTGAGGTTTTATCTTGCACACATTGGATCAGCAAAGATGACAAAAAATGACAAGTGTTGAAGGATTTGTGGGAAAATGGGCACATTTATAAGCTGCTGGGAAGCTGTGAGTTAACCCAGTGATTCTGGGAAATAATTTGCAACCATGCTTTCAAAGTCATTAAACTGTGTTTACCCTTTGGCCCAGCAATATCATCTCAAACAACAACGCTATACCCCAAGGAGTTAAACAAAAGAGGAAAAGGAGTTATGTGTATGAAAATATTTATAGCAGCTACTTTAGGATTAGCAAATAACTGGAAACTAAAGGGTACTTATGAACTGGGGAATGGTTGAATAAATTGTGCTGTATTACTTTTTTAAAATTTATTTATTTTTAGGCAATTGGGGTTAAGTGACTTGCCCAGGGTCACACAGCTAGTAAGTGTCAAGTGTTTGGTCTGAGGCTGGATTTGAACTCAAGTCCTCCTGACTTCAGGGCCAGTGCTCTATCCACTGTGCCACCTAGCTGCCCCCATAGTGTATGAATTTAATGGAATACCATTACATAAGAATGCCATAAAAATGGTGAAAAGGATGATTTCAAAGAATCCCGAGAATACTTGTATGAGCTGATTCAGAGTAAAATGAGCAGAATCAAGAGAAAATGTATATGTTATAATGAGGGCAACTAGGTGACATGGTGGATAGAGCACCAGGCCTGGGGTCAGGAAGACTCATCTTCTTGAGTTCCAATGTGACACTTATTAGCTGTGTGACCCTGGGCAAGTCACTTAACCCTGTTTGCCTCAGTTTCCTCATCTGTAAAATGAGCTGGAGAAGGACATGGTAAACCACTGTAGTATCTTTGCTAAGAAAACCCCAAATGTGGATCACAAAGAGTGGGACATGACTGAAATGACTTAAAACAAAAACAACAGCAATGACAATCTACTCTGAAAGACTTTAAAACTCTGATCAATGCAATGATAAGTCATAAGCATAGAGGACTGATGGTGAAACATGCTGCCCAACTCCTAACAGAGGTGATGGACTCATAATGGAGAGTAAAGTACATTTTGGAACACGACCAATGTGAGGGTTTTTTTGGTTTTTTATGGGTTTTTTTTTTGCATGACTCTGTACATTGGTTACATGGGTCACACAGGCAATAAACGTCTGAGGCTGGCTTCAAAAGTCAGGTTTCCCTGAGTTTGTGTCCAGTGCTGTAGCCAATGTGCAACCTACTTACATCTTTAGGCTGCTTACTAAATGCTTCTTGACTGAAAACAATAACAACTTAGCAAAATTACCCAATAGAATAATCATATCTGACAAACATATACAATATCCTGCATTAGGAGTCCCCCTACTCTCTGATATGAGGAAGGAAGAAGATATCGAATTATATTCCCTGTGATTTCATTATTTGTTCTCTAGGACCTTCTTGGTCAAATCATTTAACTTCTCTGTGCCTCATTTTCCTCATTTGTAAAATGAGGGACTTGGACTGTTTTACTTCTGAGGTTTCCTCCAAACTATGCTATGTTTCCCTGTTCCCTCTCAGGCAGTAACAATGGTGCCCATCTGATCTCACAGAGTACGTCCATTTTTACCTCTGGAATCCATTTGTGATATAAGGGTGCATACTGCGTCAGAGACCCTTCTGCCTTCTAAACTATAAATTCCTTGAGCACAGAGAGTATTTCAAAGATAAGCCTTTTGCCTCTCCGAACATGGCACATTGTGCTATGCACACAATGGGTGCTTAATAAGTCTTCTGTGTGGAAGAGAGTAAGTAGACAAACCCAGCTAAAAAGAATGGTTTCTTTTACAGAACAGTGGGAAATGTGGTTGGATAAGTAAGGAGGTATTATTAGATCAAAGGTTCAAAATGACAGACTAAGGAGTTTGGACTTAACTTTGGAGAGCCACCCATAGTATTAGAGCAGATGAGTGAATAAGGAAAATGACATTTTAGAATGGTAATATCATGAAGCTATGCAAAAGATTTGTGAGCAAGGGAGATAGGAACCTGGAGTGTGGATAGCCAGCTAGAAGAATGTTGTAGTAATCTAGGCATAAAGTCATAAAGGCTTGGACTAAGATAAGGACAATGGGAATGGAAAGAAAAAGGATAAGTGAATGCGTTGCTAAGGAAGAAGGGATAATATTCAATGTTTGGATGTAAACAAGAAAGGAAAGAGTCAGTAAGATGGTATTGGTGACAAAACCGGACAAATTTAAAGAAAATGTAGGTAACCATAGGCCATAGAGTCATCATTAAAAGATATTAATGATGATCATTCCTATGATTCTTAAGAATAAGAAATAAGGTTTAAGTGTACCATTCTACAGAATATTTTAGATGCTGAAAAGTTAATCAGTTTCAAACTGAAACCCAGATGTGACATTTTAGAAAGGATATTAAGAAGTTTGAGGATGTCCAGAGGACAACTAGGATGGGGAGTTTTCAATTAATTAGTAAAATTTATTAAGCACCTACTTTGTGCCAGGCACCATGTTAAGCACTGGAGAGAGAACCAAGCCACATGAGGATTGGTGAGAGGAAGTAATGATTTTCAGTCTGGAAAAGAGAAGTTTTGGGGGTACAGTAAAAACTGTAATTTTTTAAGTATGTGAAGTATCATTTTTTGAGACACCTTTGCATTTGCTTCTCTGCCTAGTTTCAACTCCATGAAACAAGATGCCTCACCCAATATAAGCTCATCACTTCCAAATTTACCACCATGCTGCTAACTCAAGCCTTGACTGAAAACATCTTCCTCAGCCTCCTCTCCCTTCTGATTGGAAGTCTGGAGGTAGAGTGCCAAACTAATCGCAATGCCTTCATTAATAGAGGACAGAAACTGGATGCAGCTTGATCCACTTTGCATCTGCTCCTCTGACTGGTTTCATTTCAACTCCATAAAACAAGATTCCCCAATGCTAGGTACCCCTGGTATCTCTCCTCTTTTTCCTGCCTCCTTTTGTGTATTATCTCTCCTTTTAGATTATAAGCTCTGTGAGGGCAAGAAATATCTTTCTTTTTATTAGTTGTATCCGCAGCACTTAGAACAGTGCCCGGGACATAGCAGGCACTTAAATGTTTATTGAATTGGATTGAGATTGGTTGTCCCTATCTTGCTCAGGTTAGAAATGTAGTGGCCACTCAGGGGTCCAATTCCACTGCTGATTGGCCTCAAAGATTTGACCTGAGCCATTTTGCCTTTCCTAGGGTGTCATTCCTCACACCTCCACCCCCCAATCTCTAGGACTCACCATATTGGTTCTGTTCTTAGTACAGACCTCTGATCTTTTTCAGTCCTCCTGCTGCTCAGAACTCAAGTAACTACTAGCTCAGCCTTCCTGGTAACCGAGATTACAGGCACCATAGCTTACTTGTAAGAGAAAGATTAGATTTGTTCTGAACTATAAAATGGGCAGATGTTGCAGAGAGGCTGACTTTGATTTCATCTAAAGAAACCTTCATCCAAAAGAATTCGTTATCCCAAAGTGAAATTGACTGCTCCTAGAGGCAGAGCCCTCCCCTAACTAAAAGGCCTGAATATCCCCTTCAAAATGCTGTTGTTGAGGTTACTCCTATCCAGTTACATTTTGGACTAGATGATTTCAGTGGTCCCCTGTAGCTTTGAGATTTTATGTTTCCATAAAAAGAATTTTTTTTCATAGGAATCAGTATTTGCTTCACTAGACTAAGTTGTTGATGCTTTTGGCAATGCCTTTTTAGAGAAGTTCCTAGTTCTATGACTCTGGGTGATGGAACATAAAGTCAATGTAGCATGTACAAAAAGGTATTTTATTATTATCAACAGTCATTTGTAGAAGACCTACAGGGAGCATTAGCTTTGCACCAACTGCCACAGAGGTGAATGAGAATTTTATGACCCAAATATTCAAGGAATTAAGACAATGTAATCAATTGTATGCCCCTCAAATAAAGTAAAGGGAAAACACAATTGCTATGTAATTCTAGATACTATAAGTTGAATATTGAAACATACTTAAAGGGAATGCAGAAATGATGAAATTCATTTTAAAATGATCAATACTGATATAATGAACATGCTGTTAATAATAAGCAAA
Organism: Phascolarctos cinereus; assembly: GCF_003287225.1. NCBI lineage: Eukaryota > Metazoa > Chordata > Mammalia > Diprotodontia > Phascolarctidae > Phascolarctos > Phascolarctos cinereus. Next base: position 246,448,358 of record NW_027556098.1, read on the forward strand.
ATAATGATAAAAGCACACAAAACATACAGAAGATTTTTAATAACTTCTCTACAGAGAGAAGCCTATTAATATAGTTTTCACAGCAGGCAAGAATACACAAATATTGAGGCTCTTAATGAAAGACGTTTTGTTCTTTCCTTGGGAAAAAAAAATCACCATGAAGAGAAAGTGGAAAGAGAGAGAGAGCCTTGGGCCAATTTAAAAATTATTATTATGTAGCATATCATAGATTTAGAACTGAAAAGGATCTCAAATGACAAGAAGTCCAATCTCCTTGTTTTGTGGATGAGAATATTAAATGACAGAGAGGATAAATGCCTTGTCCAGAATCACACAGTGAGTAAATATCTGAGGCAGGACCAGAAACAAGCTCTTCCTGACTCCAAGTCTAGTGCCTTATCCACTATGTCATGCCATCCTCTCAAGGGTCAGCTGGAGTGGAGTGAGAACTTGTACTTCCATTCTTACCAAGAAAGGAGTATAGTCAATATAAATGGCTTAGGGGCTAAGTGTTTGATAGCCTAAGGGTGGGGAGAGACTTGGGAGAGTCAAATAGCTTCTAAAAAGATGAGGGCCTTCTCTCAATTCCTTGTATTTTTTTTTCTTGGTGATCCTGCATCAAATGAAGCCATGCCTTAGCTTGTTCTTAAAAGTCTATGCATCCCATTTGCAGCTGACATATTTGAACATTCATACGTCAACTAGAATTGCCTACTGCCAGCTATCCTCCATATGTGGCCAACACTTCAGAGTGATGATACAGAAAGTACTGCTTCATCGCTAGCACATTGGCTGGGTTCCAGGACCTTGCCACTTCACACGATCCATGCCACTGAAAAGTCTACTCAAGGAGATGTTATGATACCTACAGCAGGTCCACATCACCCAGCTTCACATAAGGCTAATGTTTCCACTGTTCTGTAGACCTTCCTTTTGGTCTGAAGCTTGTAGTCACATTAGCTTTACTATGGATCTTTAAGCTTTCCTGGTCAGGCTAAGCCTCTCTCATACATGTGAGCCTTTCTTCATCATGAAGCTCAATACGTTGTCTGTAACTCTGACTTTGGGACTAGAGGGACAAAGTGTCTTTCAGCTGTGTGGTACTCCCTCTAGTGAGACAGATCACCTCCCCTCTGTGGGAGTTAGGTGGTGACATGGTAGATAGATAACTAGACTTGGAGTCAGGAAGACCTAGGTCAAGTTCCAACTCGGAAACTGTGCTCTGCCTAATTATGTAACTTTGGGGTGGTTATTTATCCTCTCTGGACCTCAGTTTTGCCATCTATAAAATGAGGGTAATAATAGCACCCACTTCACAATGTAGTTGTGATGATTAAATCATAATAAAAATTCTTTGCAAACCTTAAAGCTCTAAATAAATGCTATATATTATTATTGTATTAAAATACAACATTTGGCAGCTAGAGGGAATAGTGCAAGGGATGCTCAACTTGGAGTCAAGGAGATCTAACTCCCAATCCTACCTCAGATATTTAGGCAACTCACTTCACTTCTGTTTGTGTCAGTTTACTCTTCTCTAAAATGGGGATAATAATAGCACCTACCTCATAAGGCTGTTGTGAATATCAAAACAAAATAGAATGTATAAAGTGCTTTGGAAACCTTTAAGTGTTATATGTTAGTTCTTTCTTAGTAGACAGTCCTCATGAGTCATTGTGATTGAAAAAATCCAGTGTTTGATAGGCAACAATCTAACAATGAGCTTTAAATGATCTTTGAATGATAGATACACAGTTGAGAGGGAAAATGACATTGTACTTGGATTGTTGAACTTAAAATAAAGAAAAGTGTTCAAGTCCTACCTGTGACACTTATTAGTTATGTAAGTGTGTGGGTAATTGAGTTCACCTCATTAAGTTTGATTTCCTTATCTGTAAAATGGAGATTATGATACCTATCATATATACCTCCCATGGATGTTACAAGGCTAGAATAAGATAAAGGATGAAAGGTGTATTGCAAACTTCAACATGTTCTTAATCTACGGTCAATGAACTTTTACAAAGTATTTTGATAATTGGATATCTAAATACTTCCTTTCCTTGGCAATTCTACATATTTTACATTATGCATTTAAAAATATTTTAAGAAGTGTTCCATAGTCTTCACCAAACTGCCAAAGGGATCCATTACTCACAAAAAAGGTTAAAAGTATTTGTGCTAAATAAAAATCAACTCTTAGAATCCATCTACCTTCTGTCCCCAAGCTTGAAGCAGCTCCATTAGCCATAGATGGAAATGCCTGTTAAGAACCCAAGGGCCCCTCCATACCAAAATGAGGCATCAGAGTTCGGTTTAAATACTGAGAACTATACCAAGCCAATGAAGAATAACTTGAATCCAACCAAAATATCTTCTCTCATCAAAAGTTCCAATTTCCTTGCTATGACCAGGGATCTAAGTTTATTTGAGGTATTTCTAATGCCAACTAACATGAACACTCTCTAGTTGCCAAGTACCTTCTGGAAGTGAGGCAACAAACAATAGGAACAACAACCAAAACACTTACAAAAGAAAAAGTCTGAAAAGAACAAAATGCGTTTTATACCTTTCCCAGGGGCTTCTTGTGCTCCTGTTACTATAGACATGTCCTTGTAAGAAGTAGGAAAATTTCCTTGTTTCCTTCACCGATAGTAAGAGCATTGGGTCAGAGGTAATTGGGTTTCATTTCTGCCATATATTTATTAAAACATATAAAACTTTGGAAGCTTATGCAACCAGGGTTTGTCCATTCTAATCAGGTTAAGTTCTGAAATGCTAGAAATCAGAGGAAAGGGAAGGCTGCTGATAGCTGGGCCAGGGTTCCCTGAGGGAACAGCTGAAATGAAAAATTTCACATCAACAGTGCAAATACCAAGTCAGCCTCCCATGAAGAATAATATTTTGATTTAACTGGTTCAATCAAAGAAGTAATCCCAAGGTCCTGAATTTGTTTTGTAGGCTTTTCAAGTAAAAGAAAGGTTATAGTTAGGACATGGACTTAACTGTGGAGGAGGAGAAACAGCTATTAATTTTGCCTTCAAAAAAAATCAATAACTAATGTTTTAACCTTTCTCTCTTTTTCTTGCTCACCCATTCTTTGGCTTACGGAATAAACTCTGTGTAGACTCTTTCCCATGATTTATGGGCTGGTTTGAGACATTAGGAGGGTAAGTCAATAACCTCTTTAGACAATCCTGTTAGGAAAATTGTCTGATATACAAGGCAATCAGAACTCAAGCCACCAGTGAGAACTTCTCTTCGTTATCTTCAAATGCTATTTTCTTTTGACTATTTCCCTTCAATTACTAGGAAGCTTGTCACTGTGGGAAACCAAAATCTCAATACCCAGTGTTTTTCAGAATTCTGATGGGAAATCCACTTCTTGTGCTGTATAAATTTGACGATCTCTTTCTATAAAAGCTTTCTTATATGCAGTTGTTATTTCTGAAATGGCAGGAAGTTATTGTGTATAACTGACAGGATCAAAAGCAATAGAAGAACCAGGAGGCTATTCCTAGCCTTCATTATCATCCAAGGATTTTGGGGGGCAGGGTGTCAACTAGCATTTATATAAGGCTGGAAACACTTCACACGTATTAACTTAGTTGATTACTTGCCAATGACCAAGCATTTTAACTTTCTCTCTGGCAGTCACTACCTCAGGAGCACATGTTCTAGTTGACTTCGCAGAGTATAACTACTCACTATAACAACATCCTCTCTAGCCAGTCTTCAATACAACAAAATAAATACGACAAATGTTTAAGAGCCTGTGGTTGACTCTCACAAGATCGTTGTTGATCCTCCCTCTCCCTTTCCTCTCTTGCTATTGCCTGAAGACCGTCTCACCTGAAATTCTGAAAATTACCCTGGTTAGGAATGTGATTCCTTGTCCCCCACTTCTTGGATGTCCCAAGTTAAGGTTAAATCTTCCCTCATGTGAGTTGAAATGCATTGTACTGAAGGCCTATTGCTTAAAGCTTTACTGGTCTGTTTGATTGCTTTGTGAAAATCTCCCTAAATCCTCAAACCATGGAAACAGACTGGGATAGGAGATGAGAGTTTTTATAGTGGATGACTGCCTTTGTCTCCATATTGGTGGGGCCCTGAGGCACAGGGGAACATATCAAGTGGATTGTAAACCATTTCCCTACAATGCATAGCTGAAGTCAAACTTCCAGATTAGAAACTGCATGCCTCTTTCCCTCTCTCCATAATAATTAAAACTACATATGGTATTGGAACTCATCTAGTGCTACAGTGATTCTAATGGGCCAGACTGTTGAAGGGAGCAAAGGGCCTTCTGTATGACCCATTACCATAAGGAGCTGCATCCCAACACTAACCATGAGAGAGAGGAGAGGAGGGAGAAGGGGGGAGACAGAGAGACAGAGACAGACAGAGACACAGAGAGAGAAAAAGAGAGAGAGAGAGAGAGAGAGAGAGAGAGAGAGAGAGAGAGAGAGAGAGAGAGAAGAGGAAAAGACAGAATAGAAGAGGAGAGGAGGGGAGGGGAAGAGAGACAGAGCGGAGAGGGAGGGAAGGGGGAAGGGACAGAGAGAGAGAGACAGAGAGACAGAGAGACAGAGAGAGAGTTCCCACTGGGCTGATGACCAGAGACACTTTCAAAGTGAAAATAAGAAATGAAAATCACTAAGATGCCAACAAACCTATAGTTTCCTTGATTAAATATGACCTTACATCCAGTAAGTGAGAATGAAGTGTTTGTCTCAGGCTGCATTTTTAGTTTGCACAACATCTGACATGATGTTTCAGATGTTCGGGGTGTTAGACGTACTAAGCGCAATTCCTATTTCAGGGAAAGATTGTATTTGACTTCAAAAGGTCCCTTCTGACCCAGATTCTAGGACTCTCTGAATCTACTTTCATCTGCTAGGTCCATTTTCACTGTATTTTCAAGGATGCTTCCAAGTCCTTTCAGACTTGAGGCTTAATAAATGGAAGCAAGAGTACATATAGTGGGAGGAATTTAGAAAATTGTCTAGATGAAAGTTCTCTTATCTCTGTTTTTAATCCTGATGACTGAATCCTTTTTCTGTCTCATTTTGAGTCTCAAGAAGCTTGGTTATGAAGTGACCACTGGAGTGAGCACTGGCAATGGGTTTTCTGTTCACTTAAAAATCAGTATTTCTGGGTTTTCAATAATACTCACAAAGAAATGTTTGAGCATCCTCAATGTAGCTGTCTCATTTTGAATGCATTCTTGGAAAGCACTATTAGGTTTGTTTATTTATTTTGGAGAGGTGGAAGTGGGATGGCTGACACATATAATCATTTATGATTTACGTTATTTATCAAATTTGACATTGAAAACTTTGAGCTCTGTATGAAGACCAATTTGAGCTATCCTAAAATGAAATGGACCACCAAGCAAGGTAGCAAGAGTCCTGTTAGTATAGACTGTCAAAGAAAATTTGAAAGATGACCTGTAGGCAATGGTGTAGAAGGTATTCCTACTTTAGTTTTGATTGGACTAGAGAACATAGAAACAGGAAAGGAAGAGAGATCCTTTTCATCTCGAAGCAGTTCAGAGGATCACACACAAGCTCTCAGGGTTGAAAGGGATTTTAGAGGTCATCTAATTCAACCTATATCTAAACAAGAATGCTTCCTACAACCTACCAACAAGTAATTGGTTGGTGCCTGATTACCTCCAATGATGGGGACTCACATTAAAATGAGTGTTAAGAAATTATTGTTTTTCTGCAAATGGCAACTCTAAATTTGCTTCTTTGAAATCAATTCATCCTAGTTCTATATCAGAGACCAAAAAGAACAAATCTAATTCTTGTCTTACATGACAACCCTGCAGTAACCTGAAGGCAGCTAGCATGTCCTAACATTTTCTCTTCTCCAAGTTAAAGCCCCTCGTTCATAATATGGTGACATATTCTTTCACCAACCCAAATGCTCTCCATCTTGCCAATGTCCTATCTAAAATGTGGCACCAAACATAATATTCTAGATATGGTCTATAACATAACAGAGTGCAGTGAGACTGCCAACTTCTTAACAAAATGTTTCTCTTAATGCAGCTTAAGATTCTACTAGCTTTCTTGGCCACCATAACATTCAGCTGACTCATACTGAGATTGACATCCAGTAATACCCAATATCTTTCTCAGACAAACTATTACTGAGTCATGTCTCCTCCATTCTCATTTACAATGTTTACAATAATTAAAGTGTTAGACCCATGTTAAATTTTACCTTATTAGATGCAGCATTTGGTATCCACTTCTACACAGCCCTGACTAGTGGTCATCCAGATTTTCCTTGAAGATCTCTGATGAAGAAGAACCTAATTATCTTCTGAAGCAGCTCATCTCTTTGACGGAGAGCTGAAATTGTTTTGGGGGTTGTGGGGAGGCAATCAGGGTTATGTTACTTGCCCAGGGTCACACAGCTAGTAAGTGTCTGAGGCCAGTTTTGAACACAGATCCTCCTAACTCCAGGGCCAGTGCTCTATCCACTGTACAACCTAGCTCTTCCAATAGCTCTAATTGTGAAGGAATGTTTTCTTTGCATTGAACTGAAACCCACCTCTTTAAAATGTCTATCCATTACTCCTTGTACTTCTTCCTGGGACCAAGCAGAATAATCTAACCCCTTTTCGAAATGAAAATCCTTCAGATAATTGAAAACCACTGTCATGTTTTACTATATTCAATTTTTTTATATGACATATTTCTAATTCTTTCAACCAATCCAAATATGGCATGGTTCTTTGTAGTTCTTACCACCCTTTTTTAGATGTTCTTTAATTTGTCAGTATCCTTCCTAATTCCTTGATTCAGTCTGAGATAATACTATATTTGTGGATTACCATATTATACAACTGATTCATTTTGAACTTGAAGTCCACTAAATCTCTCAGATCTGTTGTCTATATGAAACTTTTACAATTTATGCTTGATACATTGACTTTTGAACCTTTATATTTATTGGCATCAAGTTTCATATCATCATCTTTGGCCCATCATTACAGACTGTCATTTTTTTTTATCCTGAGTCTGTTTTTCAGTGTTAGCAATCCATCCCTGCCTTGTGTTATCTGAAAATTTGGTCAATATATCATCTATGCCTTCATCAAAAAGTCATTAATAAAAATCTTAAATATCAGAGGGCCAAGGACAAATCCCTGGAGCACTTGGCTAGAGATTTATTTCCAAGTTGTCATCAATTCATTAACGAATATGCTTTGGGTCTAGTCATTCAACTAGTACTAAATTGCGAGTGCACACATACACACACACACACACACACACACACACACACACACACACCCCACTGTCCTATTAGCTATTTCTCCCACCTTCATATGCATAAAATAGCATCAAACTCTTTGTTATCATTCATTTGATCTATCGATCTAATTATTTTGGGAACCACATTTGAACATAAGTATTGATCAACTCTCCTCTGCAGAAGATCATAAAGAGCTTCCATATCATGAGGATGGGTTGAAGGAGCTAGGAGTGTTTAACTTTGAGCAAAGACTACTTGGAAGGAGCATAGGGAGGGACAGTTGTCTTCCAGTATTTGAAAAGCTCTCAGATGAAAGAGGGACTGGAGGGGTGGACCAGGATCAATAGGGAGAATTTGGGGGAAAGGCAGCTATAAATGCTTTGGTGAGTTCTTACCAGTGCCTCCTTATCAAGGAAGGGTTCAGACCAACCATCGCTGATTCTCCAGATTTAGCTACTATGTCTCTCAGCTACTTCCTAATTCCACTCTTGCAGGCCCCTTCTCCCATTGAAGGGTTCTTCCAGTAACCTCCATTTTGGGCAAGAGTCCCAATCTATTCATCCCTGATTCTCAGAACTTGACCACCATGTCCCCAGATAGGTACCTCCTTCTCCTACCATCCTGCCACCCCTTTAGTTCCCTGTTTATTTGTGGTTTTCTCCCATTCCAATATAAGCTCCTTGAGGGAAAAACTTGTTTCTCTTTTTAATTGTATTTTTATTCCCTGTGCTTAGCATAGTGCCATGGCATATATTAAGTGATTAATAAATGCTTACTGGCTGATTGATTGATTTTAAGAACATTTTTATAACAATTGGAATAGGCTTCTTGAAGAAATAAACTTTTTTTATTTGATATATAAAATTAGTAATACTATATTTTTTATTTAACTTAAAAAAAAGCTTTTTAAAGATATTGAGATGTTTTCTTTCTCTTGGGTATTCCTGAAAGGAAAATCGTATAATAATGATGCCTTTTTAAAAGTTCTTCAGTTGTTTGATGCTACAAGTTAAGGACAAACAGAGAGTTCCTTTTAATTTAAAAGTACTGCTAAACTGAAACCCAGGTAAATCTTTAGAATATTAATACTTTGGCCATTTGGGCTTTTGTTCTATTCAAATTTCTACCAGAACAATAGACACTAGAGAGTGACAAAAAGATGTGGGGGGTGGGGGAGGCTAAAGGTCTTTAAACAAAGGCTGTCAATAATTTATCGGGTATGTTGTAGGAGGATTCAAGTCTCAGCTAAAGTCCTGCCTTCTACAAAAAACATTTCCCAGTCCTCTTTAACTTAGTGCCTTCCTTCTAAGATGACTCCCAGTTTGTCCTGTACATAACTGGTTTATAATTGCTGTTTGCATGTGGTCTTCCCCATTAGACGGTGAGTTCCTTGAGAGTAGGGACTGTCTTTTACCTTTCTTTATATCCTCAGTGCTTAGCACAGTGTCTTGCACTTAGTAAGTACTTCATTAATCTTGTTTATTTGACTGGGTACCTGTTGGATTAAAGGAACTTTAAGCTTCTCTCTAACATGGGAAGGCAAACTAGGCCATCTTTTGCCTCCATTTTTACCTAGCCTTTAACTGCTGAATGGGTGTTGCTTCAGACAGACTGAGACCTGAGAAAGACTATAGGTCAAGATCTCCCACTACATGCAGGGCCATCACCAGTTGTCCTGACCTATGTCTTGCCAGTGGACTCTCTGGAGGAGAAAGTGAGGTGATGACTTTGCACAGCCCTGCCTCACTTAAATCCAAATCACTTGCAAGTCAAGACATCACCCTCCTGCTGTCATTGGTCCTCTTTGAGAATGAAGGATGAACAACAAACAAATATCAATGTCCTATGAATCTGTAATAAAGATTATGCAGTCTAACCCCCTCATTTTACAAATGAGGAAATTGATGCCAAAAGGAGTTAAGTTGCTTGTCCAAGATTGTACATTGAGAAAATGGCAAAAATGGCACTTAAGCCCATGTTTTCTGACTCTAAACCCAGTGTTTTCCTCCACTGTACCATAATGACTCTCTAGGCCCTTCAGATTACTTAACTAAAATAATAAACCTAGTTACTGAATAACACCCCAGCTTCCTTTCAGATGAAAATGGTCATTGTTACAGATTGAAAACACAACATTGGCAATCAGAAACATTTCCAAGTTTTTAGCATTTCCCAGCCAAGCACTTTGGGACTCATGGCCTATAGATGTCCAATCTCAATACATGACAATAACAAAGCTTCTACTGAAATGAATCATTTTCTTATTGATTTATGTGGAAACTTGAGAGACATATTTCCAACAGAAAATATCTGGACTTTAACACACAATGAAAATTCTACTGAAGAATCATCAAGGGCCAAGTACTGATTTTCCCACGAAGTCCTGATACATAGAGCATTTGGCTCAGCATCTCTTGAACGTAAATACCATGTACTCTTCTAAATTATAGTTATTTGTAGAGCCATAACTAGACTTTTGGCACCCAGGCAAGCTTAATGAAACATGTCTGTGGCAAACAACATGAAACACACCCTCAAATAAACTTGTTAGGACAAGTGAAACTGGGATAAAGGAGAGATCTTGGGAAAAGGGATGGACATTGGACATGGAAATAGCCATTAGAAAAGTGCTCACCTGGGGTACAGCTACTTGGGAAGTACTTTTGGTAGCTTTTTATTTTTTTTTTTTTGGAAATTGGGGTTATGTGACTTGCCCAGAGTCACACAGCTACTAAGTGTCATGTGCTTGGTCTGAGTCCAGATTTGAACTCAGGTCCTCCTGACTTCAGGGCTAGTGCTCTGTCCACTGTGCCACCTAGCTGCCCCTAGCTTTTTATTTTAACTAATTTTTCTTGCTAACTGGTGCTAGTAGACAGATAGAAGCTTACACTTGAAGTCAGGAAGACCTGGGAACCTCTCATCGCTCTGAGCAGCTTTCAAAGTTTCTAAGTTGTAGAGAAAGTGCCAACCTATTTGAGTAGTTTCCTCATTCATGAATTCCCTACCTCAATGAAATTTGAGGTCTAATCCCTATACCTAATTAGATGATTAGCTCAGCTGTTTCTAAGCCTCTGAAGGCATATAAATACTATTAGAGAGCCAGTCTAGCCTAGTGGACAGAGTGATGGACTTGGAATCAGGAAGTCCTGGAAACTGTAAGGTCAAGTGAAGATTATAGGTGAAGAGACTTGGACTTGTTTGTAAGCAGCAAGGAAGAAGCTAGTAGATAGGAAAAGATTAAAAGATTAGAGAGAGATGATTGGAGTGCCAAGTTATTAGAGGAGATAAGTAGAGGGGCTATCCATGTCTGTCACACTTAGGAGCAAAAGAGAAGAAAGTGGGGTTGATGTCAAAGGATTTTGAGGTATCAAAAAGAAGAGGTTACTCTAATGACAGAGATTCCATTTTTTTTTCAGAGAAGTATGAAGTGATTGGATTGGGGAAATGCATGGTAGAGAAGGCTTGATGACAGCAACAAAGATCTGGAATAACTGCTGAGGGGAAATGTGAGTGAGTGAATTAAGGAAGAATAAAAGAATGACCATGTAGCAGTGAGGGACAGTAGAGATGAGATAACACAAATTAGTAATGGAGCATCCTTTCCTAAAAGCAAAGCAAAACAAAATACTTTCCCACTGCAAAACAGATAAGGAAAAATTCTAGGATGCCAAAATATTTTTTAGGAAGACCACTGTACCTTTTTCACCCTTCTTAAAATAGCCCAGGGATGTGCTGATGAGGGCTTAAAAACTGACTCTTCAAAAACATATGACACACTTTTAAATTTAATTTGTATCATTAATATTTTATTAAATTAATATTTTTAAATTATTTAAATTTATTAAATTAATATTTTATCCATCACTTTCCTAATTCTAAACAATCATTGAAACAATAAACTAAGCTTTGATTTGTAGCATTTCCTCTAGCACTCTCCAGGAACCACCTCTTCTGCAACCTCCCCCATCTCCTGAAAAAAGGGAAATCTGGTAACCCACAGGCTACCAAATGACTTGGGAGGAGTACTATCAACTTTGTAAGTATTTAGTAAGTAGGGTTTCTTTCCCTTTCTGTTAAGAACTTGGGCCAGATCTCTGTTGTTGATATGATATAAAAAGTTGGGGAAATTATCTGAATAATTCGATAGACTGAGCTATTATTGGATAGATTACTCTCCTAATTTTCCAGTGTTCAACTTATGCAAAATGGACCACAGAGTAATAAACACCATTGGAATTAAAATAAAGAGCATAGTGGGCAATTTTTACTGAGACAGAAGTGTGCTTGGGGTCCCAATTATCGGGATTACTGCTTCAATTTTCCCTTTAGGTAATTGGGTTCTGAATTTGGCCCAGACTATTGCTTTCAGATCATTGGATTATAGATTTTGAACTGAAAGGAACTTTAGAAACCATGTAGTTTTTAATGCCCTTCTTCTACAAATGAGGAATCTGGGGGCCAGCAAGCTTGAATGACTACCCAAAGTCGACAAGAAATGAAAGGCTGAGCTAGAATTCGAACACATATTATCTGACTTCAAATCCATTACCTTTTTTTATGACACCATACTGCATTAAAACTGAAACAAAGTCTTCCCTTTCCTCGGAACACCCCAAGATGCAGAGATGAAATGACAGAGGTCAGGCAATCGGAGCACTAAGAAGAAAAACAGGCCAGGCTCAAAGGAAATCATTGTGTGATTTAGAATTGTGCAAGGATTTGTCCTTCAACCTGTTCCATTGATCCAGGATAAATGCTAGTCACAGAATAGAAACTAGGTATAAGGTAGAAGATTAGACCTGAATAATGATCACCTAATTCCCTCAGTGTGGCAAAAGATAACCCTCCCTATTAATCTTTCTAGTAGAATCCACTGACCTCTTAAGTTTGGTTAGCTCAATATTACCTTTTAATGAACTTCTCTGCAAAAATTAAATCATTCTTTGTGGCAAATTTTGAGATGAACAATTGGTTCAAGGAATTTCTATGCAGCAAATGTTTTCGTTCTAAGTTTAAATGTTTAACCTGAATTTTTAGAAGTCTTTTGTGTGTTCCTGGTCAAGAATTATCAAATAACTGCATTCCTAATCCTCAGAGCAGTTACCTTTTAAAAGGTTCTCATTCCAAGAATAGGTGACCATTTTTTCTCCTTTTTTTCTTTATTTTGGTTGAGAGAAAAACACTTACGAAACAAAGTTTCAGATCTATTTTCATTCCAAGCCCAAATATAGGTCAGGTAAAAGATATATTTAACACTTTAAAAAAAAATCTAATCTAAGAAAAAGATTTTTTATGTCAAGACGAACTTATATTGAATTTAAAGATTCAACAAGCATTTGTTAAGTGCCTACCATGAGCCAGACCTTGTGCTTATCATTGAAGACACAATAACAAAAGTGAAGCTGTCCTTGCCCTCAAGAAGTTTACATTCTTCTAGAATGTGTTAATTTCAACACCCTACTAGGCAACAAGGAAATATTCTTCCTAGAGGCCAAAGTCACCAGAAGTCACTGGAAATGTATTGCAAATACATATTCAAAGGGGAATAGCTTAGTTTACCATTAAACATTGACATCAGCCAAGAAAAGGAAAGGAAAATCACCTAATTTTTTTTCTCCGGAAATGATTAGTTTGGAAAGCTGACAGTAGTTAGAATGCTGGACCTAGAATCCAGCCTCAGATACTTATTAGATATCTCATCCTGGGTAAGTCATTTAATCCCCTCAGTTTGCTTATCTATAAAATGAGGATAATAATAACACTCATGTCCCAAAGTTGATGTGAGGATAAAATGAGATAGTATTTGTAAAACACTTTTTAAACCTTAAAGTGCAATATATTTATCTAGCTATCTAGCTAGCTAGCTGTTGTTGTTATTATTCTTTCTTATTTCTTTTGCATAATGGGGAACACTAAAATTAAAAAATATTAATGAAATTTGGCATTAATAACGCTTCTGATGACACTATGTATTTTTTTTTCAGAAAGCACATAACATCCACTTAATCAAAACTGAAATTTCAGGTCATTATAATAGATAATTATTCAAGAAACAAGCAATTCTTCAAGTGTAAATCTCTAATTGCATTGTTGGGAAATGTATCTGTTGTCAGTAACCATTGAACTACTGTAATACAATATAACCAGTATGTTGGTTTAAGGATGTGACTAAAGTTAGGGAGGAATCAGATACAAAATTCTATCTTGACTTTTCAATAAGCATTATGTCTTTGAAAATGTATTTGGTTTAAAAAATGTATTTGGTTTCTAGTTAACAATTGTTAAGTAGTAGGATTCACTATTCTTGGAGCAATCTCCAAAAGGGTCTCATTCCAAAAATAGGTGAACACTTTTACCTCTTTTCCTTTGCAAGATAGAACTTAAAGGTTAGGTATTGAATTTCCACAGGCAGAGATGGGAGGGCTATATTCTAGGAACAGCATGAACAAGGAAAGGAAAAGTTCAGGGTGTGTTGGGGGGGAGGGGTCAATTTATCTAGTTTGGTTAAAGCTATGTGAGGGGAAGCTATATAAAATTAGCTTAGAAAAGTATGCCAAAATTACATCACCAAGGACTTTAAAGGCCAGAATAAAGAGTTTGGAATTTATTAAGTATGTAAGTGGGAATCATTGAAAGTTTTGATTTGTAGATTAAAGTGACCAGAAGTGGAAAGAGTTCTGGACTTGGAATCAGTAAGCATGGATTTAAATGCCATCTCCAATATTTACTAGATATACGACAATGGACAATTCACTTAAAGTCTCTGATCCTCAGTTTCCTTATCTGAGAAATGGACATCATAATCCATGCAGTCTTTACTCAGCAAGGTTGTTCTAAGGATCAAATTATAAAATATTTGAAAATGACTTTGTAAATTTTAAAGCCCCCCAATGAATTTCAGATATTATTTTGTACATTAGGAAAATTAACTTTGCAGCAGTATATTAGGTGAATTGGAAGCAGAGATGAGAGATGACAGAGTTTATTAAAAAGCTATTGCAATAATAAGGAAGATGAAGTGAGGGCCTGAACTAGGATCATGGTATAGGAATGGAAAAGAAGGGACCAATGAGAGAGAAAGTATAAAGCTAGACCAGTAGATCTTGGCTGTTGTTGGCATGCTGTGCATTGAGATTTTCAAAAAAACTTTCTGAAGCCATAACAATGGCCCTGAGGAGCTGATCTACCTACTTGAATTAGTCCCAGTATATATTTATAAGCAGTAGGGAAGATTGAAGTGGCTTTGAGAAATCAATAAAGGACTTCTCTGAAGGGAGAATCACCCTCCACCATTATGGTTGGCCATAAACTACCTGCTGAACCTCTAGGTTATCACAAAGATATATTTTATAAGTAGACAACTCTATAACTATCCAGGATCAAAGCAGGATTAAAGAAAATAAGCTATCCCTTCTTTTTCTATATTCTTTCCCTTGGGGATCTCATATTTCCCAAGGCTTCAGTTTTCACCTGTATGCAGATTTCTTCCTTATTTATGTCTCCATCCCCAACCTCTCCCCAAAACTTTAACTCTAAATTTTGAACTTCTTGGAAAATTTTTTTTTATCTCACTCCTCTGCCAGGACTTCAAATTTGTGAGGTCCAAATGTGGACTTCTTATTTTCCCCTGAAAAACCTGCCTGTTTCCTTAATTCCTTTATTTATAATAGCTAATATTTACATAGCACTTTAAGGGCTGCAAAGCACTTTATTTATATTATTTAACTAATGTTAATGGAATCATCATCTTCCAAGTTACCAAAAATAGAATCAAGTAAACAATTATTTATTAAGCACTTACTATGTGCCAAGAACTGTGCCAAGTGCTGGGAATACAAACACAAGCAAAAAGATAGTTCGCTGCCGTCAAGGATATTACTTTTTTTTTCACTTTTTTGGTGAGGCAATCATGGTTAAGTGACTTGCCCAGGGTCACACAGCTAGTAAGTGTTATGTGTCTAAAGGCCGTATTTGAACTCAGGTCCTCCTGACTTCAGGGCCGGTGCTCTATCCACTGCACCACCTATCTGTCCCCAGATTACTTTCTAATGGGTAATGATAACACATGAAAGGAAGACAAAAAGAGTAGGGAGAGAAGAGATGAAGATATTTAATCCAAGGGCAAGAAAGGTTTGAAGAGTCAGGATCACAGCCAGAAGAATAAAGATACAGTTCACCAGAACATCTTCCTTAAAATAGAGCTTCTCATAGGAACCAGTCAACCAGAGAGAGAGGTCACAGAAAGAAGAATGCTTCCAATGCGAGAAGTGAGTGAGCTTCTAGGGTGAAGCTTTTATGTCATTGCAGAAAATATCTGGAGAGCCAAAAGTATTGTCTGGTGAGACATCCTTGCCTTTTCCCTCACCCTTTACATTCAGCCTATGATCCCCTTCTCTCTTCACCCCCCTTCCAATTTCATCATTCTACAAAATTTCATCATTCTTGGTACTCATACATTTTCCATACTCTCTGCTCAAGGGGACCCCTCTAGAAAGTATAAAAAAAAGTTCTTTGCCAAACCTCCATGAAAGGAGGGTACCTAGGTCAGCCATTTCTTTATTTTCTATCTGGCTGAACTCCTTTGGGTACAGTTACACCCTTCCTTCTATCACCACTCCCTTTTCTCCTTCTTTTTGTATATTTTTCCTTTTGTGCATTACATTAGAATGTAAGCTCTGTAGGTCAAGGACTGTCTTTCTTTTTTATATTTCTCCTCTCAGTCCTTAGCATAATCTCTGGAACATAGGTATGCAATAAATGTTTATTGACTTGACTCTCTATTGAGTACCTGGGAAGATGGTGGTTCCAATAACATAAATGAGATACCATATGTAAAGTACTTTGCAACCCTTAAAGTGCTATGTCAATGGTAGAGATTATAAACAAAGAAGAGACAGAGAGATTTTTCAGGAGAAAATGAGAGACTCTAATCTGCTTATGATGAATTCAAAAACCTAGCAGACAAAGTGACTGGGGAATGAATGTCTTTTGCATTTTCCCTTCCTTATTGTTCCCACTGCAACCACACTAGTTCAGACTCTCTTCTCTTCTTGCCTAGATGGATTTCAGGAGGAGAAAAAAGATCACTTAGGAAGTTGTCATCTTTCTGGTCTATCAGTCATGCAAAATAACCTTCCCAATGCACATGATCACTTTACAATAAATGAACTTCAGGGCTTCCCAGTACCTACCAAATAAAACATAAACTCCTTCTGGTAGCATTCAAAGTCATTCATAATTTTGCTCCAACAACCTTACCTGACTTATCTCATGCTCCTTCATTTCACAGTGCTATAATTCGGACAAAATGAGTGATTTTTGATCCTTTATTCTGTTCCTATCCGATTGCATTTCCACTTCTTTTGCTGCTTCACATACCTGAAAGCTTCTGTAGTTTCTCCTTCTTTCATGCCCACCTCAAGTCCATATTCTCCATGAAGAAGTTCCCTACCTTGCTCTGCCACATCCCTCAGATGAGAATCTTCACTCTGTCCTCATATCTCTTAAAGCACTTTGCCCAAGTATACCTCACTTTTGTACCTACCAAAATCTCCCTTGTATACTACTGTTGCTCCCTTCTCCCAACAGAAGCACTAGAGGCCATGCCTAGGAGAAGCTAAACCACTGGGCTCTGATCCTTCTAGGACCTTGTATCCAACCCAACATTTTGGCTCTGTTCTGGCATGCTTATTGCCACCCATCTCACTGCTTTTCACCTCCTGCAATGAGAACTGCAATCACACCATCACATACATCGCACACATCACACAACAAGAACTACAATCACACACACTAGCATGCCATCATTACTTCCGAAAAACCTGTGTTAAAAGAATATGGTTCCACTTACCTTCTTTGTGACTTTCCAGATAATACCTTCCTTCCCTGACCACCACTGCCCTATGAGTATTGTCTCCCTGATTAGAATTTAAGCTCCCTGTGGGCAGGAATTCTCTTTTTTGTATTTTTCTCTTGGTACTTACTATAGTGCTTGGCATATACTTAACAAATTCTTATCATTCATTCATTCATATGGCATTTCCCACCAATTAGATTGTAAACTCCAAAAGTTTTAGAACAGTTCTAAATTTTAATAGTTTTTTTTGTTGTTTTGGTATTTCTTTGGTTTTTTTGCAATTGCAGTTAAGTGACTTGCCCAGGGTCACACAGCTAGTAAGTGTCAAGTATTTGGTCTGAGGCCGGATTTGAACTCAGGTCCTCCTGACTTCGGGGCCGGTGCCCTATCCACTGAGCTACCTAGGTGCCCCCTTTAATAGTTTTAATAGCTTAAAATTACCTTGAGACTTTTGGAACACCTTGTGTAGTATCTATACGTATCTGGGACAGTGCTTTCCAAATAGCAGATACTTGATAAATGTTTGTTGAACTGTTGAAATATGAAAGGGCAGTCTATATTTAATAGACTAGAATCCAAAAGCACACAGTACATAAAGTGTCCCCAAAGGGTCTCTCTCTCTCCCTCCCTTCTACAGTAAGTTCTTCTGGTCCATGAACAAGATCCATAACTGCTACATAATCAATCTAACAGGCATTCATTAAACATCTATTATGTCCCAGGCAATGGATGTGCAAAGACAACATGGAAATTGTCTCAGCTCTGAAGTAGCATACATTACAACAGGCAAAATATTACATACTTAAAATAATATTTTTGTGGTGGTAATTAACCTTCTTAAGTAGAACAGAAGCAAATATTTGCAGAGTCAAGTCAAAGAAGAATCATGCAAGAAAAGAAAAAAGTAATGCTTCTAATACATTCTAGCCAATACACCAGAAATCAGAGCGCTTTCAATAAGTGCTATGTATTTTTCAGTTTCTAAAAATATGTAAAGCTAAATAGTTTAGGGAGAATATTCCAAAGAAGCTCTGGGATTGTATATTGGCTTCTTTTTTCCTTCTTCCCAGCAACCTCACAAAGATGCAGCCTCAAATTCTATCCCTAACCAATAAAATTATATTTAAGTGAATTGTAAAATGCATTTTATATTTATGTATTCTAAAAACATCTCTTCATCCTTAACCTATGTTTACTGCAATAAATAAAGTGGTAAAGGAACACCTTAATCAAAGTCAAAGTCTACAAGTCTTTTTTAGGGAAAATACTGCAGGCATATTTGAACTGCTTGGAGAGATTTTATGGTCATTTTTTGAGAAATTAGTCAAGGATTGAATATTTCGATACCTGTTTTTAATTTGAACATTTCTACCAATTGGTTGGGTTTTTTTTCACTTCTTCAGAGAGATTCACCATCATTTGGAGAGAATTCAGGAAACATACAGGACGTACTGGACAGCACATGGCCATTTGTGGCCATTCCATTTCCCCCATTCATACAGCTATTTGGGAAAGGAAATAAGATCAGAGAAAAGTAAATTCTCCAACCTGCAAAGAGACTGAAACAACTTGTATATGAATGAAACAATCTGGATTGGAGGATAGATGTCCAATTCAATAAACTATGAAGAGTACTAACTACATAACATCCAAGGGGAAGGAGTCATGAAAGAGAGCACAGATTAATAACGGTGTCAGAGAAAAATTGAAAAGCTATGAATTTCCCTTAATTAAATATGAAGATAGATAAACTGCATACTCTACTGAGATCTTAATCCTGTAAACCTCTGAGAGAAATAACTTTAAAGTGCAATTTTGAAAGCCAAAATGACGAAGTCACTAGCACTTAAAAAAAAAAAGCTTATTCTGCAGTTCTAGATCTTTTTCATCCCATAGATGTATACAAGCTCAAATATTTCATGAGTCAGGCAAGTGTCAATGGTCCCCAAGCCCTGACACAGGCATTTACTGAAGCAGACAGGAAGGTTCAGAAAGTGCTAAAGACATAGCACTGACCTTTGACCTAGATTCATCATAGCCGTTTCCCTTTGGGGTGTTCTCTATGGCAGAAGCCCTGAGCTATATGACTGGCTAAAGGCAGACACATAAGAACTAACTGAGGGGAATATGCAATACATCCTCTAGGAGCCCTCCTCAGAAAAGAGGTTTCCTGCAAGGATAGTCATGCACAAGAGAAAAAGGTATCCAATGAGTTTTCAGACTATGACAGCCCTAGCACCATGACAATTTGAGACATCCTCAGACCCTTGTGTCTCTTGCAATAGTTGCCCTGTCCTACTATAGTAGCATAATTATGGAGATATCCTTAAGTTTAAGGCATCTAATAGCACTGTTGATTATTCTCTGTAGCTTAAATTTATGGACTGAGTGAGAAGATTTGGGTTTGAAGCCTGAACATCACTTACTATAAATGTGACCTTGGACAAGTAATTTAACCTCTTTCATCTTTAGTTTCTTCATTGGTAAAATGATGGTTTGTAAGATTACTTCCAGATCTAAATTTTATAATTCTAAAGCAGAAGACTCCAGCACCTTCCAAAGGAAGGACCATGTTCCTTGTAGTCTTCCTATATTCCTACTTTCACCGCCATATTTCCCCATTACATTAACAGAGCCCCATCTCTGTCGGGGAGGGCATCATATTCTTATGGAAACAGTACATGGAAGAAATGAAGCAAGACCTCTTGAAAGCTATGGAAGGCCGACTTGCAAGACAAATTAATAGCTTAGAATAGAAATTGAGAAACTTTACAGAGGAAAGGGGCATCCTGAAAATTAGAACAGACCAAACAAATCATTGACTCCATAAAATGAGATGTATTAGAATAAAATCAAACGATTGAAAGAATAGAAGAAAATATAAGTCATTTCCTATCAAAAATAAGAGATCTGGAAAAGTAGTCTTTTCCAGGAGAGGGGGGGAAGGGAGAGAGAGAGAGAGAGAGAGAGAGAGAGAGAGAGAGAGAGAGAGAGACCTAAGGAGAGAGAATCTAAGAATCATCAGATTTTTTGAAAACTACAGCCAAAGAAAAAGTTGGGATGCCATATTTCAAAATATCATTAATGATGACTGCCTAGATCTATTACAATCTAGAAATTTGTGGGAAGGGACTCCTGTTTTTTTGTCTTTGTACCCCAGCACCAAGCATCATGCCTTGAACATAGTAGGTATGTAATAAATGTTTGTTGAGTTAAATTGACTTACCTTGGTTCTTTGCTCTGATTTGTCTGCAAGGAGTTGCATCACTGGTATTATTTTTGCTTATATAATTTTCCCCATTCACTCATTTCTTTCCATAGCCTCTGTTCCCAAATTCCAGTTTTGGGTATTCTCACCACTCACTGTTTTCCGAAGTTTTAAAAAAAATTCCAAAATTACATTTTTCAATGTTTCTGCTGGATTTTTTTTATAGTTCTGGGGTCTATAATCCCATTTCTTTTTGTGATCAGTTTGAATTGTTCGTGGTTGCTGGTTCCGGACTTGCCTGTTTTCTCACATTCTAAATCAATTCCCAGTGTCACTAAGCAATAGATTTAGTACAAAAAAGTTGTGAGAATAATAAAAAAAAATAATACCAGGGGAGAACAACATACATACAAAAACTAGGAGAAGAGGAAAAGCCCAGGTATAGATAGATAGATCCAGAGAAAGAAATAGGCCGATCAATAGAGGATTGATTTTGCTGTAATCTCCTTGTCTTTGGAAAAGATTTATAAAATTGTAAATTAGATTTTGTGCTCCCTTCTCTCTAAAAGAGTGAAACCACAACCAAAATGGCTTTGAAAGCCATTAAGCTCTGCCTGTTACCTTTTATCTATTTGCCTCAATCTCAAAATCTTCACTGAGGCCACTTGGGGTTTTGTAAATCAAAGAACCAAGAGGGAAATCTACATTCAGAAGACCCAGCATAGCTTCTCACATTCACTTAACTACATCATTAATATTAAACAATCCTGTTCCTCATGTTGTAACCCCTACTCAAGAGGTAGTATGGTGCATGGGAAATAATTCTGGACTCAATATCAAATGATCTGAGTTTTAGTCCTGCTTCCCTCATTGACTATGTAATTTTGGGTAAGTCTCTTAACCTCCATGATCTCAATTTCCTTTTCTGTAAAGGGAAAGTATGGACTAGATGATCCCTATAGTTCCTCCTAGCTCTAAATATTGTTGATTCTCTATTTCTGAGAACAAGGCTGCCCTATTTATTCTTAACATTGCAGCCAACCCATTGTTACTCTCTCAGCAGATTATCCAAATATGCCATAATTTGTATGGTTTTAAAAATACATTTTATGATGATTTTTATTTTACACCAAGGGTGCCTTCTGATTATGTTAGGTACAAGCCAGCAGAAATTGCTGAAAAGGCTTAAGTAGAGGCCTTGTGGCACTACTATAGGTTGATTGCCCATGGACCAGCATAGCTAATTGAGGCAGGACTCAACCCCAGAGGTCCGGCTACTACCTTATGAATTTTTGTGTTATAGCAGTTTATGAAATGTTGGGGAGGAGTGGTAATCTGTATCAATGTTGGGAGTACTGGTATTGAGGAAATTTGGATCATTGAAGTGACTAATTTGAATACTTCAGAGAAGGGATAATTGTTTGACTTTGGTGTGGAGCATGTTTAGATCCTTTTTGTACTAACAACATTAAGGAAGTGTCCATTATAAATATTATTATAGTTATTATTATTATTCTCTGGGTTGGGATCTAGCTTGCTTGTGGCAATGAAGACATTGATGCCAAATGGGGTGAAGAGTGAGATGCCTTAGGGAATTGTAACTTGGAGAAATTTTGGAGCAAAGCTAATCAATTTGATGGATGAGAGATGAGAAGTTCCTTTAAGCATATGTCAAGTATTAGTAGAATTACAACATTCTAAATTAAGAGGGCATAAGCTAAGGTAAGTCTTAGCAGAGCAAAACATCAAATGGCCCAATCTTTCAGAAGAAACTTGTCCAAGAAAGAAGGGAAAATGTATATGATGGTGCTATGTACTGCAATTTCAAAGGCTGTTTGCTATTTTACAAAATGTAGAGATAAGCAATGGGATAATGTGAAATAAGATGCACCAAGAGGATCAATCAATCAACCAATCAATAAAGATTTATGGATTATCTACCCCTGGGCACTCAAAGTATAGGGCCTGCAAGAAAAAAAAAGTTAACCTCTATGCCATAATAAGGTATTAGAATAAGATTTTGGTGGAAGAGGATACTGTTTACCATTCATTATTTTATGTGTATTAGTTCTTCTTTTCTTATACTTGTGCCTGGGGTAGACAATTAATATGCCAATACTGATTGGCTGATTAATTCATCCTCTTGGCATTTTATTCCATCTATACATCTATCTATCTATTTATCATCTATCTATCTATCTAACTATCTATCTATCTAGGGGTTTCTGTTTGTTTTGGGGGCTGTTTTTGTTTTGTTTTGTTTTTTGTGGCTCAAAGGGGCTGTAACATGTGCAGCAGCTGCACTTATATAAAACTATCTCAGAAGACAGGCTAAAGCAGGGTAAGGGTAACTGACAGACCTCAAATCCATCAGTGAGTTAGGGGGATGTCTACTCCAAGCATTGAAAGACTTCCCCCAGCAGAAGGGGCAGATGAGAACAACTCGTTCCAATGGCCATGAAGGTGGCTAAAGGGAGATGTTGTGGATTGCTTAGAGCTTGGTCAGACATCAAAGACACCAAGGTCATCCATTGTATCCCAGGCTATCACCAGTCATCTTGACTCTTGCCATGTCACTGGACTTTGATGACTCTGGAAGACAGACTGAGACAGTGAGTGACAGAGAGTGAGAAAGTGACAACTTTGTGCAACTTCAATTCACAAGCATGTCATCACCCCATCATGTCATTGGTCCTGTTCAAAAGCAAAGAATGAGTAACAACAAACAACATTCTATTCTATGTTAATCCATTGCCTCTCTATATGTTCTGTGAAGTATCAAGTAAAAATTGGAAGCTCACACAAATTTTATTTTCAAGTTTCATACAATAAAATTGTAGTTCATGGGTCATATGAAAACAGGCAGCAATCTGGATTTGGTCTACAGGCCATAGATATCTATATTAGAACACAAACTCTGGTAGGTTCTATTAAACTGGAAAAACTTTGAATATGAGTCCATTAATGGATCGTATATCCATTTTCAAGGCCCAACAGCTAAATATTTGGAGGTTCATCACCATGAGAGCCACACAGTGTTCAATATTATAACAATAGCAACTCTCAAAGACAATATACTAAGATAAAGAAGGGTTAAAATCTGCATAGGAAGGATAATCCATGCTGATGAAATTAAAAATCCTAAATATTGAAATAACAACATATGATCAAATAGAAATGATGTAGTATAGATGAAAAAAATGAGAAGGAAATTAGGAAAAGGAGAGACTGATAAAAGAGCAATTGGGAAGACTTCATAAAGTCAAGACAAGTATTTATTAGGCACCTACTATCTGTCAGACACTGGACTAAGTACTAGAGACATAAAGAATGGCCAAAAAGTCCCAGTTGTCAAGGACCTTACAATCTAATAGAGGATACAATATATACAGCTGTGTACAAATAAAATGCATGCATGGTAAATTGGAGATAATCTATAAAGGTAAGGGATTGACACCTTAAGGGAGATTGGAAACGACTACTCTGAGAAGGTGGAATATCAGGTGGGATTTGAAGGAAGACAGGGAACACAAGAGATGGAGATGAGAATGGAGAACATTCTAGGCATGTGAAAATGCACAGAATCGGGAGATGGAGCACATTATTTGAGAATCAGCAATGATACCACTTTTGTTAGACTGCAGAATATGTGGAAGGGGAAAAGGTATAAGAATACTGAAAAGGTAGAAACAGGCCAGGTCACGGAAAATTTTAATAGCCAAACAGGATTTTTTATTTGATACTGGAAGTAATAGGGAACCACTGGAGTTTATTCAATGTGGTGGGGGGAAGTGTTTATGACATAGTTAAACTCATGCTTTAGGAAGATCAATTTGTCAGCTGAGTGGAAAGTATACTGAAATAGGGAGAAACTTGATACAGGAAAACCAGCTAGCAGAGTATTGCAATATTCCGAGCACAAGGTGGGGGTTGGTGGCAATGTAAAAGGAGAAAAGAGGGCAAGTGCAAGAGATGATAGGAAGATAGAATCAACAAAATTTAGTAACAGATTGAATGTGGAGCATGGGATAAAGTGAGGAGTCAAGGATGGAGCCTACATTGTGAGCCTGAGTGCCAGAAGGATGGTGGTGCCATTGATATTATTAGGTGAGTGAGGAAAGAAATACAGTCTTAGTGGGAATGATATAACTCAGTTGGGGGCTGATTGAGTTTGAGATGTTTATGAACATAGACAGAGGAGAAGCTAGGTGGCACAGTGGATAGAGTGATGAGTCTGAAGTCAGGAGGACCTGAGCTCAAACCCAGTCTCAGACACTTACCAGCCATGTGACCCTGGGCATGTCACTTAACTTCTGTTTGCCTCAGTTTCATCAAATGTAAATGGGGGCCCTGGAGAAGGAAATGACAAATCATTTAAGTATTGTTGCCAATAAAACCCCTAACGAGGTCACAAAGAGTTGGACATAATTAAAAATGACTGAACTATAATAATGAACGTGTAGTTCAAAATGTCCAACAGGCAATTGGAGATGTGAGAGTGGAGGTCAGAAGACAAATTACTGAATAATATAGCACTTGAACTGATATCTGAAGATGGGATAGGATTTAGATAGGCAGAAAAGAGAAGAAAGGACATTCTTGGTTGGGAGAGCAGTATAAATGAAAGTTGCTAAGAAGGGAATATCTATATATCTATCTATATCTATATCTATATCTATATCTATATCTATATCTATATCTATATCTATATCTATATCTATATCTATATCTATATCTATATCTATATCTATATCTATATCTATATCTATATCTATATCTATATCTATATCTATATCTATATCTATATCTATATCTATATCTATATCTATATCTATATCTATATCTATATCTATATCTATATCTATATCTATATCTATATATGCACATACACACACATGTATATATATGTATATATATTATATACATATTACACATATATATATATATATAAAATTTATTATATTTATACTATATGCGTGTGAGACATTGTACGAACGGGCTTAGAAATTCTTCCCCAAAGCTTTTAGTGACTCCCCATTACCCTACAGGGTAAATTACAAAATCTTTTGCTTGACATTCACTGTTTTCCATAAATGGTTCCAACCTACATTTATAGTCTTATCTTCTATTACTTCCCTGACAAGGACCCCAAGAGAATCGCAGAATTCTAGAATTGGAATGGACCATAAGGGCCATCTGAGCCAACTTACACTATAAAAAGAATCCTTACTATAACATAGAAAATAGTCATCTAGTGTCTATTTCAAAAGCCCCTGTGCAGCCCATTTTACTTATGGACAGCCTTAATTGTTAGGATTTTCCCCTTGATATCAATCCTAAATTTGTTTCTTTGTAACTTCCACCAACGGCTCCTGTGTCTAAACCTACAGACACCTATCATTATTTCCCCTTACACATACCTAATTTATTCTTCTCCTGCAAAAAATCTTCAGTTCCTTTGATTGATACTTATATAGGATAGACTCAAAATCCTTCACCATCCCAGTTGCCCACTTAAGGAAAATTCCCATTTTACCAATGTCCTTTCTTAACTGTTCTGCCAAAATTGGACATAATATTCCAGAAGAAGTCTAAACAGCACTATTACCTCCTTATTCATGGAGGCTATGCCATATAAACCTATCTCCTCCTCTTGAGATTGTACTCTGTTAAATCCCCAGATTTTTTTTTAAATGAATTGTTTTCTAGCTATGTCAAACTAAGGCAAATAACCTGAAGAATGGGTGGGTAAGACTATTCTGGAATAGCTTGTCTTTGATCTGCTTATTTATTATTATTATCTTTATTGTTATCTTTAATGAGTGATAATATGTCACAATTAAATACAGAACCTGCCTCAGATTGAGGAAGGTCTGGAAGTGCCATCCCTGATACATACTGTGTGCCACCACGCAAGTCACTTAACCTCTCACTGACCCAAGAACTCTCTAAATCTGTAAATTACAGGACAAGTATCAATCTGTATTGATTGGAATTTTCTAATCAGAAATTACACATACCTCTGCAATCACATATAAACATTTTGTGAGGATATTTGCTAATTCAATGCTAAGGGTTATGGAAATAGTCATATATAAGCCAAAAAATGGATATCTGGGAATCAGGATGTTTCCCAGAGCTTGTGTTATACTTGAAAGAGCACTGGATTTAGAATGTGAGGATCTAGATTTGAATCCTGACTTTTCTATTTATTCTCTATGTAGCTTAAGGCAAGTTATCTAATTCTCTGGGCCTTAATTTTTTCATCTAGTCAATTCATCAAGCATTTATTAAACTATGTGCTAGAAACTATGATAAGCATTGGGGATACAGATACAAGCAGAAAGAAAGGTGTTCTAATAGGAGAAGACAACACATAAAAGGAAGTTAAAAGGGGACAGGATGAGGAGAATCAAGGGCAACTGAAGTTAGAACATGATAAAGAAAAGCCAGAGAGTCAGAAGTGTAGCCTAGATAGGAGTGAAGATATGGCTAGCCTGGGTGTCCTCCTTAAAATGGAGGTTCTTGGAGGAACTATTTGATCAGAGGTAGAAGCTGAGGGATGGGTTACTTCCAATGCAAAAAGTTATTTATCATCAATTGATGAATCAAAAAGCATTTATTAAGAGTTTACCACATGCCCCACATAGTGCTAATCACTGGGAATACAAAGAAAAACAAAAGGCTGCCACTGTCCAGGGTCAGATGACCTCTATGCTGTCTTCTGGTTCTAAACCTGTGATTCTATAACATGAAAGAAAAACTGATGAGAATGAGCAAGTCCTCCAAATACTACCTATAATAAGCAGTTTGCCTCAGCAGTTAGCAGTAGTTGCTAGCAGTAGTGGGGAGAACCAGAAATAAATATCAATTTCAGCCAGTAGGTTGGTGAGTAAAATATTCTATTGCCCTCCAGAGACTTTACTGATGTGATTTGGCCAGTATGTCACAAGTGGCCCACAAGTATGGGCTAAGCACAAATATGTCTCCCTGTTAGAGGATAAAATACACAGGCTCCACTCACTTGCCTATTAAAATACTCTCTAGAATTGTGGAAGAAAAGACCCTTGAGAAAAACAAATAAGAAAAAGAAGACCCAAGGAAGCAGATGGGAATCCAAACGAGAAGCATGAAGGTCAATAGGTTAGAAGGTAGAAGAGGATGCAGAGGAGGAGAAGAAGAACCCCAAAGTGTTTGCTGTAGGTGGGCCTCAATTTCCCATGGTTGAAACAGTATCTTGGACCCCTCAGAATTATACAATGGATTTACACTTGCTGCTAAGAGTAAAGGCTGCTGTTAGTGGCCCTTCTAGTAGACAACTCACTGCTGGGAGACACAGAAGCTACCACATGGTGATTTGGCAGGTACAATTGGGAGTTATCTTCCTGGATCTGCAATCAAGCCATGATAAAAATGGCTCTGAGAATAGACAGAAATATAGAAACAATCTTGAAGGATTATCATTTCCTTATATACAGTCTTGCTCATCTATAATCCATACTTTGCATAACTGCCAAATTGATAATCCTAAAGCAAAGGTTGGCATAAATCCACTTCTCTGCTTAAGACCCTTCAGTAGCTCCCCATTACCTTTAGGATAAAATGAAAATTCCTTTATTTGGCATTTAAAGCCCTTAACAATCTGTTCCCAGTATAATTTTCATTTCCAATTACACATTACTCCCCCTCATGCACTCTATATTCAAGCCAAACTAGACTTTTTATGGTTCTCTGTACATAACATTCCACTTCTATACCTTTATATAGGCGATCCCTCATGTTTTCCTTCCTCACTTCTTCCCCTAGAAACCATTAGCTCCCTTCAATGTTGAAAGGCTCAGTGTCATCTCCTTCTTATCCTTCCTTTTTACTTTTAGTGCCTCTTCCCAAATTACTGTGAATATAATATTTACTTATTCATGAAAATGATGTATCTCCCTAATAAAATTTAAGCTCTTGGAGGGCAGAGACTGTCTTTTATATTTGCATCTCTAGCACCTAGCATGATACCAGAAACATAATAAGTGTTTAATAAATATCTGTGGATTGAGTGATTTGGGTGGAGAGCTAAAGGAAATAGATGATATTATTTTCACTGCTTTCAATTATGTGTTAGCCCTTAAAAGAGAGAGCAGACTACATATGGGGAGAAGGGAGGTTGAACACCTGCCTATGAATATGGTATTAAAGAATGGGATATGGATTTCTGATCATGGTGAAAGGTACAGAAATGAAAAGGTTTTAGCTTCCAAGAGAGTGCACCTAAAAAAGTCCAGGAAGAATGTAATTGCCTGAAGATTGGTTGATTTGATTAAGAAGAATTTAAACTAAAACAGTGATAGAAGAAAGTGAGAACTCTCTCTGTCTCTCTCTCCGTATATGTGTGTGTGTGTGTGTGTGTGTATGTGTGTGTAAAAAATAACTGTAGAGAGCATTAGGTATGACAGGAATAAAAATATCAGTAGAGGTGGTTAGTAATTCACATGTAATAATGTCAGGGTAGATAGGAAGAACTGATACTTGGGGACTCAAATATCTAAATGTCAATCCACTGGGTAAAAGTAATAAACAAAGCAATCTAAAATTAGATTTTAATATAGGGTAGCAAATGTTATCTCATTTGAAACACAGAACCTTAATGGGATGAAATTCATGACTAGAAAACAGAAAAGGAAGGAAATACCTTCAAGATGTGATTAGGTAGAAGGAAAGGCAGAGTAGCAATCAAAACGAAGAACACATTCATGTGGGTTGAAATCTACCAACCTGAAGGATGAGGCAAGAGGGAGACATTTGGTCAATGATCAAAGTGGAAAGAAAAAAGGATGATATAGCAATGGGAGTATACTATCAGACAACTAGAAATCCCAAATAACAAGTTCCTGTTGTGAATAATAAAGTTATCATGGGTACAAAATATAATTGTGATGGGAGATTTCATGCTCTCATACACTTAGAGCTGGGAAGGACCTTAGAAGTAATCTAGTTCAAT
Source organism: Phascolarctos cinereus (assembly GCF_003287225.1). Lineage (NCBI taxonomy): Eukaryota > Metazoa > Chordata > Mammalia > Diprotodontia > Phascolarctidae > Phascolarctos > Phascolarctos cinereus. The sequence goes on from NW_027556098.1 coordinate 246,477,686, forward strand.
GTTCTCATTCTAAAGATGAAGTCCAGAAAAGATATATGACTTTCACAGGTGACACAGGAAGAATAGGGAAGAGCTAGCATCAGAACCCAGGTCCTCTGCTTTTAAAGCTAGTGCCCAAATTCCCACCTCATCACTCTGCCTTTCCTGAACCTAGTCTATATAGATATCTCAGAAGTCTCTCTACCAAAAGCAGAGCAGATAATAAATGTTTGACTTACCTTGCTGATAATTTCACCTTTGAGAATATAGAAGAAACAACAATGGATGGTTTTATTCTTGATGAGATCTCAATAATGAAGGAAGAACAAGTTGTTGAAGTAGAAATTATAGGGATCTACAGCATTAGTGACCATGGCTTTTTAGATTTTGCAATATGTGAGGATAGCTCTGTGTATTGTCTGACATATCCTAAACTTAGGAAGAACAGATCTCCAGGAGTTCTAAAATGATACGTAGAATTGCGTAAACTGTGATTCTAAAACAAATTGGCTCAAAAGGGATGGAAAGCATTCAAGAATATAATTATGATGGCATGGCCATAACTGAGTTTAATATGGTTAAAGAAGGATGTTACAACTCAATCTAAAAGGACATGTACCAGAAATGGAAGCAATGATAGATTACTGTAGATGAAGACCAAAGACTAGCAAAATCATCTAAGAAGAAGAGTCTGGAAGGCTAAAGCCATCACTAAGGTTCTAGGATCACATATTTGGAGCAAGAAGGAATCTAAGAGGAGCAACTAGGTGGCACAGTGGATAGAGCACCGGCCCCGGAGTCAGGAGGACCTGAGTTCAAACCCAGTCTCAGATGAGACACTTGACATAGACACTTACTAGCTGTGTAACCCCAACTGCCTTGCCAAAAAACAAAAACAAAAAACAACAAAAAAAGAAAGAATCTAAGAGTACATGCTCGTAGAGGACTATATCATTCTTGTATTTGTATCACCACAGTGTTTGGCACATAACAAGCATATAATAAAGAATTTTCACTCATTCATTAATACACAAAACTACAATTTGTTTATCTGAAACTTTAAATCCTTGATACGCTACCTTAGGTCCAGCAGAGGGGAAAAAAGATTAATCCATGTTCCATATAATAGCCCTTCAAAAATTTGAAAATAGCTGTCATGTCTTCTCTAAGTCTTCTTTCCTCCAGAATTAATAACACTTACTCATTTTGATGAATCTTTATATTGTATGTTTTACAGTCCCTTTCAGCATTCTGGTAACTGGGTCCTCTCCAGTTTGTCAATGTCCTGCTAAAATGCAATACCTAGAACTGAAAATAATATGCCAGATGTGGTGTGATGAGGGCGAAGTACTTATAGGTCTACCACCTGCCTCATTCTGGACACTATGTTTTTATTAACTTTGTGAAGAATTCCTATAGGTTTTGTTGCAATTATCATCATTGTTGTCTCCCATGTTACCTGAACATGTTGGCACTTACCAAAACCAATGATTTTTCAGACTATGGAGGATAGAATAAAAATAGCAAATAATGGATAATGGAGAAATGAAAGCAAAGCTAATTAAGATGGTGAGATAATAGTTGCCCTTGATAAATTTAAGTCACCTGGCACAGAAGAATTTCATCCCAGGGTAGTGAAAGAACTTGCAAATGTCACTTATGTATGACTTCCAGTCATCTCTGAAGAATAAGGTTGAATGGGATAGGTATAACTGTTGCCTTAGAGATGATCAAATGCAGTCCTACTTTTCAAAATAAAGGACAAGGTGGACACTATGTACCATAAGCATGATGTCAACACTGGTATCAATTTTCAAATGTTGAATTCTAAAAATTTAAAGAGATAGATTGTGAACACAAAGGAGAGGAAATCACTAGCATAGTTTCACTAAGAGTTACTTATATTGTAAGACTGCGGATAAGAGCAAATATTTTAGAGAACAACATGGCAATATGCAATAAGACTTGCGAAACTGATTCTATCATTCAACCCAGTGATTCCATTGCTGGGAACCTACTTTAACAGCATTACAATGAAAATATACCTATCTGTACAAAAATATTCATAACTGTTTTATTCTATCTTCAATAGCAAAATCCTGGAATCAAACTATCTGACCAACAACTATACAGTGGTTAAATAAATTATGGCATATTAATATAATGGAATATTATGGTGCTGTCAAAATGATAAATATGAGGCACATAAAAATTAGAAAAAATATATATGAGGTGATGCTGAATGAAAATAGCAGAGCTGAAATCATATAAATACTGAGTACATATATATTTTTTTAAAAAAGGAGGAAGAAGGAAATCCAGGTTAAAAATGTCAGAATTTCAGACTGACCAGGAATGGGACATAAAACATAAGCATCTTATTTGCTTGTGAGTTGTTTGTGAAATTCTTTTGGTTCTATACAGTCAAAGGCTAGAGAGTGAGCAAGTACTGTTTTGCCCAATTCTGTATGTGTATTTATTTTTGTTGATGATTATTAAGTTTATAATTTTTTAAAAAAATAAATAAAACAAGGAATGTCATGCTACAATAACTTCATTTTATTTTTTTAATGAGATTAGTAAACTGGTAGATTATATGAATCAATGAACACAGTATATATAGATTGCAATAAAACATTTCACTAAGACATAATATGAGATTGAGAAATGTGAACTGTATAGATAACAGAGCAGTTTGATACATTCAGAATTGGATCACTGACTAGGTCTAAACTGTGTGACTAATGGATTGATGTCCATCCCCTTAAGGTCCCTAGTGGAATTCCCCAGGGTCCTGTCCTGGGTTTTGTTCCCTTTAATAATTTTATAATGAATTAAATGAAAATTCAAAGTTATTTATGAAATAAATGTTAGATGATAGATTTGGGGTGCTAAAAGATCACAACAGGATAAAATGTGGGATGAGTATATCAAAATAAATTTTAATACAGACAAATGTAAAAGCCCTGAACTCAGATAACACACAAAAAAGGCCAACTTTTTTTTAAGGCAATTGGGATTAAGTGACTTGCCCAGGGTCATACAGCTAGTAAGTGTCAAGTGTTTGGCTTGAGCTCAGATTTGAATTCAGGTCCTCCTGACTTCAGGGCCGGTGCTCTATCCACTGTGACATTAGCTGCCCTGCAAAAAAAAAGCCAAATTTTTAATTAGGATGACAGTATTATATGATCAGGATGTGACTCAATATCAGCTTAGGTGAAGAGGTCTTAGGATTTTTTTTCTTGATTGTCAACTCCATTTAAGTCAAGAATATAGTGGCTGCGCAAAACATCTAACGCACTGATAGACTATCCTAATGGTATAGTACCCACAAGAAAGATAGTATTGATTCTATTATATTCTTCATTATATTCTTGGCCTCAGTTTACTTATCTGTAAAACAAGACTATATAATCTCCACATCCCCTTCCACACTTAATGTATTTTTGTGTATGACCTGCCAAGAGTACCTATTACTTCAGGTTCCAGAAGGTCAAAGATATCAAAGTGAAGAATAATTGGCACTTATTAGAAATATTTCAGTACAGATTTATGCATTGGATGACAATTGAACAAAGTGACCATAAAGGTCCTTCCTGATTCTAGAATTCTATGATTACATAGACTCGGGCCTAAAAGGGAAAACCCTAGTGTGAAATGGGCAAACCTGATGGCTTAGATCTGTATGGATTAGGAATATAACAGGTGGTCTGACACTGGCTCAAAAGGAGAATAGATTAGGTTGGGGCTTCTCCTTCCAATGTGAGTTCCTAATCTGGGCCCAGAATGGACCTTTAGGTCTATCGTAGGCCTATTGCAGAGCAAACTTGGATCTTTAAAAGACCCTGAGAAACTTGTAAAAGCTGGGGCTAGGGGTGATCTAAGTTTAGGAAGTACTTTTAGAGAGAGCCAGGTTTGCTAGATGCCTGCTGTCTTCTGCACCAAGTTACCAAGGTATGTGACATTATTGATTAATGGGATGGATTAGCAGAAACACAGGAAAGAGAAGACTGACCAGGGCAGAGCAGGAGCATGGCAAACATATTTTTGTACGTTTCCTTATCTTCATTATATCTGTTGAGTCAAATCTTCCAGGCAAAATCCAGGTCCCTTTGGAAATAATTTACTGCCTGAGTCTACTAGAACACTATTTAGTGTGGTCATTTAATAATTTACTTAGCAAAATCTTAGGAATAAGAAAGTATCCAGTGTAGCAACAAAGTGTTCAAATTAGGCTACATCTCCATGGGCTAAATAAAACAGTGGAGAGATGGTAGGTTTGGATTTTTTTGGCCTGAACTAATTATTAATTTGCATCTAATTCACATACTGCAATAATATAAATCATCTGCTGAGAATGCAGAAAGTAAATTGACTGCTATGAGTTTGCAGTTTTTGACTGTATTCAACAAAACCTAACTCTAAGGGAATGACTCAAGCATTCCAAGAGAGTTTGACTCTTTATAACTACAACAAGCACTATAAACACATTCCCACAGCCCTTTGGGCATATAGCAGAAAATAAAATAAAATACACAAGGAATCTTCATTCATTACTGGCATTTTGGGAGTGTTATTTACCTTATAATGCTATCTAATATTCCTTAATGAGATATTTCCATGAGATACTTTTGAATCCTTCTGGAACTTAAGAGAAGTGTATCACGACAATGCCATTCAAGTCTGTACCTCTTGTGATTTCTCCTTTGAACTCTAGTCATGTACTTCCAACTACCTGTTAGATGTTTTACTTGGATTCCCACCAACTCAAATTCATTTTGTTCACTTAACCCCCTAATGTGTGAGCATTGTCTCTCAAAAGAAAAGAAAAAAGCTATAGATTCCAAGAGCCCTGGACCTACATCACTACCACCCACCCACACAAAATGTCAAAGAAAAAAATACAAAATATTTGTAACCCTCCCCCCAAAACCCCTGTAAACTGTAGAGGTACCTACCTATTCGGAAATGGCTATATAAATTATGTCATATGAATATAATACAATATTATTGTACCTTAAGAAATTATAAAGTGAATAGTTTCCAAGAAAAGTGGGAAGGTCTATATGAACTTATACAGAATGAAGTGAGCACAACTAGGAGAACAATTTATGTAACAACATTACAAAGAAAAAACAATTTTGAAAGACTTTAGAACTTTGTTCAATAAATTGACATGATGACAAACCAGATTCCAAAGGATGGAAGATGAAGCGTAGTACTTACCTCCTGAGAGAAAGAGGTGATGGACTCAAAAATGAAGAATAAAACATGCGTTTTAGATATGGCTAATGAAGAAATTTGATTTGTTTTGTCATATGTATCTAAGAGAATTTTCTTTTTCTCCTCTTTTTGTTCATGAAAATAAATGCTTGTTACTTGAAGAAATAATAAAATTTAAATTAAAAAATAGGTTCCTAGAGAATGAGAAGCCTATGTTATACATTTGTATCTTTCACAGTGACTAGCACGTGATGAGTACATAGCAGGGGCTCAGTAAAAATCATTGCATGGAACAAAATTAAATCTTCTAGAAACACAAAGAAAACAAAAATCCCTTGAAGCCCTGAAGTAGCACTTTATGGTGAAGGAATGGTAGAGAAGGTAGCTGTTGAAAGTCTCACCCCTAAGACAGAGACAGGAGCCATCAGCTCTGATCAGGGCCTGACAGCAGCATCCACAGACTTCTCTTAGCCGTACCCTCAACCTGAGGAGGATGGAGAGCCATCTCCCAGTCTTCTCAATATCATCCATGCACTTCATGAAAAGGAGCCCCTTCAAGAGAAACCAAACTTCCTGCAGTATTTGCAATATGTGTTTGATCATCAGGGTGTCAGAGCACTGAAATGAGTTTCTTTCAAAATACTTCTACCTCTTTTAGTTCTAGTCTGTGAAGAAACTGCCTAATAGTGAAGCTGCCCCCCTCTCCCCTCCCAGCCCGAAAGGATGTTCGGGGCAAGCCTGCTGACAGTGCTATGAGCACAGGCAGAAAAGATATGAAGGTTAAATCTTCAAGCCCTCTTTCTATCTAAAAAAAGCAAATCTTTTTTCTTTTCCTGCCACTAGATGGTACTAGCCAGCTGCTTGTCATCTCTGCTTTGTTTTGATTATTGTTTCTGAGCATTAAACTAGGAGCCTGATTGTATTAAAATATTTTAATGCAGCTCAGGCTGTAACCAAGGCCTCCTCTAGAGCCAGACTTTACCTAAGTCTTCCTTCTGCCTCTTGAAATTCACTTGGGTGCCATCTTTTAGATGTATTGGTGCTTCCTTCCCTGCCTCATTTTCATGAATTTCCCTGTTTGTCCTTTCCTGCATTATGGAAGCACTGGAAAGACACACAAGTGACTTCTGCTTTACTGATCTTTGTATTTTAGCATCCCAGCAAGGTCAGGGAAAAGTACTCTTGAATTTCAGGTAAGCAAGAGGAAGGCCACAAAGGACTCCCTCCAAATAGTCACTCAGGATAAATTATTTCACTTGCTCTTTTTTCCTTTAAGTATTTAGATACCAGGCCATTTGGTGTATGCATGTTAAATATTGATATTAATTCATTGTCTATGGTACCTTTCAGCATAATGTAGTTTCCTCATTTATCCCTTTTAAACAAGTCAATTTTTGCTGTTGCCTTGGCTCAAGTCATAGTTACTACCTCTGCCTTTTGGACTAGGCTCCGATTATCTGCTTCTGTCTTCCACTGCCCCTTCCTGTTCTTCAGATTTTCAACTACCAGAGGGCTTTCAGATGTGTCTGGGTGAGATAAGCATTGGCTTGTGGACCCAGTCCCTGAAGCTTTCCTGAGAAAGTTTCTGAAGGAGAGTAAGCAAACACTCCCCCTGGGGACTCAGGAGGATGTAACTGCTTTCTATCTGTCAGCTTTTTGACTTAGAAAGGGATCCTCAAAAGTTGTTTCTAAACCAAGGCTGCCTGCTGGCTACCTCCTTCCTGGGCAGCAGGACAATGGCACATATGTTTTCTGTCAGATCTCACGAAGGAGGATTTTCTTAAGTCCACCAGTATTGTCTTTCTGGAAAAACAACAACAACAACAAACAGAACACAAACAAAAAAGCCAAGGTACAACTGCCTGTATAATTTAAACTCTCTCCATCAAAGAAAAATACAGGGAAAATACCAGGCTAAACTGCTTCAACTCGACATGACAAGCTAATGCAATCCTGAGAAGTAGTCCTTTCTGTTTGACTCATTGTAGAAACATAGGAGAAAAGACTAGCATGTTTCTGCTTCCTTCCAAAAAGTGTACTTAAAGCAGCCAAGTTTCCACCCTTCTAGCAACTTGGTAGCCAGAGCTGGGCAGGGTTTCATATTGCAGCAGGGATTAAGAGCTATCTCCTAGCTATAAACTCCACAGGAAGCTAAAAGCCAGTCAAACCAAAGGGAGCATAGGAATAGAAGGAACAAAGAAAAGGGGTGTTATGTGGGTAGGAAGAAAGTGAAAGAGATTCTCATCTTTACAGAAAACAATTGTAACTTCAATTTCAGAAATATATATATTTATTTAACATGGGACAAATTTCTTAATGTGAAGCAAAGTGTTTTTTTTTAAATTATGTAAAATGTCAGTCAGTCATCTGACATTTTTAAGCACCACTGGGTGCTAAGTCCTATGCTAAGTATAGAGGATACAAATAAAGGCAAAAGAAAGTTATGCCCAGAGCTATTCCTTAGGTTTTCAGTTATTTGAATTATAAAACTTACCCAAATATTTTATCTAAATATCAGTTTATCAATTACTGAAAAAGTATTTTTAAACTGACTTTTTTATTTTTCTGGCATCCAAGAGGACATTATTAATTCATGTTTAAACATATATGTTTATAATAATCCACATTCAGTTAATATTTCTTTCTTTCGTTTTTTATTCTGGATCTGTAATTTTTTTGATGCAGGGAGCTCCCCACATGGAAATTTGTTTCTATGTATGCAAAGCTATAATCCACCTATAACTAACCTATAGTCTTCTTTAGAACTGCCTTGGGTGCCAAGGGGTTAACTCTCCTTTGTTCATCCAGCTGGCTAGTATCAGAAGTAGAAAGTAAACCCCAATTTTCCAGACCTCAAGGCGAGCCCTTTATCCATTACATCTCACTTCCTCAACTAATAGTAATAGTCACCAACACTATAAGGTCTGTAAAGTTCTTTACATGTGTTACCTTTAGTGAACCTTACAACAGCCCCGCATTGCTATTATAACCACACACACACACACACACACACACACACGCACACCTTACTGAAGAGAATAATATAATTTCGTATAATATAATTTCATATATATATATATATATATATAATGGCAAGCTTTTTAGTGTTGGGGTAGGAGACAGATGATCTTCAAGGTCCCTTCTAATTCCAGCATTCTAGGATTCTAATATGATGTAATGTCAGTTCTGTTTAGAGCAAGAAAGTTCACAAAAATACATACATTGTCCATTTTCTATTTGGGTCTGTTACTTTGTCTGTTTATGCATGTTCTTCTCTCTCTCTCTCTCTCTCTCTCTCTCTCTCTCTCTCTCTCTCTCTCTGTTTCTCTCTCTCACATACACACACACACACACACATGCTTGTCTTTAGTTTCTCTAACTAAATGATTAATTGGCTAATATAATGAATTTCATGACATATTCCAAGTTTCCAAGTAATACTGGTGACTTTGGAAGGCTCACATTCAATGGGTCCCCAACAAGTGAGGCTCTGTTTTCAAGTGATTCTATCTTGGGACTTCACCCCAAGTTGTACCCTGTCTTCAGATTATGATTTGGTATTCCACTTAGTTTCTATTGTAATACTGTGGTCTCAGTCACATTTTAATTACTGCTACTCATCAGAAATTATACTGGTTACAAAAATGGCAATAAAAAGAAATCAAATCTCTTTGGCATTCAAATTTGGGATGAAATGGGACAATTCAAATTCAATAGAAGCAGCTAACAAAAGAATACAAACTTTAAAGATGGTTCATTAAAATTATTGATAATTCTATCCTAAATGGTTCATAGGAATGAGTCATTACCCAATACTTAAGGTGCTCTCTGGTTGCAGATAAGGCATTTAAAGAAGTTAAATTAACCCTTTCAAACCCATGCAAATCTCATCCCTCTTTAGGTCCCAACTCAAATACTACTTATTCCGTGAACCATTTCAGCCCACAGTAATCTTTCTTTTCTCTGACCTATTAGCTTGTACATAGCATTAGAATCTGAGTTTCTTGACAGCAGGGGCTGTGTTTATGCCTTTCTTTGTATTCCCACTACTTACCACAATGCCTGGTACAGCTTACTAGATGAATTTATTTTGTTGTTGACTTACTGACTTACCACGAGCCTGTAATTTGCAGTGTCATCATGTACCACATTGCATTCTGATTGACCATTTCATTTGTAAATGCCCTGTCTCCCTAACTATATTGGAAGATTCTGAAAGCCAGACTTTACCTAATTCATACTTTCTTATATCTTTCCACATGTAGTGCTGTCTTTGTCATCAACAGATATTGGTTGGTTAAATGAATGAACATGAACAAAAAATCTTGAAGATGCTAGGGGAAATCCTATATTAATGCTATTCAAAATGTGTCACAGTTATGTATATACTTCTGTTGTATATAATAACTATTTGACTGACAATTTGTACAGTGTTAAGGTTTATAAAGTACTTTGCATACATTATCTTGTCTGATCCTCAGAGAAATCCTGTATGGCAAATGGAAACTGATGCTGACAGATAAGACTTGCTTAGGATCACTCAGTAGTATTTGAGGTAGGATGTGAACCCAGGTGCTACTGATACCAAGTCTAGGGCTTCTGTCCACCATATTCCCTTAACTATATGAAGTCATAACTTCTAGCTCATCTATTCATCTGCCAACTTCATGAAAGAGGGCTACTAATCAAGGTATTGGGTAATATAAGAGACGGTCTGGTATAATTATGTGTTAATGTGAGACAAACTGGAAAAATCAGGAAGACTTAAGTCTTCCCCTTGAGACTATGACATTGTACAAGTCATTTTGTGTCTATGTACTTTAGGCAATTCATTAAAATCTAGTTATTAAGTTATAGACAGGTGATATACATTGGAGGAAGGAGGTCTCACACCAGGAATTCTTTGTTCTATCCCCGAGTCCCAGTCTTACCCTAATCCTAAATGTATTAATGATGTGTCAGAGAAAAGTAAAATACAGAAAAAGAACAACAGAAAACATCCAGAACATTTTAAATTAATCCAAATTTATGTGTGTACATATACATACATACATATGCATGTATATCTATCCTCTTTTTTTCCTTTTTGTGAGGCCATTGTATATTATAGATGTATTTGATACATGAAATATGTATTGGGCATTTATAGCATAGCTCTGTGGCAAGATGCTTAAGTAGGGAGTCATATAGGTGATGACAAAGAGACAATTTGAAAAAGAGAATGCTGAAAGTGGAAGAGAAACAGCAGTCAAGCCCGAGAGCCAGCCTGTTTTTTCCCTCTCTTGCCATTTGCATTCCTAGAATTTTGATAGCAAGCAATGCTACCTCCCCAATCCTATAGAAATCTAACAGACTTTGATTCAGTACTAAAGGAGCAAAGGTAGAATTTGATGGCTTCACCATATCCCAAGCAAGGGAGACAACAGATGCAGAGCCAGGGGAAAGTGAGCCTGACAACAGCTGCTGGGACACCCTGCAGTTTCTGCATTTATCATCAATGTCTGAGAGACCAGACTTGTTCATAAGTGAATTCCCCTTAACTCAGCTCCCAGGTAGTTACAAAAAAATCACTGAACTGTGTTTTTTTTCTCCTTCCTGCTCTTAGAGTTTTCAAAAAAGGATTGAATGAGGGTCTGGATGTGTTCAACTGGTATTTTGACATTAAACTTATGCTTTCTTTTACCACTTTGATTTAATAATTTCTAAAGGGATGAACTTGATAAAGGTAATTCAACAAAACACACGTAAGGGACATAAAGAAAGAGAAATCCCTAAGTAGATGGGTGCCCAAAGAGAGTGATTTGATTGGTAGACACTTACATCCTCCTAATATGACATCAGCAACCCATGCAGGGCAGAGATCTATTGAGTGATTGACAACCAGTTGTCCTAAGACACCTGGCATATAGGAATAAATGGCATGGTTGATGCCCAGAGCCCCCTTCTAGTGATGAGTAGTCATTATCCACCCCAACACACATCTTTACAGACATTCATACTTTTGAACAGGAAATGCAGGACCTGCTTAATACTTTTCCTGATTGGATTAGAAAGCCAGGTGGATAATAGGAAACAGTAATAGATTAGCCATGTGTTTAATATCTGTTTGAGGTACTTTAGCTAAACCATGAGGCGTGAGAGGACTATGAAAAATCACTTGTTTCCCACCTTCCTAATGAGTGAAACAGATACCAAACAGCTAGTGATCAGTGAGAGGTAGAAGTACTGGAGGACTTTTCCCGAAAACATGGGATAGTGTTATTTACTTTATAGGCAGCATCCAGTTTTGTAAGTTGCTATATTATATGACAAGGAATATACAGTTTCCTTGAGAATATCATTTAGGCAATCTCAATTTATATATACTAACCTTATGCAATGTGTTCCTTCTATATACATGATTGCCATCCCTAGTTGTAATATTTTACAAAGTTTCCATTTTTAGACTGCCTCAGACCCATGCTTTCAAGTTGCCTTTGAATGAGCAAACTTGTTCATGAATGAATTTCTCTTCACTTAGCTCCAAAATGGTAAGATTCAATGATGGATTTTGGGGCCATTGAACATGGGACCCAACTGCCACAAGGTCCTCCCCTCACCTTGCTTAATCTCAGTTCTAGTTCCTCACTTATCAGCTCATTCTCATGCCTGCTGACAATAGGTAGATTGGATATGGATACAGGATGGCTAGCCTGATAGGGAAAGGGTGGAAAATGAAGAAAGAGGGAATGCAGAAGGGGAAGAAGGGCAAGCTGCTCAAAGACCAACCTTGTCATTCCCTCCATTCCCACACGTTATTCCCCTGAGCTCCAGCATTGGTTGTTTTCAATGATAAAGGAAAAGTAGGAGGATGGAGAAATTAAATTTAATTCATCAAATATTCATTAGACATCTGCTTTGTACTAGGCATAAAAGGTGAAACAAAACACAATTTTTGCACTTAAAGACCTTTTGCCCTTAAAATTTTGCCCTTATGGCTTGGGGGTCAGGAGTAAAGCAAGTGTATAAATAATTATTATTCAATTTGATTCCACGTCAGAATTTTCCACACCAATACCATCATAGTTTCAGATCAAACAAGAGAGTAGGAGGGGTACTAGTAATTTGGGAGATTTGAGTAGGGAAAGAGCATTTACAGATAGGTCAGAAGCCCAGAGGACAAGTTACCTGACCTGGACCTTGAAGGAAGGCAAATATTTCAACAGCTATAGTTGGAGGGAGGGGAAATATAAAGAAAATGATAGGGCATTGAAGGTGATATAAAGGTTAAAGGAAAATGATAAGCAGATGTTTAATTCGTTGCTCACTCCATTTCAGCACCTGGAACAGCACCTTGCATGTATAAGTAGGTTCTCAAGCATTTGAACAAATACATGAGAGGAAGAAGCAGGAGGGGAATTAGTGGTCTGGTAGCATTGTGCCTTATCTCTCTCCCTTCTTTGCTGGCTCAAGAGCTCCTAGTCTCCATTCCTGGTTCTTATTTTCCTACTCTCATTTCCTTCTAGCCTTCATCTTTCTTTCACACTCTTTAGGATCTCATAGACTTTGTATGCATTTTGTATATAATTTTTTTTATGTACATATGTCTCCTCCATTACAATGAAGGTATAGGAAAGGGACTGAGATTTGTGCATATGTGTATGTGTGCCATCAGTGCTTCACACAGTGCCTGGCACATAGTATTTAAGAAGTGTATGTTGATTGATTATTAGAGCTGTTCAGTATCTTAGAGATCATCTAAGGCCACCTCTTTTATTTTACAGAAGAAATTGATGGTGAGAGAAGTTAAATGACTTCCCCAAGATTACACAGCAAGATGAACACACTAGACATCTGGTCTCCTGTATCACATTAAGGCATTATTGCCTCTACAATAGTAACTACTATTGCATAGCATTGTAGATTTTACAAAGTCCATTTCTTTAGGCAGCCAGGTGGTAAAATGGATAGTGTTGGACTTGAGGTCAGGAAGACCCAAGTTCTAATTCTACCTGAGGTATTTCCATGGCTGCCTGACTCTAAGCAAGTCACCTAACACCCTCAGGCTCAGTTTCCTCATCCATCAAAAGGGATAACAATACCTGCTTCACGGGGTTAGGGTGAGGGTCAAATGTAATTATATACAAAGAACTTCGACAACTTCATAGTGGTATAAAAAAGCTATTGTTGTAGTGGATGGTGGTTATTCTAACAACTTTGAAAACTAATGCTCTGCCACCTTCACCCCAAGTTGAACCTCTGATTCTTTCAAACCACGATCTCCACTCTTCACACCCCTTCTAGCTTTTAATCTTTTGGATTCCCTGGCTCAGTCATAAGAAGCACCACCAGTGACTTAAAACTGAAGCTATCCCTGCTCCCTTTGCCTAGCAGGGGGAGAGGTAGGAGACAAGTTGCCAGAGGTACAAGGTGGGGAACATACTATTAGAATCCCAGATTGCGTTTCTGGATGCATTTTTCATACAAATATTGTTACATGTGGTGGCTAGATTCTTGTTTTAACACTAACTAAAAATGACTACTCTGCTCCCATTATATTTGAGGCTAAATAGAATGTTGTGGGCTGGTCTGGGAAACTAACTACCATTTAGAACATGGTTTCTATGGTGAAACATGTTCTGAGCTCCAAACAACTGACTTCTAAATGAACTTTTGGAAAGCAGCCAGTTCAGATGTTGCAGACTACCTACACAGTGTGTAAATGAAGTCTATAGATAAGGGTGCAATTAAGTGTAGATGTGATTGCCTTTGAACACACTGCTCTGAATGACTATTTCACTGATGCTTTTTGTTTTCCTTTTTTTTTTTTTTTTGGCTAGGCAATGGGATTAAGTGACTTGCCCAGAATCACACGGCTAGTAAGTGTTAGATGTCTGAGGCTGGATTTAAAACTCAGGTCCTTCTGAATCCAAGGCCAGTGCTCTATCCACTGTGCCATCTAACTGCCCAGATGCTTTTTCTAAAAAAAAAAGAGGTAGTTCAAAGTTTTCTATTAAGAGTAGTGAATTTGAATTTGGTTAAGAGATTGCATTTTGAATTCTTCTATAAATATTTGCTTTTGTGAAGGACACAAAGATTACACAGTTAACAAATGCTGGCACTCTGCCAGGGTCAACCTGTTTGGCTAAATTTAAAAAAACCCACATGTGCCATCTAGTGGCTACAGAGAGTAACTCCTCCCAAACTGAGAGAGGCAAAACAAATAGCTAACAAATGATTCTAGGGCTATTAAAAATGAGCACAAATAGAAAATAGGAAAATAACAAGTGCTAGTGATTTGCCACTGTATTAAATAGCACTGCTCACCCCTGCAGTTAGGTGGCATATTGGATAGAACACTGGGCCTGGAGTCAGGAAGATCTGAGTTCAAATCTGAGTTCGGACACTTATTAGTGGTATGACCCTGAGAAAATAATTTTAACTGTTTTTTGCCTCAGTTTCCTCAGCTGTGAAATAGTGATAACAATAGCACCCAATTCCCAGAGTTGTTATGAAAATCAAATGAGATAAAATTCATAAAGTACTTAATATAATGCCTGGCACATAATACATGTTTAATGTATGCTTGTTTCCTTACTCCTTTCCTTGCAGAAGTAGAAATGGTCTAGCTAGTAGGTTTGTAAATATAAAGTAAATCCTATTTTCATATTAATCACAATTTTTAAAATAGAGGTTATTATTATGGGTGATGGGGGAGGGAAAATTGGCCTCCAAAAGCCTAAATATAATGTGTTTGTTGGGGAAGGGATATAGAAAGCTATCAAAATAATAGCATGCTAAGCATTATAGTACAGAAATATATGAAAGAAATAATTATTCTCTCTTCTACTAGTACTCTTCCATTAAGGCATGTTTTTAAAGCTGCAATTTCTCCTGCTTCACCAACCATCCTTGCATTTTCTCCGTTGACCCAGCCCCACGGTGGTTCATTTTAGCATGGTGCTTAGCACATAGTAGGTACTTCATAAAATGGTTGTTTCCTCCTCCTCTCATAATTGGGCCTTTGAAAGTTTTTGGACACCTAGGAATCTCCAGGATCATAAAATCATACAATCATAGATTTCTTTCAATGTATTTTAGTCCAATCTCCTCACTTTAAGGCCCAAAGAGATTAAATAAGTTACCCAACATTTTAAGGGGAATTAGCAACAGAACTAGGATTCAAACACGGGTATCCCAACTCCAAATTCATCATTCTTCCCATTGCACTAATCCACATTTATAATTTTTAGAATTTTATCTGAGTCTTCTGGTTTGGATATTTGGAATACTTATGCAGAGTATCACCTTTCATCACTATGGACTGCCTTTCTAATATATGACATATTAACAGACTGAAAACACTTCTCAGCTTTGAAACTTCAGGTAATGTAAAATAAATTAGTTCCAAAATCTAATGGGTCCTTTAAGCTCAAAATTGCATCTATTGTGTTTACCCATAATAAGAAATATCTGTGAACTGTAAAACCAAATGATATTCTTATACTATGAAAGGATTAATGCTTTATATTTACCATCAGGGAGCAGCTATAAAAATTTGGCTATGAATATCACAAGTAACATTAGGGACTTTCGTGTTAGAAGCGACAAGTAAACACAGTACCTATAAGCAAACCATCTGGATTTGTCCTCAGAATGCATTCAGAAGACAGACAAGTCTTGAAATTAAGCACACTTCACATTTCTAACACCACCTGCCAAGCCCCAAACAGTCAGTCTCCAAGGGCAGCCCTAAATAATGAACACTACAATTTGACAAGCTGTCATGTCAAGGAAACAAATGATCAGCTCTTCCTAAAACAAATATCTAGTAAATTCCTAACCTTTTTTTCCCAGTGGACTGGGAGCCAGAAGTACTCTTAGAAATCATCTCATTCAACACCATAACTTTGTGACTGAGGAAACTGAGACACAGATAGAAATTACTTAACAAAGATCACATAGGCAATGAGTAGCAATAGAACCTAGATCCTCTGGCTTCAAATCCAACATTTTTTTTTTCATACTGCCTCTGAAATTTACCTTTTTTTCACACAATTAAATTCCTCCCCATTTTATTCTATAAGCTTTTATCTCCTGCTTTGTAGATTTCAGTGCTGTATTAATAAACCAAATATAAAGAAATAAACTTTACATAATCAACCTGGTATGGAGATGAATCTATTCATGGATTATATATTTGCGTGACCTCACCAGGAAAAGCAAATAAGGTAACTTTGGCAGACACTGTGCTCCCTATCACTAGAAGTCTTTAATTTCAAATCTCAGGTATAGTGTACATTTTTGTTGTTGTTGTTGAGTCATTTTTCAGTCATGTCTGATACTCGATGACCTGTTTGGGGTTTTCTTAGCAAAGATATTGGGGTGGTTTGCCATTTTCTTCTCCAGCTCATTTTACAGATAAAGAACTGAGGCAAACAGGATTGGGTGACTTGCCCAGGATCACAAAGCTAGTGGCAGATTTGAAATCAGGTCCTCTTGACTTCAGGGCCGATGCTCTATCCACTGTACCACCTAGCAATCCTGAGAGATTAGTTTGGTTGTTTCTGTTTTGTCTGGCTCTGTATGACCCTGTTTTGGGGTTTTCTTGGCAAAGGTACTAGAGTGGTTTGCTATTTCTTTTTCTAGCTCATTTTTACAGACAAGGAACTGGTGCAAACAGGATTAAGTAACTTGACAAGGTTCACATGGCCAAGTAAGTGTCTGAGGTTGTATTTGAACTCATGAAGATGAGTTTTTAGCATACATAAGATTTACATTTCTGATATCAGTTATTTGATGACCAACTGATTATTAATACTAAGTAAGCTATGAAACAGGGCAATGTTCACCCCTGTCATGTAGGATGTCCAAATTAAAGAGGATCCTTCTTAATCTTAGAGTTTTAAAATAATAAAATCATGTATCTGGAGCTGGAAGAGATCTCGGAGGCCAATTTTTCCAACTGTATCATCTTACTGATCTGACAAGTTAAGTGATTTTTCCCAAGGTCATACAAAAGTATGAAGTATCAGTTTTGCCTATAGTTATTTTTTTATGTTCCTTCATATGAGCAGTCATGTTCAAGCAAAATACATCACTGTATACTTAATCAGTTCTATGAGCTTATAGTTCACAGATGTGTATTCCTTTAAATGATGTAAATCAAAACCCATGCATGCCTTCTCATCCTACATAAGGAAGTCCTCCACAAAGAGACCACCAAACATGGTGGGGGCCTTCCTCAAGATCCTTTGAAATTGTGTGAAAAATGTTCTCACTGTATGAGCAGCCCATGTCCCTTTCTGGCCATCCATCTCTTTTATAATAACCTTTACATCACTTCTCTGTGAATCTCTTCATTGGTAATATATTATTACCTCCTCATGCCCACCATGAATATTCCATTGCCTTTGAGGTGACTCATAATTTTAATTCTTGATCAAATAATGTTTCATGCTTCACTACCATAAAACAACACTAGAAGAATATTGTTTAAAAAAATCATAACCCTTTGTTTCAGGCAGAAGCTTGCAATTATTCTTTTAATTATGCAAATTTCCAAATCCGACATCCCATTGTTCTCCTCCTAATTCACCCTAAACCCAGCATTATCCATATGCAGTGTTTATCTGAGACATATGCTAAAGGACCAGATTTATTAGTTGTCCATCCAACTAAACTTTGCTATGTGAACAATTAGACCAAATTCTTTTGAGTGATCATAGATTTTATTTATGAGGCTCTGCAATGTTTCAGGGCCTGATACCATTGGTACAATGTCATCTGCCAACAGTAATATCTGTGAGACCTTACCAGTTATCAAGAATTCCTGTTGAGTTCTGGATATTTTCCCAAACAGTGGCAAACAACACCTTTGCTGAACATATGCTTTCCTGCTATGCCCTGCTTGGTATTAATAATTACAGAATCCTTAAACAAAGTTATCTCCATTGTTAAATATTTCAAGGAACCTCATGTGATTTTGACAGATGCATAAGAGACACCTAGTTGAAGGAAAGACTTTAAGGTGGTATTTTGCTCTAAGAAATCAAATGCTATCTAATAATAAAAAATAAACACAGTGGACTCTTGTGTTCCCTATACCCTTTATTCCATTGTGACTGTAAAGATGTGACCTGTTTGGTTTTTTTATGTTGTTGTTTTTTTTGCTAGGCAATGGGGTTAAGTGACTTGCCCAGGGTCACACAGATAGAAAGTGTTATGTGTCTAAAGCTGGATTTGAACTCAGGTCCTCCTGAGTCCAGGGCTGGTCCTCTATCCACTGTACCACCTAGCTGTCCCAAGATGTGACCTGTTACTGAATATAATTCATAAAAATCTATCAGTACTTTTCTTATATTTTCATCAAGGATGACCTCAATATGCATGTAAATTATTTCCACAAATTTCAAATTGTAACATTCAGCCTATGGTTCTAGCATGTCAAGAGCTTTTCAGAACCTGGTTCCCTCAGAAATGAATGAAAAAACTTAATTAAGTGTTTACTATGCAGCAGACACTGTGCTAAGTGCAAGCAATACAAATATAAAGTGGGAATAATCCCAGCCCTCAAGATATTTAGATCCAAATAGAGAGAAATAATCCATACATGAGAATGGTATCCATAAAGTAGTCAACTGACAAGGACCTTTCCAGGAACAATGGTATTATGAATTTGATTATTGAATCCAGGTAAAGAAGGGTAGGGGGCAGCTAAGTGGCACAGTGGATAGAGTGCTGAGCCTAGAGTCAGGAAGATCTGTGTTACAGACACTTACTGTGTGACCCTGGGCAAGTCACTTAACACTGTTTGCCTCAGTTTCCTCATCTGTAAAATGAGCTAGAGAAGGAAGTGGCAAACCACTCCAGTATCTTTAATACCAAATGGGATCACAAAGAATTGGACATAACTGAAACAACCGAACAACAGCAAAGAAATGTGAAGGGGAACAGAGAATAACCACATGTGGGCAGGGCAGATGGCAAGAAGATGGATAGCTGCATGTGAAGCATCGTATGGTGGTCTGGGGTAGACTGGCTTGGTATGCTGAGATAGATAAGTTTATATTCAGTCACTCACCAATCAAGATAATGGCTTGTAAGTGTTAACAAACTACCACTTCGATAACATATTCTAGAAATTTCCAGGAACCAGAGTCAACCTCACCAGCCTATATTTTGAAGAATCCAAATGTTTTTTTCCTTTTTTGGAAAATTCAGACATTTGTCTGTCTTTCCAGCAATGTCACTTCTACTCTGTACT
Source organism: Phascolarctos cinereus (assembly GCF_003287225.1). Classification (NCBI taxonomy): domain Eukaryota; kingdom Metazoa; phylum Chordata; class Mammalia; order Diprotodontia; family Phascolarctidae; genus Phascolarctos; species Phascolarctos cinereus. The sequence goes on from NW_027556098.1 coordinate 246,497,133, forward strand.
TTTAAAAAATATGCTGTCTCCTCTTTTATTAGATCAGAAATGCAGATGCTACTCATGGGCTTTTTCCCCTTGCTGTTCTGCACTGAAGCTTTGACCTATTCTGTTTCTAACCTGGGCTCTTTCATCTCTCTTTAGACAGCCCATGGCCCCTCACTCTGGGAGCTCACCATATTGGTGCTGAATTTAGTGTGGACACCAGACTAACTTTAGCTTGACTGTAGCTCAAAACTCCCAAGCTCAAGCAATCCACCAGTCTCAGCCTCCCCAATAAAGGGGAACAGAGAAGTGAAGCACCATGAGCAACTATGTACAATTTTCCGCAGATCAATAATTATAGTATAGCAACTGTATCTAGGTATGATGATTTAATTCATTCTCTTCAAAGACTAGGTACACATTCACAATCTTCTCACTAATCTTCAGGATCAACTCTCTGCTAACCATTTTTCTTCTATCCTTAGCCCCAAGATCATTCTCTTTGGTTGAGGAAGTTCTATCAGCATTTCTAGGATATATGATTTTGTTGTGAGTGCCCCCCTATACTAATGTAAATGTGAACTCCTCAGCAACTTCACAAATGGTCTTTGAGAGTTACTGTGGCCGGAAAATGAATTAGCTTTGCAGCCAACTTGGTAATGATCTTTTAAAAAATTAACAAGGCTGCTGTTCAGGAAACAGATTCAGTATACTATTCATCACAAGGCCTAATCTCTAAATTTTTTCCATTTTATCAGTAATTGTCAGAGCCAGTAGTACACTACATAGGATGGAACTGCAAAGTGGAATAGAAAAGTAGGAGAAAGTGAACTAACTTTGGAGGCAGGAAGACCTGGTTTCAAGTCTTGCCTTCTACGCCTAATGGCTGTGTGACTCTGGCAAAACACTTAACTAACCTTTTTGGGCCCAGGCAGTCTTCAAAAACTGTAATTTGCAAAGCAGGTGTTGACTTTCATTCATAAAGGGCTTCCTCATTACTAATCCCCTATACCACCAAAGTCTAGTACTCCAAAAAACATATTCCACTAACATGTCTTTCTAGAATGCAAGGTTAACTCCAGGTAGCCATGATGCATTGAAGGTATGCTTTAGTAGCAATTTGGAGGAAAAATCAGAAACTAAAGCATTGAATAGCTCTATCTACTCTCATCTAATATTTTACCATCCACCCCGAGTACCTTCATATCCCATCACTTCTTCAATATTGTCTTGGCCTCTACATCTAAATCTATCTATCATCTATTTCTAAAAAAGATTGGAGTTCTCACTGAACAGCAGCCTTACCTATTCTGAAATGGAACATGTCTAACTTTTCAGCTTCTGTAGATAAGTTAATTCTTCACTACATGGAAACACTTCATACAGTCTATAAACATAGAAATTTCAGAATTAGACCCTTTTTCATATCCTTTATAATAATGATAAACAATACCTGTTTCAGGACTGATCCCTTAGGGACTCCACTCTTAAAATTTTTTCTATTTAAAAGAAGGGCTTATTTTTCCCTAATGAATTGAATGGAGCCACTGATTTCATTTAATTTCAATTCAACAAATATTGTTAAGCACTTAATAAATGCTAAACAATGAACTAAGTATTTGTGATATAGCAACAAAAGTAATACAGCCTCTGCCTTCAAGGAGCTTACAGTATACTGGGCAGGTATAACATGTATGCAGATAATAAAGTACAGAGTAAATGCAATGTAAACATAAAGTGATTTTAGGAGGGAAAGAGGGTTAACTATTGGTGGAAGAGTCAGAGGTCCTGTGTAGGAGGTAGCACTTAAGCTAAGCTAAAATTATAAGAAAAACAGATGAGGAGTGAATGTATTTCCAAGTACAAAGAATAACCTATGAAGAAATATGGATATCAGAGATAAAATACTATATATTAATAAACAATATCAGGTTAGTATGACTGCAATAGAATATGTGAAGGGACTTATGATTGGAATGGTATCATACCTTCATAGGTTTGGAGTTGAAAGGAACCTTAGAGTTCATCTAGTCCAACTGCATCATTGTACAAATAAGAGTCTGTTAGCATAGGTCTTTACATTTCAGATTAAGGATTTTATGTTTTATCCTAGGGACAAAAGGGGTGGGTAGACAACAACTTAAATGAAAACATATGGGTAATTTTAGTGAATTGTAAACATAATATAAATCAATAGTGTGCGGTGGCTGCCATAAAAGCTACTGTAATTTAGACAGCATTGGGACAAACATCTGCATCTGGAACAAGAAAGCTGATAATCCTGCTGTGTTCTGCTTTAGTAATACCTCATTTACAGGATTGTGTTCACTTCTGGGAGCCACATTTTGGAAAGAAATTGACAACTAGAGAGCATCAAGAGGAAGGCAATTGGGATGGTAATTTTAACTGTACCATTAGAGGACCAGTTAATGGAAATGTAGATACTAAACCTGGAGGAAATAGTCAGCTGTGTTAACTGTTACTGGTGTTCTTTGTTTGTTTGCTTAGTATTTGAAGGACTGTTATATAGAAGAGGAACTAGATTTGATTTTACTGTTCCCTGGGAATCAAACTGAGAGCAACCATTGGAAAAAGCAAAGAAAGTGATTTAAATTTTTTTTTTGCTTTCTTTTTTATTATTTTTATTTTTATTCACTAGATAGTCCCCAAGTACATGTAAAGAAAATTTTAATAAATAATTTTTAAAAAAATTTTGAGTTACAAATTCATTCTTTACCTGCCGTACTTCTGCCCTCCTTGAGAAGGCAAGCAGTTTGATTTTGATTATATACATGTTTCCATGTTAACATTGTTGCAAAATAAAACAATAAAAATAAAGAAAGTTTTAAAAAGTATGTTTCAATCTGTATTCAGACTTCATCAGTTTTGTCTCTGGATATGGATAAAATTTTTCATCATGTGTCCTTTTGAATTGTCTTGGATCATTGCCTTGATCAGAATAGCTAAGTCTGTCATAGTTGATCATCCTTACAATATTGCTGTTACTGTGTATAACATTCTCCTGATTCTGCTCACCTCACTTTGCATGAGTTCATATAAGTCTTCCCAAGTCTTTCTGAAACCATCCTACTCATTATATCTCATAGCACAATAATATTCTATCACAATCATACACTACAACTTCTTCAGTCATTCTCCAATTGATGGGCATTTCCTCAATTTCTTATTATTTGAAACCACAAAAAGATCTGCTATATGTATTTTTGTACAAATAGATCCTTTCTCTTTTCTTTGATCTCTTTGGGAAACAGACCTTTTAGTGTGGAATTGCTGGGTCAAAGGATAAGCACAATTTATAGCCTATTGGGCATACTTCCAAATCTTCTCCAGAATGATTGGAAGAGTTCACAACTCCACTTACAATGCATCATTGTTCCTATTTTTCCACATCCCCTCTAACATCTGTTATTTTCTATTCCTGTTACTTTAGCCAAGCTGATGGGTATGAAGTGGTACAACAGAGTTGTTTTAATATGCCTTTTTCTAATCAGCAGTGATTTAAAGAATTTCTTCATGTGACTATTGATAGCTTTGATTTCTTTCTTCTGAAAAGGGTCTGTTCATATCCTTTGACCATTTATCAACTGGGGAATGGATTTTATTTTTATAAATTTGACTCAGTTCCTTAAATATTAGAGAAATAAGGCCTTTATAAGAGAAACTTGCTGCAAATTTTTTTTTACCAGTGTTCTGTTTTCCTTTTTAATTTTGGCTGTATTGACTTTGTTTATGCAAAAGCTTTCTAATTTCATGTAATCAAAATTACCTATTTTACGTACCATAATCCCCTCTATTTCTTGTTTGGTGATAAACCCTCCTGTTATCCATGCCTCTGATGGGCATAATTTACTTATGATATCACCCTTTATGTCTAAATCATTTATCCATTTTGACCTTATCCTGGCATAGAGTGTGAGATGTTGGTCTATAGCGAGATTCTAACAAACTGCTTTCCAATTTCTGCAGCAATTTTTGTCAAATATTGAATTCTTACCCCCAAAAGCTTTGTTCTTTGGGTTTATCATACACTAGATTAATATGGTCATTTATTACTGTGTATGGTGTACCTAATTTATCCCACTGGCCCACCGTTCTATTTCTTAGCTGATATCAAATTGTTTTAATGATTACCATTTTGTAATACAGTTTAAGATCCAGAACTGCTAAACTGCATTAACTTTTTTCCCCATAGATCCCTTTGATATTCTTGACTTTTTCTTCTCCTACGTGAATTTTATTACTATTTTCTCTCACTCTATAAAATAATTCCTTGGTAGTTTGCTTGGTATGGCACTGAATGAGTAGATTAACTTAGGTAGAATTGTCATTTTTATTATATTGGCTTAGCCTATGAGCAATTAATATTTCTCCAACTCTTTGGCTCTCTCTTCATTTCAGTAAAAAGTGTTTTGTAAAAGTATTCATATGATTAATAATGGTTCTCCCTTCATTTGTGTAAAAAGTGTTTCTTAAAGGTATTCATATAATCTCTGGATTATACTTCAGGAGTCTACCTTGACAAGTAGACTCGTAGGTACTTTATACTGTGTCATTATTTTAAGTGGAATTTTTCTATCTTCTGCTGTTAGATTTTGTTGGTAGGATATAGAAATGCTGATTTTTTTGTGGGTTCATTTTATTTCCTGCAACAATGTGGAAGTTGTTCAACTAGTTGTTCAATGAGTTTTTTAGCTGATTTTTTTTTCTGTTTTTAATTTTTTTATTTTATTGATTTTAAAATTTTATTAATTTATTTTGATTTATCAACAATCACTTCCATATGCTTTTGAGCTGAAAATTTTTATCCACCTTCCTCCCCCCCCCAAGATGGCACAGAATCTGATATAGGCTTTACATTTATACTCCTATTAAACATATTTTCACATTAGTGAAGTTGTAAGTAAAAATTAAAACCAATATGAGGAACCATCAGAAAGATGAAACAAAACTTAACAGAAGGTAAAAATAAGTGATGATGATTCAACTTCCATAGTTCTTTCTTTGGATGTGGACAGCATTTTCCAACACGAAGCCTTTGGAGATGTCTTGGATCCTTGTAATGCTGAGAAGGGTTCAGTTTAACAATATTAGTCATCATAACATGGCTGTTACTGTGTACAAAGTCCTCTTGGTTCTGCTCACTTCACTCAGCATCAGACCATATAAGTCTTTCCAGGTTTTTCTGAAATCCTCTTGCTCATCATTTCTTATAGAACAATAAAATTCCATTACATTCATATACCACAACTTGCTCAGCCATTCCCCGATTGATGGGCATCCTCTCAATTTCCCATTCTTTACACCACAAAAAGAGCTGCTATGAATATTTTTGTACGTGTGGGTCCTTTTGCCATTTGTATGATCTCTTTGAGATATAGGCCTAGAAGTGCTATTGCTGGACCAAAGGGTATGCACATTTTTATAGCCCTTTGGGCACAGTTCCAACTTGTTCTCCAAAATGGTTGGATCATTTCACAACTCCACCAACAATGTATTAGTGTTCCAATTTTCCCACATCTTCTCCAACATTTATCATTTTCCTGTTTTGTCATGTTGGCCAATCTGATAGGTGTGATGTGGTACCTCAGAGTTGTTTTGATTTGCATTTCTCTAATCAATAACGATTTAGAGCATTTTTTCGTATAACTATAAATGGCTTTAATTTCTTCATCTGAGGACTGACTGTTCATACCCTTTGACCATTAATCAATTGGGGAATGGCTTGTGTTCTTATAAATTTGTCTTAATTCTCTATATATTTTAGAAATGAGGCCTTTATCAGAGACTGGTTGTAAAAATTCTTTCCCAATTTTCTACTTCCATCTAATCTTAGTTGCATTGGCTTTGTTTGTGCAAAAACTTTTCAATTTAATGTAATCAAAATTATCCATTTTGCTTTTCATAATGTTCTCTATCTCCTGTTTGCTCATGAATTCTTTTGTTCTCCATAGATCTGATAGGTAAACTATTCCTTGTTCTCCCAGTTTCCTTATGGTATCAGCCTTTATATCTAAGTCATGAACCCATTTTGACTTTATTTTGGTATATGGTATGAGATTTGAATCTATGCCTAGTTTCTGCCATACTCTTTTCCGTTTTTCCTAGCAGTTTTTTTCCAAGAGTGGGTTCTTATCCCAGAAGCTGGGGTCTTTGGGTTTATCAAATCATAGATTACTGCAGTCATTGACTACTGTGTCTTGCATATTTAACCTATTCCACTGATCCACCTCCCTATTTCTTAGCCAGTACCAAGCAGTTTTGATGATTGCTGCTTTATAATACAATTTAAGATCTGGAATTGCTAGGCCACCTTGCATTTCTTTCATTAGTTCCTTTGATATTCTGGACCTTTTGTTTTTCCAAATGAATCTTGTTATTATTTTTTCTAACTCTATAAAATAATTTTTTGGTAGTTTGATTGGCATGGTACTGAATAAGTAAATTAGCTTAGGTAGGATTGTCATTTTTATTATATTAGCTTGGCCTACCCATGAGCAACTGATGTTTTTCCAATTATTTAGATCTGATTTTATTTGTGTGAAAAGTGTTTTGTAATTGTATTCATAGAGTTCCTGGGTTTGTTTCAGGAGGTAGACTCCTAAATATTTTATAATATCTACAGCAAGTTTAAATGGGATTTCTCCTTCGATCTCTTGCTGTTGGGCTTTGTTGGTAATATATAGAAATGCTGATGATTTATGTGGGTTTATTTTATAGCCTGCAACTTTGCTAAAGTTGTTTATCATTTCAAGTAGTTTTTTATTTGATTCTCTAGGATTCTATAAGTATATAATCATGTCATCTGCAAAGAGTGATAGCTTTGTTTCTCCTTTGCCTATTCTAATGCCTACAATTTCTTTTCTTCTCCTGTTGCTAAAGCTGACATTTCCGGTACAATATTGAATAACAGTGGTGATAATGGACATCCTTGTTTCACCCCTGATCTTATTGAAAATGCTTCTAGCACGTCCCCATTATGTATAATGCTTGCTGAAGATTTTAGATATATGCTATTTATTATTTTAAGGAAGACTCCATTTATACCTATGCTTTCTAGTGTTTTTAATAGGAATGGGTGTTGTATTTTATCAAAAGCTTTTTCTGCATCTATTGAGATGATCATGTGATTTCTGTTGGTTTTGGTGTTGTATGTATATAAGCATTTAGAGATATAAAACTTCCCCTAAGAACTGCTTTTGCTGCATCCCATAAGTTTTGGTGTATTGTCTCATTATTGTCATTCTCTTGAATGAAATTATTGATTGCTTCTCTAATTTGTTGTTTGACCCAATCATTCTTTAGGATTAGATTACTTAGTTTCCAATTATTTTTTAGTCTATCTTTCCATGGCCCTTTATTACATATAATTTTTATTGCATCAGGATCTGAGAAGGCTGCATTTAATATTTCTGCCTTTCTGAATTGGACTGTGAGGTTTTTATGCCCCCAGTATGTGCTCAATTTTTGTGTATGTGCCATGTACTGCTGAGAAAAAAGTATATTCCTTTCTATCCCCATTCAGTTTTATCCAGAGGTCTATTACACCTAACTTTCCTAATGTTCTATTCACCTCCTTAACTTCTTTCTTGTTTATTTTGTGGTTAGATTTATCTGGTGCAAGAGGGGGAGGTTCAGGTCCCCCACTAGTATACTTTTGCTGTCTATTTCTTCCTGCAACTCACTGAACTTCTCCTCTAAGAATTTGGATGCTATACCATTTGGTGTATATATGTTTACTAATGATATTACTTCATTGTCTATGATGCCTTTTAGCAGGATGTAGTTTCCTTCCTTATCTCTTTTGATTAGATCTATTTTTGCTTTTGTCTTGTCTGAGATCAGGATTGCTACCCCTACTGTTTTTACTTCAGCATAATGTATTCAGCTCCAGCCTTTTACCTTTACCCTGTATGTGTCACTCTGTTTCAAATGTGTTTCCTGTAAACAACATATTGTAGGATTATGGTTTTTAATCCATTCTGCAATCCATTTCTGTGTTATAGGAGAGTTCATCCAATTCACATTCCCAATTATGATTACTATCTGTGTCTTTTTCTCCATCCTTCCCCCCCATTTATGATTTTCTTTCTCCTTTTTTCCTTTCCCCCTTCACTAGTGTTTTGCTTTTGACCACTGCCTCCTTCAGTCCCTCCTGCCTTTTATTACCCCTTTCCCTTTTGTTCCCCTTTACTCTTACTACTTCTTCCCCACTTTTCTTTCCCCCCTCCCTTTTCTTTCCCCTTTTCCCTCCTACTGCCTATAGGGCAAGTTAGATTTCTATGCCTAACTGATTATGTTATTCTCTTCTTGAGCCAAATCTGATGAGAGTAAGGTTCAAACAATGCTCACCCCCCTCCCTTCTTTCCCTCTGCTGTAATAGGATTTTGTTTTTTCCTGTAATGTAATTTACCCTAGTCTACCTCCTCCTTTCTCAGTACATTTTCTAAGATCAGATTGATCCACTTATTTGGATCCATTTAACCCACCTGATTAGATTTTTTTTTATCATTACATCAAAGTCAACTAATATCCACCCTCTTTATGTATACTCCTTTAATATGGTATAATAACAATACAGTTCTCAAGGGTTGAGAGTGTCATATTCCCTTGTAGGGGTTTAAACAGCTCCCCTTTATTAACAACATATTGTATCTTTCTGTCCCATTTACCTTTCTATTTCCTTCTTGAGTCCTGTACTTGAAGATCAAATTTTTTGTTGAGCTCTGGTCTTTTTATCAGGAAAGTTTGGAAGTCTCCTATTTTGTTGAATATCCATCTCCTTCCTTGAAAAATTATGCTCACTTTTGCTGGGTAGTTGATCCTTGGCTGCATTCCATGCTCCTTTGCCTTTTGGAATATCATGTTCCACGTCCTGCAGTCTTTTAATCTAGAAGCTGCAAGGTCCTGTGTAATCCTGACTGTGGTTCCGTGATACTTAAATTGTTTCTTTCTGGCTGCCTGCAGCAGCTTCTCTTTCATCTGGTAATTTTGGAATTTTGCTATTATATTCCTTGGTGTTGTCAATTTGGGATTTCTTTCAGATGGTGATCGGTGGATTCTTTCTATGGTTATTTTACCTTCTGCTTCTAGGACTTCCAGGCAGTTTTCCTTTATGATTTCCTGAAAGATACTGTCCAGGCTCTTCTTTTCATCATGATTTTCAGGTAATCCAATAATCTTTAAATTGTCTCTCCTGAATCAATTTTCCAGGTCGGTTGTTTTACCAATGAGGTATTTTATGTTTTCATTTACTTTTTCATTTTTTTGTTTCTGTTTGACTGATTCTTGCTCTCTCATAGAGACATTAGTTTCCATTTGTCCAATTCTAATTTTTAACAGATTGTTTTCTTCTGTTAGTTTTTGTACTTCCTTCTTCAATTGGCCAATTGTGTTTTTTATGGACTTGTTTTCTTCAATGTATTTTTTTTCCAATTGGCCAATTGCATTTTTGAAGGACTCTTCTACCTTTCTCATTTGACTATTAAAATCCTCCTTGAGCTTCTCTAAGAAGGCTTTTTGGGCTTCAGACCAGTTCATATTCCCTTTTGTTGTTGCAGATGTGGGTTTGTTGACAATGTTGTCCTCTTCAGAATTTCTGTCTTGATCTTCACTCTTCTCATAATACGAATCTATGGTATGTTTCTTTTTACTCACGGTGTTTCTTTATTCCCTGGCCTTTAAAGAGATTGAGCTCTCCTGCTGGGAAACAGAGGGCACTGACCCCAGCTTCTTGCGTTGGGAGCCTAGGTTTTGGTTACTGGCTTTGTGTGCTGGGGCCTCTTATGTTGGCAATTGGAGGCTGTAGGTTTCTGGCAGCTTACCTCGTGTTGGGTGGGATCAGCAAGGCTGGGGCTTTATGAAGACTTTAGGTTGCTTTCTTAGTCTCCTTTCAGATGAATGCTGCAGTGTGCTTATGTGCCTGGGGCCCCCTGCAGTGCTGCTTCGCCTATTTTTGTTGAGGCACTGGGAGACCCATTTGCTGGGCTGCCATACAGCTGCTCCCTGTCTTTCTTGAGGTTCAGCTGTTCCAGGGTTTTTTTCTGGTGTGATATTTTCTGGGTTTTCAGAGGTTGATATGGGAGAGTGAGAGCTACTACCTTTTCACTTCACCCTCTTGGCTCCCAGAAGTGGAACTCTGTGTAGTTGATTCTTTAGGAATCTCTAAGTATACCATCATATCACTGCAAAGAGAGATAGCATTTTTTCCTCATTGCCTATTTTTATTCTTTCAATTTCTTTTTCTTGCCTTAGGGCTATGGCTAGCATTTTTAGTACAATATTGAATAATAATGGTGATAATGAACATCTTTGCTTCATTCCTGATCTCACTAGGAAGGCTTCAAGTTTTTCCCCATTATGAATAATGTCTGCTCTTGATTTTACATAGATACTGCTTGCCATTTCAATAAATGTTCCATCAATTCCTATCCTTTCTTGTATTTTAATAGAAATAAGTATTGCATTTTGTTATAGGTTTTTTTGCATATGTTGACATAATCATGTGATTTTTGTGGCTATTGTTATTGATATGGTCAATGATGCTGATAGTTTTCCTGATATTAAATTAGACCTGCATTCCTGGTATAAATCCCACCTGGTCATAGTATATAACCCTTGTGATTCATTGCTACAATATCCCTGCCAGTATTTTATTTAAATTTTTTGCATCAATATCCATTAAGGAAATTGGTCTACAGTTTTCTTTCTGTGATTTAGGTATCAAAACCATATTTGCATCCTAAAAGACATTTTGTAGGATGCTTTCTTTACCTATTTTTTCAAATAGTTAAATAGTATTGTTAATCCATGTGGTCTTGGGGATTTTTCCTTAGGGAGCTTATTGATGGCTTGTTCAAATTAATTTCTAAGATAGAGTTATTTAAGTGTTCTATTTTCTCTTCTGTTAATCTGGGAATGTTATATTTTTGTAAATATTCATCCATTTCATTTAGATTGTCAGTTGTACTGGCATGTAATTAGGGAAAATAATTTCTAATGATTGCTTTAATTTCATTTTTTTGTGATGCATTCACCATTTTCATTTTTGTATTTATTTGGTTTTATTTTTTTCAATCAAATTAACAAATGATATCTATTTTATTAATTTTTCTTAACAAAACCAGCTCCCAGTTTTGTTTATTGGTTCTTTTTTAATTTTCAATTTTATTAATCTCTCCTTCCATTTTCAGAATTTATATTTTGATGATTAATTGGGGATTTAAAATTTGTTGTTTTCTGAGTCTTTTAGTTGCATACCCAATTCATTGATCTGCTCTTTCTCTCTTTTATTGATGTATGTATTTAGAGATGTAAATTTTCCCATAAGTAATACTTCCTCTAAGTGAGATGCTTGACTGCATCCCACAAATTTTGTAATGTTGTCTCATTGTTTCCTCTTTAATGAAATTATTGATTGTTCTTATGATTTGTTCTTTGACCCACTTAGGATTATTTAGTTTACAATACACTTTCAATCTATGTTTCCATAGCCTTTATTAAATATAATTTTATTGCATCATGGTCTAGAAGGGCTGCATTTAATTTTTCTGTATTTGGTTGTGAAGTTTTTATGCCCTAATATGTGGTCAATTTTTATAAAGGTACCATGTGCAGCTGTTTAAAAAAAACTCCTTTATATTCTGATTCATTTTTCTCCAGAGGTCTATCATATCTAACTTTCTAAGGTTCTATTCATTTCCTTGACTTCTTATTTATCTTATGGTTAGATTTTTATAGCTCTGAAAGGGGAAAGTTGAGGTCCCCTAATAACCTAGTTTAACTGTTATCTCCTGTAATTCATTTAAGTGTTTTTTTAAAGATTATACCATTTGGTGCATATATGTTTAGTACTGATATTACTTTATTGTCTACAGTTCCTTTTACCAAGATGTAGTTTTCCTGCCTATCCCTTTTAATTAGGTCTGTTTTTGCTTTTGCTTTCTCTGAGATCATAATTTCTACCTCTGCTTTTTATTACTTCAACTGAAGCATTATAGATTCTGCTTCAGACTCTTATTTTAACTCTGTGTGGGTCTCTGTTTCAAGTATGTTTCTTGTAAACAACACATTGTTGCATCATGTTTTCTAATCCATTCTTCTATCCACTTCTGTTTTATGGGTAATTTCATCCCATTCACATTCATGTCATGATTACTAATTGTTCATTTCCCCACCTCCTGTTTTCTTCTATTTGTCCTCTCTCTCTTTTTTATCCTGTCCCTCCTCTAAAGTCTGCTTTGCTTCTGACCATTGCCTTCTCTTATGTGCCCTCCCTTTTATCACCTCCCTTTTTTCTTACCTCCTTCCCCTCCTACTTCCCTGTTGGGCAAGACAGATTTCTATTACTAAATGAGTATGTAGATATGTATTTTCTTCTTTGAACCAATTCAGATGTGAATGAAGTTCAAGCGTTGCCTTCTTTCCCCCACCACCATCATTTTTCTTTCCATTGTAAAGGCTCTTCCTTGCATGCCTCTTTCATGTGATAAAAATTTTCCCCATTTTTCTCTCTTCCCCCTTCTCCTAGGGCATCTTTCTCACCTATCCATTTTTAATATAATTCATTCACCACTGTACCCTTTTTTATGTAGAATCCTTCTAACTGCTCTAATAATGATAAACTTCTTAGAATATATTCTACATGCAACGTCTTCCCCCTATAGAAAGGTAAACAATTTAATCTTACTGAGCACTCCTTATGATTGCTTTCATGTTTACCTTTTTTATGTTTTTCTTGAATCTTGTATTTCAGAGTCAAAATTTCTATTGAGCTCTGGTCTTTTCATCAAAAATGTTTTAAAGTCTTCTGTTTCATTAAATATCTAATTTTCCCTTGAAGAATTACACTCAGTTTTGCTCAGTAGATTATTCTTGGTAATAACCTCAGTTCTTTTGCCTTGTAGAATATCATATTTCAAGTCTACCATTGCTTTAATGTGGTAGCTGCTAAATCTTGTATGATCCTGACTGGCTCCATAGTATTTGAATAGTCTCTTTCTTGATGCTTGCAAGTATTTTCTCTTTGACCTGAGAGTTCTAATCTGGCTATAATATTCATGAGAATTTTCATTTTGGGATCTCTTTCATACAGTGAGCAGTGGATACTTTACATTTCTATCTTACCCTCTAGTTCTAAGACATTAGGGCAATTTTTCTTGATAATTGCTTGAAATATGATGTCTTGGTTTTTTCTTTGATCATGGCTTTCAGGTAATCCAATAATTCTTAAATTATGTCTCCTCAATCTATTTTCCAGTATAATTGTTCATGCAGTGTGATATTTCACATTTTCTTCTATTTTCTTCATTCTTTTGTATTTGTTTTATTGTTTCTTGACATCTCATGGAGACATTAGCTTTCACTTGTCCAATTAAAATTTTTAGGGAATGACTTTATTCAGTGAGCTTTTGTTCCTCTTTTTTTTAAATTTGGTTAATTCTGTTTTTTAAACTGTTATTTTCTTTAGTAGTTTTTGTACCTCTTTTACCAAGGTATTAGTTGTCTTTTCATAATTTTCCTCTGCTTTTATTTACTTACCTAATTTTTTCTCTTATTTTATTTTGAAAATCATTTTTAGCTCTTCTGGGAATACTTGTTGGGCTTGTGGCCAATTCACTATTTTTTTCCTTTTGAGGATTTGCTTATAGCTATTTTAACTTCACTTTCTTCATCTGAGCTTGTGACTTGATCTTCCCTGTCACCATAGTAGCTTTTTATAGTCAGGTTATTTTTTGTTGTTATTTGCTCATTTTGCCACTTTATTTCTTGATTTGGAACTTTATATTAATTCTGGGCTCTCTTGTCCCCAAAAGGGAAGAGGGAAATTGTCTCAAACTTTAGGTTTTTTCTCACTGCTGATTTCAGAGCTAGTTCTAGGGTTTTGGAAGTTTTTACTGGTTTTTAATGCGGTGTGATTTGGGGAGAGGTGTGGTCACTGCTCTTCTGATCAGTACCCAGGAAAAGCCCCTTATCCCTTTGGATTACAATCAACACTGCTCCTCAGGGATCAGAATGATATTGTTCCTTGGAGTCCCTGATTCCTTTTGGCTGGAAATGATACTGCTCCTGAGGACCTCCATTCACTCTTGACCAGAAGTGCTCTTCTCTGCCCTTTGAACTAAGGCCCAGAAATGGGTATAGGAAATGGAGCTGCCAAACAGCATTTGTTCCTGTGCTAGCACAGAGGTATCCTGTAATCTCTTTCTGACAGTTGCTAGGTCTCCTTATCATCTCTGGCTTAAAAGGTCCCAAGACTGCTGCTGCTTTTATCTCTACCACCTAGTTCTACAACTAGAGTTTCATCCAAATGGGCTCCAGGCCAGTCTCTTCTTTCATGTCACAGATTTCTCTTTCAAACCTCTATGTTGTCTTGGGATAAAATAATGTGTCACCTATGACTTTTTATTGGCTCTTCTACTCCAAAATTCAATTTGAAACATTATTTTAAAGTTGTTTGAAAGGGAATGTTAGGAGAGCTCAGCTGAGTGTTTACTCCACCACCTTGGTTCTACCAGTGGAGTCTGATCAAAAGTGACTTAGACTTGATGGATAAAAAAAAAACAATCACAAACATTGCTAACAATGACAACTGTTCTGGACTGTCTCTCAGGAGGTAATGGTTTTGCTATCATCAATGGTCTTTCAAGGAAGTCAAATGACCATTTCTCAGGGATATAGTAGAAGGGATTCTTCTTGATGACCTCTGAGTCCCCTCCAACTCAGAGGTTCTAAAAACACCTCACAATATGGGTATAATTTCAGCAGGGAATGATGAGGTGGAGGGAGAAGGACTTTCACATAAAATGAATGCCGTGAATGTGGAAAGAGAAAAACGCCAAACATAAATGGCAAACAGCGAATAATTTATTTTAGCTGGTTAATATGACAAATAGAGTTTGAAGGGTAAGGTCTGATCAGATTTGGAGGACTTGTAGGACCAGATTAGTCATTTGGCCTTTATTCAGTAAAAAGGTTGAAGCACTGAAAGTTTAATTTGATAAAAGTTGTAAAATGGTAATATATATAGATGTAGCAGCAGTGTGTAGGATGGATTGATTAAAGAGAGGAAATTGAAGGCAGTATATTGTTTAAAAGGCTGTCTTCAGTGGTCCAAATGAAAGGTAAGTTGTCACTGAAGAATGAAACCTTTGCCTGTTAGGACTACTCAGAAACTCATTTGTAAGAAGGATTTATGTGAAAATTGTGTGTGCTCTCAAATAATTTTCATAGCTTACATCATATAATTTACATGCTTTGTCAACCTTAAAGTGCTATATAAATGTGAATTATGGTCATTATTACTACATGACATTGAACAAACATTTTTCCACTAACACATGGAATTTAAGCTTTGCATTGTTTTCCGGTGGGTTACAGTTCTAAGAAGGATCCATGTGACTAATAATCTGTTAAAATGAAAGTATTTAATACATGCTTACTCATTCATTCTTTTATTCACTGCAAAGAAGGGATTCCATGGCCAATCTAGCCTAGGACAAACTGTATAGGATACAAGGCAGCACTACAAGGCCCTGATCTGAACAAACCAAATTCAGGCTTCCTACCATGTTTATGAATGCTACAAGACAGGAAGAATCATCCTCCTGAATTCCAATCTGGCCTCACACACTTACTAGCTGTGTGACCCTAGACAGGTCACTTAAACCCTGTTTGCCTCAGTTTCCTCATCTGTAATGAATAGAGCACTGGGCTCTATTCTAATCGCTGGATATCTTAGATACCTTTGGTATATCAGTTTATTCACCTGAAAAATCGGGTGTATGTTACGTCTTGGAAAAATGAATAGATGGCTCAACTAGGAACTCAATGGCTCTGTGTGCGTGCGTGTGTGTGTGTGTGTGTGTGTGTGTGTATGTTTCTTCACAAAAAAAACAGGCATGGGATAATGTGATAGCCCATTATTGCTATAAAAATTATTATAGGCTTACTTCCTTCAAAAAGTATTATAACATGTAAACTGTGGGAATCCAAGAGGATTACAAAACCTAACACTAGATCTGCGTCATATATATGCTTATATACACATATGCATGTATAAATAGATACATAGAAGTTACATATGTATGTATATATGTATATAACTCTTCCTCCTTAGCTAGCACCTTATAAATGAAAAAGGCAAAAAGGAGCATAAGGCTGTTTATGTTAAACTAGCATGTATAGAAATATCAGGTGACTTGATTTTAACAATGTAGAGCCCAGAAGAATTATTATTTCTTTTACATGTGGCTTTGCTGGGTATTCAGGAAGTATAACTGAAAAAATTGATGCCAGATAGTTCTAGAAGGGAACTTTCTTATTTTTCTGATCTTTTAATGTTATCTTGGTAAAAGCATATTCGCAGGTGATGACTGTATGTTTGTTGATCACATGCTGATCAACACTTTGGAACTTGTGACATAAGTTCTATGATATAAGTTACCTTTAGTTCAGCTCCACGTTTCCTAGCAAAGAACAATTCTTGTGGGAAAATGAGTGAAAAACACATAAAAAATAATAAACAAAATACTTTCTTAACTCTATCATTTCTATGACTGTTATTTTTTGTTTTTTTTATTTGCTTATTTGTTTTTTTTTTGTCCTGTACATCCTTACCTAAGTCTGGATGGAGTCACCTGAAGCACATCTTTGGATGTTATCCACTAGTAATTCAGCAGGACTGACTAGTATTGTTGAAAAGGATGTGACATTATAAAGTGAGAAACCTGACAAGTCTTAATGGTTAATTTTCTTTAATAACACAAGGCAGGGATTTCTTAAGAGCCTCTGTTATCCTTTATGTCGGACTATTTGTTTCAAGATAATACATAAGGTAAAATAATGAAAGCTTTATGAGGTTATTCTTCAAAAATAAAACCAAAGGTACATAACTATACTTGTCATAAATGCCAGAGTAACAACCTGTTTGTATAAAACAAGTCAAATCAAGGCAACAAGAATTTATAAAGCACAACTTGTAGCAGATTTTTATGATGGATCTAGAAATGTTTCAGGGCAGGAAGGTGGCCCATTGGATAGAGTACCTGGCCTGGAGTCAGGAAGACCTGAATTGGAATCCAGCCTCTCTTACTAGCCGTGTGACCCTGAGCAAGTCACTTAACCCTATTTGCTTCTGTTTCCTCATCCATAAAATGAACTAGAGAAAGAAATGGCCAATCACTATGGCATCTTTGCCAATAAAACCCCAAAAATAGGTCACAAAGAGTTGGACTAAACAGCAAAACAACAAAGAAATACTTCAGGTCCTTTTGTAAATGATTGGAAGAATAATTAAGAAGATCCTTCTTTAGAATGACTCTACAAAACTGACTTAAATTTTTGAACAAAAGATACCCAAAGTAGAGTCCAAACAGAAGAGAGATTCTATATAGAAAATGAAGTCTTCCGGATTTTGTTTACAAATGTTTGGAAATAATATCATCCTCATTCCATCAAATGCTGGAACATTTCAGAGCCTCTAAAATGAGATTAATAATGAATCTGAGTTCAGTCTAAGTATCTAAAATGGAAAAACCAAGAGAATGAATAATGTCTATTGTCCAAATTATGGCATTCAGCTGCATGGATGACCCATAGAGGTAGCCCATTGATATGTCTATATTTTACAAATATTACTCATAGATAAGGGGTTGGGCCCAGAATTGAATAGGAGAACAAGCTAAATGTCTTTGGGAATTTTTACTGTTGTTTTTAGTGACCCAGGCTTCTACCTGAAGCAAAGACCCATCTTTTATTTTTAGAGTCATTATTCTTCCAGCAATGCAATATGGGAAATGTCATGGAATACCAGAGTATACAAAGAATAAAACTGAAGGCCATCCAAATGTCAATTGGTAGGTATGTAGCAGATGTATGTAGGCTAAAACATATTACTAATGAAAAATAAACTAAGAGAAGTGATATGAAGATATCATGGGAGATATATGACCAGAGATCATGCAGCAAGAGCAAAGGATAGCCACTGGACAGCCCCAATATTCCATTACTACTCACTCAATGTCAAGAGATTTAGGAGAGGGCTCCAAGAATTGTAAATGGACCTTCTGTAAAGGATTTGTAAAAGGCCATGGACAATAGTCAACTAAGATAAGAATGAATGAATAAAAAGCATTTATCAGTCTCTATGTGCCAAGCACTGTACTTGATGTTGGAAATAAAAATAGCAAACATAAAAACTATTCTTGTTTTCAAGGAGTTTCAACATAATTGAGGGAGATAACATGTAATTACTCTACAGGGTTAGTGGAAAGGCCCAAAAGTCATATGTGTCCAGGGGAAGGGTGGATGGAAAGGCCCAGGAAACTACATTCATAGGTCAGATGATAGCACAAGAGGTCTGGGAGGTACATAGGAAGGGCAAATGATAAGAAGCACATTAGTAAACAGAAATAGGACAAATGGAAAGACTTAGTAGTCCTCCATTTCACTGAAAGGAATAGAGTTGGTGAGTCTGATCTTAATTTAATAAGATACAGATCAGCTGTGATTTGGACCATTATAGGGAGTCTCTGTGTCAGTGAGATCCCAAATTCACTGAAGTATATTATTATAGAATACCCTTTCAGTTTCCTTCCAGAACTAACACCTGTGGGATATATGCACATTGTGTGATGAATAGGGGTATATTGTAGGGCATACTTCAGTGCTCTAGATATATATGCACACACACACACGTATACATACACATACATGTACATATATGCATGCATATATATATACATATATATATTATATACACATATATACACACACATTATATATATATATATGTATATATATATAATGTGTGTGTATATATGTGTATATACACACACATAGATACATGTAGGTATGTGTGTATACAACTTTTTTCCCTTACCGGCTAAGTACTCTGAAGTGTGGAGATATTTTCTGCAAAGATGTTTCAATTCTACAGGAGGATATCACTATAGGACAATAGTATAGTAATGGATGTTCATGCTAGTAACCTTGGGTCATGAAGAAAAGATTAACTTATATTTGATATGGTGTGCTAAATAAAGCAGGAGACTTCGCACTCCATTTACAGAAAGATGGCTATCCAAAACAATTAAAATTTTATAAAAACCCTTTCTGAAACAAGAATGGAAAAGTTTCAAGTATTTAGAAAATTGAATGCGTGTGAAGTTGTTCATTCATCAATGAGACCAGATAAATGAGGTTTCCCTATATTTATATCCTGATTCTAACCTGGTATCCTCAAAGTACACTATATAATAGGTTGTCGCAGGGCAGTCTTGACTCAGACCAGTTATGTGGTTCAGGTTCAGAATTAGAACTAAATAAATTGCTAATAGAACATCTAATAGTTAACAAAAGGGCATTTATTTAGTATAAAAGCATAGAAAGGAGTCTCATTAAGATGTAGCATTGATTCAGTTGAGCCAAATCTACCCTGCCCCGTGTGTGGTCTGCCAATCAAGTTAGAGAGAAAGCCATTCCTGCCTCCTTGAGGGCTGGTCTTTATACATTTGTAGACCAACGGGAAACCACATCAACAACCAAGCTCTTAATCCCGTGAGTCAATTAAGTCTTAAGGACAATTTCAGTTCCCTTTAAGGAAAACTATCAGAGCTAGTTTTACATGACAGATATTGCTCCTACCAGATAAGTTAAAATACAATGTCCCACAAGGAAGGATTGGTTTTCTCTTGCCTAATCTTAATTTCTCAAGAAATCTGCTTTTGATTACTATTAAGTAACCAAAGGATTAGGTAAAATTTTATGTTGCTCATTCTGAAGAGTCATTTTGGGAATGGGGGTGGGGAACAAACATGGAAGAAGTAAAAAACACTTGGGGAAACATTACTTCTAGGAAATGCTTTCATACATGTAGCACGATTGCTTAAAGAGTTCAAAACCTACAGCAAAATGATGTTTTACATACTGATTATGGTGACCCTTCAGATGGTTATGATTTTGCAGTATAATAAGAGTACCTAAGGAGATAATAAAAGATAATGGCTGAATATGTGCTTACCAGCAGGCAAACCTTTGCTTTGGCTCAGGATTTAGGAAAATGCAGTGCTTATGGAAGGCATTGACTGGTTCAGGTTTGGTGATTTATAGTATCCCTCTCACAGTAAGAGAGATTAAATGGACACTGAGGAGATTTGGGTTAGCTGTTTGAAATCTCTCTGTCTTCGAGCCTAACAAGCCTATCAATCATATTAGATTGGCTAGTGGTGACCTCATCACTAGTTTGAGTTCTAGTGAAAGAAACTTAATTTCTATCTTCTAAAAGTACATGTCAGTGCTATAGAGAGAGGACAGAGGTTTGGCCCTTCATCCCCATCTCACCCTTCCATACTCCCTTTTATCCTTTCAGTACTTTGGTCTCTTCTGCAAAGGGAAGGGAAGGGAAGGGAAAGGAAGGGAAGGAAAAGGAAGGGGAGGAAAAGGAAGGGGAGGAAAAGGAAGGGGAGGAAGGAGAGATAGGGTGAGTGGAAGAGGAAAAAAAAGGGAGGAGACAGGAGAGAGAGGGGAAGAAAGAGGAGGGGAGGGAGCAGAAAGGCTAGACACTTTCTACCCCATTGAGCATTTATAGTTTTATTGCCTTGCATTCACATTAATACATTTCTTATAAGGATCAATTAAAGGAACCAGGTGAGGGGAGGTGTAGTTAGAGAAGAGAAGTTTTAGGAGGTATACAGTAGTTATTCTCAGTATGTGGACAGCTGTCACATGGAAGAGCAATTAGCTTGTTTTGTTCAGCCACCAAGGACAAGAACAAAACTAATGGATAGAAGCTACAGGGAGGCAGAATTCAACTCAATGTAAGGAAAATGATTCCTAATGACCTAAGTATCTAAGGAAAATCTTTCTAATAATATAAAAGTAGAATTGTCTGCCTCAGAAGGAAACAAGTCATCTATCACTAGAGATCTTTAAATAAAGCAGCAGTTCTTAATCTTTTTATGTGTTTCATGGAATCCCTTTTCAGAATAGTATTGTCAAATGCATAAAATGAAATACATGGGATTAGAAAGGAAACCAATTATATTGAAATTTAGTTGTTAAAAAATAAAAAACAAAACAAGTTTACATGCCTTAAGTTAAAAAGCCCTGAAATAGAGGTTGTGTGGCTACTTTATCAGAGAGATCTTGTGGAAGGGATTCTTGTTCAGGCATTAGTGGAACTATATGGCTCTTGAAATCTTTTCTAACACAGGGGACCACTTATTCAGTAGTCTCATTTCATCAGAGAATATTGCTGCAGAGGCTGAGGAGCAAGGGACAATAACTTGATTTGCCAATTCTAGGCAGCATAAGGCAGTGGATAGAGAGCTGGCTTCAGTGCTAGGAAGGTCTAGGTTCAAGTCCCAGGTCCAGCATACAGTGATTATGTGGCCCTAGGTAAATCACTCCATCTCTCAGTTAACTGGTAACTGCTTCAGAAGGTCACTATTTCAGAATGGGAGGAGATCCTCCCAAAAAACAGCCAGTTAAGAGTTAAAGTCAAAACTACAACTTTGGAACCTATTCTAGCAGGCCTTCCTTCCCTTCCCAAGAAACAATGTGGAATATCTGCAACATACCCAATAACTAGACCAAATTATAAATGACCCAATTGCTTGGGCTACTTTAACAACTGATTAAACTATGGAAGTTAATATCAACCATGATTCAAAGGCAATTAAACCAAATTGGCTAAGCCAAGGTTTAGCCCTCTCTCGACAGTATATAAAGTTTATTTCAAACCTTCATTTCTAATTTGGTGAATACAAGAAGGTCATATTACATGAGCCATCTGTCTTCGACCTTAAAAAGACTTTAATTTTTCCAATCCGGAGTGACTACGGAATAAAGGACAATTGACTTCAATTGTTACTATGTCACATTTGAAGAAAATTCCCTAGATTGCTTCCACATACAGTACTAGTTGGGCATTTAGCTGTTGCCAGGAGAACTACCCATTTGAGATTTCTCTGTGGGAGGAATGAAAATTATTTCCTCTGGGAAACTAGAGGGTATTACTGTTAAACCATTTCCTATGGTTTAAATTATTTTCAAACTCTTGAAGTTTGAACAACTGCAGAGCTACATTATTTCCATCCCCTTCAATCTAAACTCTGTCTTCTCCCTTATTATTTTTACTTTTTCCCAGTAGATCTAGATAGATGTTAGATGAATGGATGGTAGATAGATTGATAGATAGATAGATAGATAGATAGATAGATAGATAGATAGATAGATAGGGTATTCATTGTTTACCACATACAACGCCCTGTATTAAGTGCTAGACATACAAATATAAACAAACAAGACAATATCTGCCCTCAAGGGGCTTACATTCTAGTTGAGGAAGACTAGAAGAAGACCAGATGCTAGAAAGCAAAGGGGAAGTAACATATGTTCAGTGGAGTGATCTGGAGATGATGAAGCGAGATAAAAGTAAGAATCTTGTTAAGGTAAGGCAAATGCCCACATATCATAACCCTCAGTGATTCCATGGGCAGGGTACAAGTTTCCAGGAAGGGAGGTGGAAAGAAGGATAGGCAGAGTAGAGGTGGCATACACACACACACACACACACAGACGTGTATTTATATGTTTGTAATATACACATATAAATATATGTAAATATTTGTGTATATATTGCCATATACACATATGGATGCTTATGTACCTACATACAATATGATGTATATTTTATAAATGAATGTGTGCACATACATTAAAAATGCTTGCACTATATACAATATAAAATGTGTTAATATAGACATACATATATGTATATACTATATAAAATATGGGATGAAGAGAAGAGAGAGATAGAACCAAAGCTTGTGGAATTCAGTGCTAGAGTTTACAATCTTTATCCTTGCCCCAAGTTATCAGACACTATCATCTAACTTTAATAAAATAAGAATCTGGTTCTTCTTCCAAAAAGTAATTAAAGCCCACATAGATTTTTTTATTCATCATCAGACTAAAGGATCTCATGCCCTCATCAATGATTTAAAAAGCCACTTGGAATATATTAGAGGTGAGTGACCAGATTAAATAATTTAGAGTCTAGTTAGATTGTTCTCTTGCCCATAGAAAATGTGGGAAACAATCCATATGCCTTTTAAGAGAGGCTGGGTACTGAGGATATTTACACAGATAAGGGGGGTGGGGAAGTTTATGACTCAGTGACTCATGTAGAATTTCTATATGCATTTTGGATTAACACTGTATACGTAAATGTCTATATGTCAGGATAGAATAGCAGACTAAGAGAATAGTTTTTAATAAAATCTTTGACCAATGCAGAATGCATTACTGTTAAGTTTACTAACCAAAGAATGCCAAGAGATAGCAGCAATGTTGGTTTATTGACTTTTGTAGGTAAAAGCGTGCTAAACGTAGTATTAAATTTATGGATGTGTGTGTATGTACATATGTATGTATACTGGAAGGGATGTTGAAAACCATGTGGTCCATCACTTTGCATCTAGGCACACCTTAATTTGAATTAGCTTTAAAATCTTAGCTTTAA
The DNA here is from genome assembly GCF_003287225.1 of Phascolarctos cinereus. Lineage (NCBI taxonomy): Eukaryota > Metazoa > Chordata > Mammalia > Diprotodontia > Phascolarctidae > Phascolarctos > Phascolarctos cinereus. The sequence continues at coordinate 246,520,651 of NW_027556098.1, forward strand.
AACACATTTGTAGTCTTTATTGTAGTAGCATCCATTTGTATATCATTTTAATATTACACCATGTTTTCCTCTTAACAACACTGTGAAAAAATTAGTACGGATGTTATTGTTTCCATTTTACAGATGAAGAGCCTAAAGCTCTAAGAAATAAAGTGATTCTCCTAGGTGCACACAGCTAGTCAATGTCCAAAGTATGATTTGCACCTCAATCTTCTGACTCCAAATTCAGCACTCTACAATATTCTCAAGAATTTGGGGGGAATTTTAGCGGGGCTCTAAAACAGACTGCAGAGAAAGTACATTTGATACTCATACCAATTGGTTCCCTTTTTCAGGATGTGTTGTTGTTCAGGGTCCATGTTTTTTTCTTTAGTTCCTTAGCATTTGTTAGACTAGCAAAAAATAATCAGAAAGTAGAGCTAATTCTGGGCACCAAGCTACAGTAACATTCAGTCCTTCCCCACTGCAGTCAAATCTGAGATTCAAAATAGAGTCAGGATGAGCAAGGGTGTCTTTCTACCTCCAGTTTCACCCAACCCCTCCCCATGTCATAAACTACAGTCCTTCATGTAGTTTCAGCCAATTGTGTTGTACATACCTGAAGGATGTCCAGTGAGTCATCCTTCATTCCAATATTCTATTTAGAACTTTAGGGCTAATTTAGTGTACAAGATTTTGCCTACTTGATTTTCCCTCTGCCCTAAGGCTAGCAATTCAAAGAATCACAGAATTTGACAGTAGGAAATTATATCATTGGACATTCCATATTGGACCATTGTTCAATTCCCACAATAAGAAATACCCACTATAACATAACCAAAGACTAGTCATCAAGCCCGCTGCTTAAAGACCTCTAAGGAGAGGAAACCCACCACCTCTCAAAGTGACCATTCTACTTTTGGAAAGTTCTCATTGTTGGGAAGGTTTATTTTTGTTTTGTTTTCTCCTATAATTTACATAGCAAAGTACAGATGCCTTGGGCACTCCATTGGAGACTTACTGCCACATTGACATTGAACCAAAAAAAAAACCAACCTCTGAAACCAGTCATATAACCAATTCTGAATCCATTTGACTGTATTATTGTCTGATCTGTATCTCTCCATCTTCTCCATGAGATGCTTTATCAAAAGCTTTGCTTACATTGAAGTAAATTGTCTCCACAGCAATAAACTCATCCAATACTTTAGAAATCTTGTCCAAAAATGGGGGGAAAGAGGATAGTCTCACACATTGCTCTTGATAAAGCCATTAAATTGTAAATTTTACAATACTGTAAATTGTAAATACTATGTCCCTAACTAGATGTTTACCAACTCATCTCTTCAATGATTCAAACTAGAATTTTCTTAACAATCAATATCAAGCTCACTTTCCTATAGTTTATAGACTCTGCTTTCTTAACTTTTTATGCAATTGGGACAATTGCCTTTCTCCAATTATCTTTCTTTGTTCCTTTTTTCTTTTTGGTAAGGCAATTGGGGTTAAGTGACTGGCCCAGGGTCACACAACTAGTAAGTGTCAAGTGTCTGAGGCCAGTTTTGAACTCAGGTCCTCCTGACTCCAAGGCTAGAGCTCTATCCATTGAGCCACCCAGCTGTCCCTTCCTTTCTCCAATTTATTTTCCATGATCATTTTTTTGCTTCATTTGTAAACTAAATTTATTATTTTTTTTTGGTCAGTAAACATCCACTCTTTCTTCTTCCCACTGCTCTTCAACTAAGAAAGAAAATAAAAACCAAAAGTTACCAAATGTTACAAACATTCATAGTCAAGCAAAACAAATTCCCATATTGGCCATGTCCATTCAAAAGAAAAATCTGTCTCTGTTAGAAGGTAGGTGGCTTGTTTCATCAAGAGTCCTCTGGAATTGTGGCCAGTCATTACACTGATCAGAGTTCTTCAGTTTTCTAAAATTGTTTTTACAGTATTATTGTCATTGTGGAAATTGTTCTCTTCTCCCTATTCAATTCACTCTACATCAGATCATATAAGTTCTTCTGAAACCTTTCTAGACTTTCATTATTTCTTACAGCACAATTTTTTTCATCACATTTATACACAATAATTTGTTCAGTCAGGAAATGTCTAGTCTAATCCTCCTGCTATTTTCTTGGGGGCATTAAGTATTGCATTATTCCAGGATCTCAGGGACAGTTTCAGTGCTCCTGAAGTGGTCTGATCTAGAATAAAGTCTGGTTACTGTTTCCTCTTCTTCCCCCATCTAAACTCTGCAAATTCCTGGTCTGAGTTTGAGCCTAGGCAACATACCTGTGGGTTTGCCTTGTTTAGAATTCCAGTAGACTAAGGCTGAACAAAACTACTATCAACTAGCTTGAAAGCTCTGATGGCTCAGAATGACAGAACTATAGGCTACCTTTTAGTCTGAAATTCATGCCCTGGTTATTCTGCAGCAGGCTTCAGACAGGACTGATCTTGGCCTCAGAGTCACACAGCTTCTGCTTTTTTCTGAACTCATTTCTTGCTGAGCACACTCCTAGGATAGTCAATCCTCACTCTGAAACCTTGCCCCTAAGCATAGGTCCCCTGCTCAGTCAGTCCTGAATCTGTAAGCAGGCACTTGGTAGTAAACAACAATCTTCCAGTTTATATATCTACCCTGCATAATTCTGGATCTGGGGCCTCTCCTTGCCCTAGTATGCAGCCTGTCCTATGTAGGAATATTATGTGAGGTTGTTCCAGGACAGATTTTGTCTCTGTTGTCCATACACCTCTCTGTTTTTCTCCGTGTTCTGACTGGTGCTAGCAAATGACCCACTGGATTTCCTCACCGGGATTTGGTCTGATGCATTTTCAAGAACTTTTTGGAGGAGTGATATGAGGTAGGTAGAAGTGAAGCTCACTGTACTTTCTGCTACTTCACTATCATGATTCCACCTTTCCCTTCCATGATCTTTCAGATATCACTAACAGATTGGAATGGATTGGATAATCACATATGCCAGTTCTGTCAGGCTCTAAGGCTGTAGTTCATAGGGGCCAGGTGATTTGAATTCATCAGGAACAGCTAGTTACTCTCTTATCTTCTCCTTACTTATGTTGTGTATCATCTCCCTACTAGTGATTTTTCCCCATTATTTCACATATGAAAGTCATTCTCCTTTGAAGAAAAAATAAGAACAAAATAAAAACTGAGCACTTTTGCCTCATTTCTGTTGCCAGTCTTCATCATCCCATCCACCCCAAGCAAAGATCCTATCCCTTCTTTAATCCTAATTTTTTCTCTCAACATAACTTTTTTTTGGGGAGGGGGGATGAGGCAATTGGGGTTAAGTGACTTGCCCACAGTCACACAGCCAGTGAGTGTTTTGTGTCTGAGGCCAGATTTGAACACAGGTCCTCCTGACTCCAGGGATGGTGCTCTGTCCACTGTGCCACCTAACTGCCCCTCAGTATAGCTTTTTGGTTGTCCTTAGCTTCTCCCACCAGGCTCAGCTTATTCTGAGCTTTAAAATTCCCAACACTACATTTACAGGACTATATCACACCAATATTTATTCTCTATTAACTGGCCTTGCTTCTGTTTCTACCCATTTTTTAAAAAATCTAAGTTGGTTGGTGAGTTCCCTGTGCATCCACATAAGTTTCTTCAGACAAATTCCATTTTTCTTCCTGATTAGAATACTTCCCTTTGTGTCTTCAGAATTTCACCCTTGAGCATCTGCCATCCTTCCTAGATTCTAGTCCAGTGTATGTCATACTATGCCCAAATATCTTCTTCTCTATCAAAACTCTGAGATGAATTAACAACTTACTTCCACAGTTCTCATCATTTCCATCTGAGTAACTAATTTCTCATAGATAATGAGAATCTAAACCAGAATAAAATTTCCCCTTGTTCATCCCCTCCCAACTTTTGAAGGAGGGAGAATATCATTCACCACTAATTCTTGCTTGGTCTGGTCTATATGATCCAAATTAGGGCCCAACTAATGGAAGACTTGCCATAGCAGGGTCCATGATATTATTTTGTCTGATAGGAAAATGAAGAAAATTATAAGAGAGAAATATATATTACATGTGGAAATAAGGAATGTGGTGCAGCCAGTCAGTTTCAGGAACCAGGTGAATATATTAGCAATCTGAAAAGGACATGACATAAAATGATGTCAAATACAGTGCATGGACTGGATCAAAGTCAAAAATTTGCAACACGACTCAACAGAATGGCAAGAAGAACCACACCTGAGGTTTTTTTTGTTTATTTGTTTTACAAATTTATTTGATTTTCAATTCACAGAAAAAACCAAACATTTCTATAACACAGTGCAATAAAAAAGATGATTGCACATGAAGCTACAAATCTACCATGTACAACTTTCTATTCCCTCCAAATACACAGTAAAGTTATCATGCAATTTTTTTTCCTTTTTGTCTTCTCTCTGCCCCCACCCTAAAGATGGCTACCACTAAACACAAATAGATGTGTACACACACACACACACACACACACACACACACACACACATAATTATTCTACACATACTCCCATTTATCAGTTATTTTTCTAGATGTAGATAGCATTTTCATCATGTGTCTTTCATTTTTAATTTTTGTACTTATAATAGTAGAAATGACTTAGTTGCTCAAAGTCATTCTTCAAACAATTTTGCTGCTACCATACAGAATTTTCTGTTAGTTCTGCTCGCTTTGATCTTCATCATTCTGTACCTTTCTAAGATCATTAAACTCATCATTTCTTATAGCACAGTAGTATTTTATTACAACCAAACACCACAACTTGTTCAATTATTCCGCTTTCATCAAGGATTTCTAAATATAAAGGATGGTTTAAGGTAATAGAGAAGGTAATGAGAAGCATGAGCTCAATTTATTGCAACTAAGGCTTCATGATTTTGTTGAGGTTTAAGCCTAGCTAGATATTGACTGATCCTACCCTCTAGAATCACTGAAGCCCTCATCATTTTAGAGTTCACAGACTCACCCTTCATCGTGGGGTTTCAGGCAGAAGATGGATGACCACATTCCAGATATATTATAATGGGGGTTCTTGTTTAAGTATGGGTTGTACTAAGTGAAGACTCTTCAAAATCTGCATTTCTATGATGCAATAAATAAACAAATAAAAATGAATCCAGAAAATCATTTCTATATAGTACTAATCAAAATGAGGAGGAAGATATATGAAAAGAAATTTCACCTGAAATAACAAAGTGCATTAACTATATGGGATTTAACCTATCAACATACACAGGACATACAATAATTCAATCAAAAATATTTCTCACAAAAGAAAATAAAAGAAAAACTCAACAATTGGAGAGCAATTTGGTATTCATAACTGAGCCACACTAATATATTAAAAATGGTGACACTACCTAAATTGCTCTAAAAATTTAGTACTAAGTCCATCAAATTGCTTAGGAGATATTTTATAGAACTAGATAAAGTAATAATAAAATCCTTTGTGGAATAAAATGTCAAGAATATCAAATGAGACAGTGAAAAACGGGAAGGCAGAGGCCTTAGCATTACCAGTATTTCTCTATGGAAAACACTTTAATTATAAAAATCTGGTATCAGATGACTAGCAAGAGGTGAAAATAAATATATAATATCATGATATTTGTTGAAGCCTAAAAAGGGGAACTATGAGGCAAAAGGCTTTTGGCAAAACTGGGAAGCAATCTGGCAATAAATAGGTAAAGACTAGCCAGTATTCCAGTGGTTCTGTGATCTAATCATTGTGGGTATTCCATCCAAAGCTAATAATAACAACAATAATAATTAATAATAGCAAATGTTAGTATAGTGCTTACTATGTGCCAGGCACTATGCTAAGTGCTTTATAATTATTATCTCATTTTATCCTCACAACAACTCTGCAAGGTAAGGGCTTATTATCTTCAATTTACAGGTAGTAAGTACCTAAAGGCTAGATTTGAACATAGGTCTTCCGGACTCCAGGCCCAGTGCTCTAGTCTCTGTACCACCCAACTACGTCAATGATGATCACAACCTTCCATGCCTGCCCATTCTTTTCAACTTTTGTCCATGTTGTCAAATATTTTCCATGATGTTTTCATGCTGAGGAGTTTCTTGATTTGTCTTGGCATAGATCATGTGGTCATTCCCATCATGTGACCAGCCCATCTTCTTTCTGAATGAATAAATGCATTTATACTAAGCTCTGGGGTTACAAATATGAAAAAGCAAAAGCCATTACATTAGAATGTGAAAGCTTGTAATGAAAAGGATAACACACAAAAAAGGGAATGATGCTAAAGAAGATTGTCTTTGATTTGCAGTAGAGATATTGTCCTGTCAGTTTCAATGCCTTGATCTTTGGCTGCACTCTTGGTGGATCTGTTGAACTTCTTTGTTCATAACATGAAGTAAGAGACCTTGGAGGCTTCTTATCTGGGAGGCCATGTGGTCTTAAGAAACAGACCTCAGTGCTTGGTCTCTGGATGTGTTCTTTTCCCTTCTAGGTTAATGGAGTAGAGCCTTAAATCTTTTGATTTAGAAATGTTAGGAGAGTGTCCAAACTTCCCAGCATCTAGATTTTGTTGACAGTTCAGTACTGGTGTCCAGAGGAGAAAGGAGCAATCTTTGGGAGTGACCTCTGGGACATAGTCCTAGATATCTGAGAAAAGGAATCTTCTGACTATCATGTAACTGAACATGAACTTGGTGGCACCAATGTTATATGAGAACTAAGCCAATTCTACTCCAGCAACTGAGGTGGCATAGGGAAGAGTATGTTTCCCAAGATGCTGGGGAAGGAGAATAGCTATCCTATTTTCTTGCTATATCTTTGAAATAAATCTGCCTTTGTAAAAGCTAATCGGTATTAAGTGGTTGCATAGAACTGCGACACTAATCACTGATACTTAATAATGATATAATATTGCTAGTGGGAATGTAAGCCAATGATCATAGTGAAATGATACCCCATGAATCCAGACTATACTGAGAAGAGTAGAGTAAAAATATACTCATTTAAGGATTGGCTGCTGAGAATATTTCGATTTTTTTGTTTCCTTTTATAATCATATGTGTCTTTTTTATTCTATGCTATTGTTTATATAAGTTTTTTGTTTGTTTTTTATGAATGGTAGTATAGGTTGGTTCATGTGTGATATGAGTCACCTCCCTAGGACAAATCTTTGAAGAAATTGTTGTCATTCTTCTTCGGTCATTCAGCTGCATCTGACTGTTTGGGACCCCATGGACAATAGCACATTAATATTGATCTTGGGGTTTTCTTGGCAAAGATGTTGGGATGGTGTACCATTTCCTTCTCCAGTGGATTAAGGCAAATAGAGCTTAAGTGACTTACCCACGGTCACACAGCTAGTAAGTGTCTGAGTCCAGATTTGAACTCAGGTCTTCCTGACTCCAAGCCCAGTGCTCTATCCCCTGCTGACTCCAAGCCCAGTGCTCTATCCCCTGAGCCACGTGGCTGCCCCAGAAATTACCAAGACATTATTCTTTTTCTTTCCAAACATGGCACATACCTTTCCCACTTTTCCTTGGAACTTCTGTTGGACTGTTGTCTCCCAACATTTCCCTCCACTAACTTTTGTAGGTGTTGGCAAGTGTTTTTATAAGATGCTTTGAAAAGTTCATTGAATTTTCAGTCCTTAGGATACTGTAGAACAAGGTGCTATTTCCCATCCTTTTTTGTGGATATATTGAAAAAGAGCCAAAACATCTTCTGCTGTGGTGCAATTAAAAATGAGAAAGGCTGTTTTATTCATCTAATTGGAAGCAAAAATCTTACCATATTAGCAAGTTTTATTGTCAATGTCAGCATTCTCATAGCAGCCACAATTTTCATTGGTACCTACTTTACATAAAAGTTGTTGATGTGCTATTTATCATATCAGAGTGAATATTTAGAAACCAAAGATATATTTTAAAGTAGGGTGGTACATCTCAATGGCAGTCAGGCAACCATTACAAAGTCTAACAACAGGCATGGCTGTGTCTGGAATCTCAAATTATGCTTTTCTCTCTCATCTATCCACTCAATCTGCGTGGTTGACCATCAAGGTATAGGAATCCAAGTCACTGCAGCATTAATTCAGCTGGGGAAGAGCAGAATTGAATCAGGTAATTGAGGTTACAAGTAAATCCAAAATTTGTGAGACCTCATCCCCATACAACATAGTTATTTCCCTGATGAATATTTCCTGTCTGCTTTCTGAGGACTTAAGATTATAACTCTGAACTTATTTTGGCTTACTAGGAAAAACACAGTTCTGAGAAAGCCCATTAAGTATGATTCCAGCCATCATAATGATCATCAGAAGCACTCAAAGAAGTTACGTGGAAATACTGACCCTCTCAATTACCCCAAAAGTACATGGTATATTCAATATTTTGGAGATGAATGGATAGGTGAATTGACTAGGCAGAAAGAGACATTTATCTTTGAAAGCGACTGCCTACCATGTAACAGCAAATATGCTACTCATTTGATCTATAATAACATATATATGTATACATATATACATATACATATATATACATATATATATATATATATATATAAATATATATATAAATATATATATATATTTATATATATATATATATATATATATATTTATATATATATATATTTATATATTTATATTTATATATATATATTTATATATATATATTTATATATATATATATTTATATATTTATATTTATATATATATATTTATATATATATATTTATGTATATATATATATATATATATATATATATATATATACCCATATAATACCTATAAGTTTTAGTATTTATAGGAACATGAATACTGGTTGATAATTAAGGTTGTGATACTCAATGCATAAGTATACTTATGAATCTAAAGAAGCTAATGCTATCACATATACATGGAAGCTCTGTCTCTGAATTGGAAGTCAGATTATTCGAGTCTGAATCCAGCCCCTGCCATATATCACCTATGTAACTAATCTTCTAGGGCCTCAGTTTCCACATCTATAAAATCAGGAGTTAGTTTAAGTGGATTATAAGTCCTTTCCAGGTCAAACACTTTGAATCTAAGTTAGGTTGTCTGCATAGAGAGGCTAAGAGACTTGTCCAGGGTCATTAAGGTTGCTAAGGGCAGGTTGCTAGGTTGCTAGGACCAGGAGCTAGGCTGCCTGATAGTAGTATTGACGATTCCCTGCCTTGCTGCCACAAAGAATTAAGCAAGTGCATTCTGTTTATCATTTCACAGGAGGATATAGCAGGAATACAAATAAGGGTGCAGTAAGGTAGGATGGGATGAAGCCAAAGAAGAGATGAAGAAAAAGGACTCTGGAAATATTTGAGAAGGAAAAGTATTATGTTTAGCTGGGAGGCCTGGAGAATACTTCATGCAAGGGAAGTACCTGAACTGGACCTTAAAAGGAGAAGAATGTCAAAAGTTGTCAGTACAGAGGGTCAGTCTCAAGAAGGGAGTGTCGCATTCAGCAGAGTATGGAAGCAGAAAAGGGAAAGATGAGATCAAGTTGTGGCCTGTATTCCAGTTTAGTTGGAACACAAAGTACATTAAAAATAATCATGTGAAATAAGACTAGAGAGGTAGATTGAAGCTAAATTTCAGGTCCTTGAATGCTGTGATAAATACTTTGGATTTTTTTTCCTACATTCACACAGTGAAACTAAAAAACAGGAAAATGATGTGGTTAGACTTAGGATAAAAGGACGTAGAACTAGAAGGAACTTAAAGTTCACCTGGCACTAGCCCCCACAGTTCCAGATGAGGAAACAAGTTTAAATGATCTATTTAGGGTCATGTGGGTTATTGATGGCAGAGCAGATCTGAATTCTGGTCCTTTGACTACTAATCCAGACTTCTTTCCATTGTATCATACATTTGGCAGTTACAGGAAAGATGGGTTTACTTGAAAGAGAATAGAAGCAAGGAAACCATTTATGGGGCTATTATAATAAAGGAGGCCAAGTAAGATGTGGTAACAGCCTACACCATGGCAGTGGCCATGTGAGTGGGGAGGAAGGGACTAATGCCAGAGATATCAGGAAAGCAGAACTTGCTAATGGACTCTGTGAGGGAGGAAGGAGGACATCCATCTTCTTGTGCCTCAGCACTTTGTCTTAGGTTAGCCCCATCTTCATACCATACAAAAGAAAATAAATTAATATCCAAAATTATTATTGTGAAAGATTGCCCAGTCTTCTACTTCTAAGTGAGGAGCACAGACAAACCCAGCCTTCAATTATTCCCTGGCACAGCTTCCACATTAGGAGGGGCTCTTCCAAACCCTTGCTTTGCTTTAGCTTAGCCTGATTCCCAATAGACTAGTTCCCTGGACAGCTCATTCTGCACTGATTATTCATGCCCAAGCAACGCGTCCTTCTCTTTTGCTCCTCTGATTAAACTTCCTATTAGCCTAAGAGACAAAAGCACAAAATCTTCTAACATATTACAGATATTAAGTAAGAACTGTCTATCTGCTTGTTACTCTTCCTTCCTCTCCACCCCCACCTCTCCTCCCTTCCCCCAACCCCTGCTTTTTTTTTTCAGCTGCTGGTGCTGTGGGCAGCCAACGTTACCTTGGTGATTTCTCTCCCTCTGTTTAGAGCTGAAATTGTGCAAGGAGGATGTGACCGACTGAGGCCTTCAAAGCAGGCAACAATTTGGTAGTGATGCTATTACAGAGAAAGGGGAGGGAAGGAAAGGAGACTGCATTAATAGAATTAAAACATATTGAAGAAAATGATACATAACTATTCTAATTTAGAAGGGTCTAGGTAGTTATTTAACAAAAAAAGAAAAGGAAAAGGGGGGAGGGAATGGGGAAAAAAGATTAATTCAAGAGAGGTGGATTCTAATGGCTTGATTGCTGACCTCATTCCCTCTTCCCTCCAGCCCTGTTAAGTTCAGCAGCATCTATCCAAGTGATCATTTCCTCCCCAAGAAAAGAAATTGTCTTAAAAGGGCCAAAAGTCACAGATGATTCTTAATGCTACTGCCTAAGACTGACAGAGAAAGTTGGAAAGTAAATACGTTCTCATTTCAAGTTTCTGAGAGCTATTTATAAATGAAGAAAAAAAGCTTCCAGAACTAAGTAGAACACTGTACGTGTAGTCTCCAAAGAAACGATTAAGATGCAAGGGAATTACTTAGTAATACTAAATGAATATTCATCAACTGTCAGAAAGCCAGCCTCCAAAGAGCAGAGGTGGCTTTGTCTTTGAAACGGAAAGGCTCGGTGTTCTAAGCAGAGGCTACACGAGGTTGGCACTCACTGTGGGCAACATGGATAGGATTCCAGCTCTCCCAGCAGTTCTTGACAAGAAAAAAGACAAGCAACACCCAAACACACATACAAGTTTCCCCCCTATGTTGGTGCCCAGTAACAGAGAGCAAATGTGGTCATAAAGCATTCCTTTTGAACTCAGAGATGCCACTTCTCCTGTTGAAGCTTTGGGACAAAACCTGGGAACCCCCGGGGAAATGACGGGGGAGCCTCAGGCACAGAATAGCTCACCTTAACCCACAGCCATGAAGCTGAGGAAAGGTCACTTCCTAGGCCCTCCTCTTTCTCCCTATGGTCTGGTCCCTTTCTAAGTGGCTGCTCTTTCCAAATACCCACTGTCCTCCCAAGGTTCACTAGCTACTCAGGGCCCCTGAGTGGAATAGCCACCAAGGCCTATTCTCCAGCACAATAGGCTACATTCTGTACATTCTCTATTCCCATCTCTAACCTACCCCACCCATTCATCTGCTAAGAATGTAAACTTTTCTAGAATAGGAAACATATAATTTAAAAAAAATCTTTGTGTCCCTAATGCATTACAAACAGTAGGTGCCAAATAATGTTTGTTTAATTGAATTAAATCAAGACTTTAACAAACTTCTCTCTCCAAAGTTGCCAGTGATCTCTTAATTGCCCTACCTAATAGCTTTTTCTCAATCCTTATCCTTCTTGAAATCTCTGCAGCCTTTGACATTGCTGACCGCTCTCTATCCTTGCCAACTCTCTCTCTCTCTCTTCTCTCTCTCTCTCTCTCTCTCTCTCTCTCTCTCTCTTCCCTCTTTCTCTCTCTTTCTCCTTTCACAACACTGCTCTTTCCTGTTTCTCCTCTTACCTCTCTGACTGCTCTTTCTCTGTTTTCTTTGCTGGATCTTCATCCATATCATACCCACTAACTGTGGATATCCCCAAAGACTCTGTCCTGGGCTTTCTTCTCTCCCCTATGTTATTCTACTTCATGATATCATCAACTTTGATGTATTAATTTATTATCTCTATGCAGATGTTTCTCTAATAACTTTAGCCTACCCTAACCTCTCTCCTGACCTGTAGTATTACATCTTTAATTGCCTATTAGATGTTTCTAACTGGATGTCCAATAGACAACTTGAACTCAACATGTCCAAAACTGAACTTATCTTTCACCCCAAGCCCTCTACTCTTCCAAACATCTCTTTCACTTTTGAGGGACCCAGCATCCTCCCAGTCTTACCTAGGATGGAAACCTAAGTGTCATCTTTGTCTCTTAACTTTCACTTCCCACCTCCCCATATTTCCACCCCCAATATCAAATCAATTAGTAAGTCCAGTCAATTCTAACTTCACCACATCACTCTTATATGTTCTCTTCTCTCCTCTGATAATGCCACTGCCTTGGTTCAGGTCCTCTTCACCTCAAACATTTTGGTATGTTGTTCCTCCTGGTTTTACTTCCTGCCTCATCTTTCCCTGTTCCAGTCCCCACCCCATTCAAAAATTCAGCTCATCAAACCAATCTTCATAAAGCTGGGGTCTGAACATGTCTCTCCTCCACTTTATGAAAAAACTCCAGAGACTCTGTTACCTCTGTAATCAAATATAAGAAATTTTTGTGTGATTTCTAAAGCTCTTCATAATCTAGCCCCTTCCTATCTTTCCATTCTTTTTACATCTTTGTCTCTTCCATATATTCTAGGTTCCAGTGATTCTGGCCTCCTTTGCTGAACCTAGCATAACATTTTCCATTTCTTTACTGTGAATTTTCACTAGCTGACCCTCATGCTTGGAATTATCTCCTTTCCTGTCTTTACCTTCTGGTTTCCTTGGCTTCCTTCAGGTTTCAGCTAAAATCACACCTTCAGCAAGGAACTTTTTCTAGTTCCCCTTAATACTAATGCCTTCCCTCTGAGATTGCCTCCAATTTGTCCTATATGTATTTTGTTATCCCATGTGTATCTTTTATAGTTGTTACAAGTTTTCTCTCTCAATTCCCTTGTGAGCTCTTTGAGGGTATATACTATTTTTCCATTTCTTCATATTCTTAGGGGTTAGCACGCTGAAGGTAACAGAGTAAACTCTTGATAAATGCTCATTGTTTGACTGACTTGCCCACCCTATGCCTTCACTTTTAGGACAAGTATGCTTAGCAGTCTGTTTCATCATAGATACGTTGGGCAGTCTGGTGAAACCCTTTTCAAAATAAAATCTTAAATGCATAAAATGAAATACTTTGGATTAAAAAGAAAATCAATTGTATTGAATACATTTATAGAAATATTTTAAAAAAGAAGTTTATGGACCCAATATTAAGAATCCCCACCCTAGTATCTATGTAGGTAATTGAAATTAACCCTAGAAACTAGCTTACTAATGGTTTTGTCAATAAATGAGAAAGGAACATTTGCATTTTAATAGGAAACTTTTGAAAATCAAATACCTTAACCCAAATAAAATCAATCTGTAATGGTTGATTTGGAAGCCAATAGGGGAGTAAGGAGAAGGAGGGTTTTTTGATGACCTTTAGATAATATTGCCTAGGTAACCACCTACTATGCTTTGTCATTTTGGGTGAGAAGAAACATGGATATTCAAGAATGAGATTTTATGTATATATGTATATAAGTATATACATATACACATATATACATATATTCACACATATATTCATATATATATAGTGTTAGATATAAAAAAATCTAAGAAATCATATAGTTCAATTATCAATTTTTATAGACGAGGAGATTGAGTTCTACCAAGGTAAAGTAACTTGCCTAATTGATAAGTAATTGGTAACTCAGTGACAAAAGAAATTCAAGTCTGCCGACTCATTCAGTCCAATGTTCATTTCACTGCCTGTATCATTTTCATGTCTCCATTTCAGAAACTTGATAATAGAAAAACTGAAAATGGTTTTCATTCATAAACTGGTTGTCAATTACTATAATTAATTTCTATTCAAAAGCTATTTATTTGTTCTTCAACAGGGGCATAAATAGACACAGAAGCAAAGACCACCCTTCTTTATTGTAAGAATCAATTGACTATTGGCTAGTCCGTTCAACAAATGCATCCATCATGGAATAGTTATTAAACACCTCCCATACTAAAATCACTGTTTAGGGTGATGTGAAGCATAGAGAGATAAATAAGACTCAGTCCCTGCCCTCAAGGAACTTGGCAATCTAGTTGGGGAAACATTACATAAACACATGAAAAAGTTGATAATAGAAGACAAATAACAGTTCAATAAAACAATACAAAGAATTTTACACAGCAGGACATGATTAATTGCCAAATAAATGACCTAGACAACAAGTATTATAATAATTCACTGGGCTAGGCTGGAGTTTCAGCTGGATTTTTAGATTGAAAAATAGCAACTGAACAAGTACAAAATGTGAGATATAAAGTTCAGCAATAGACTGTGACGGCCAAAGGCTTTAGTTGACCTAAAGCTGATTGTTAGCCTACCATGTTGTTGCTTAAGCAGGTAGGCATCTCTAGCTTGTGATATGACAATACCTTGGAGGATGAAAAGCTTTCAAGGTAATACAGGGAATATTTGATGAGTAAGTGTATGAACCTACTGAAATATTCTAAGAGAAGCAGTATTAGTTTAGAAATATTTTGATAAAGATTTTTAAACTTTATGATACTATAAAATTATATATCAAATAATATTTCCTTAATGAAAAATTAATCATCTCCATTTTGTTTTTATTTCTTAATGTGAATATAGGTAAACTCTAGAATTTCTTTCCTCCCTGCTAAATAGGGGACATGGGAAGGTTTACTGAAAGCCAAGGAGCAAAAGGATGAAAATGGTTGGAAACTCCTTGGGTAGTATAATATGATAACAAATTTTATTTTGCCATAAGGTAAAACTTCCTAATAATTCAGAGTACTCTAAAGTAGATTGGGGAGCCTCAGGAGGTAATAGACTTCTCATAAGTGATCTTAAAATACGAACTAGGTGACCACTACTGGTATAAGTTGTACAAGGGATCTCTGTTTGGGTATAGGTTGGACTAAAGGGCCTCTAAGGCCCCTTTCAGCTATGAGATTTTGTAATTCTGTAGCTCTAAGGGCTATGCATTAAATTCTCTGAGGGTTAACTAGAAATCAAGCAGCTAAGAGAAAGAAGGTAAAAAAGCTTTGTAAGACATACATCTCAAGAACCCCAATACACAATTATTTTCATTGCTCTCCAGCTGAGATTATCAGCATTTCTTTCAATTATTAAAAACCATTATTCTGAAAAAGGGTCCATAGGCTTGACCAGACCACCAAAGAGGACAATGACACACAAAAAAGGTTAAGAGGCCCTGCCGCAAAGAAATACGATTGCTACAACAGAACACATGATATGGCATAGCTAATGCATGTAAGACTTCTTATAAACCTTATATATCAGTAATTATTATTATTATTGTCATAAAAATAGCACGTTGTGTTTGATGAGCTGCAAGAAATGATAATGGGGAAGAAGAGTAGTCCCAATATAACCAACAAGGAGTTATTTATTATGTGCTTATTAAATGCCAAGTATTATGCTAAGTGATTGGGATACAAAGAACTTATATTCTAATGGAAGAGTATGATCTTAATTTTAGGAGATGATTATAAATTCATGGATATCAATGAGACTTGGTAGCATGTAACTCATGACTTTGTAAAGTAGTACACTTGGTTCAGAACTCCTGAGGGTCTTCCCCTCCCAGATTGATTTTTTTTTGACTAGGTGAAAGAGGCCATTTTTTGCTTCATTTCTTACCTAGCCTTAATCATTGAATGGGTATTGCCTCAGACAAACTGAGACCTGGGAAAGACCTCAGCTTAAAAAAGGCCAAGGTCTCCCAGTGCATCTGTGGCTATCTTCAGTAGTCCTTATCTATATCTTGCCACTGGACCCAGATGGCTCTGGAGGAGAGACTGAGCCTAGTGACTTTGCACAGCCCTGTTTCACTTAAATCCAATTCACTTGCAAGTCAAATCATCACCTTCCTGATGTTATTGGTCCTCTTCAAGAATGAAGGACAAACAACACTTGGTTCAGAGGAATAGATTAGGCAAAGTGGGAGTTGGGACAGCATTGAGGTTCAAGAAGATAGTTAAATTTGTAGAAATCAATGACCCTTGCAATGAAATACTATCATGTTGTAAGAAATGATTAGTAGGTTGATTTTAGGAAAACATGAAAAGACTTGCATGAAATAATGAAGAGCGAAATGAATACAGAACCAAGAGAACGTTGTATATGGTAAAAACAATGTTATCCAAAGAGTAAATGACTAAGCTATTCTAAGTTATATGAGTATTCAAATCAAGGAAGATGCTATCCACTCTCAGAGAAAGAACTGATATATGGAAACACATATTGTATGGTTTCATATATACATGTGTGTGTGTGTGTGTGTGTGTGTGTGTGTATGCATACACATACATATAGCAGGATTGGGAAGGAGGGAGGGAAATAGCATGGAACTCAAACATAATCAAAATAATAATAAATATCTTCTAAAAATAAAATAAAATCCATAGCTCTTTTTGTGGTGGCAAAGAATTGGAAATTGAGGAAATGCCCGTTATTTGGGGAATGGCTGAACAAGTTGTGATATATGAATGGTATTCCATAACATTGTGCTATAAGAAATGATAGGCAGGTGGGTTTCAAAAAAAAACCTGGAAATACTTACATGAACTGAAGCTGAGTGAAGTGAGCAGAACCAGGAGAACATTGTACATAGTAACAGCAACACTGTGCAGTGATCAACTATGATTGACTTAGCTCTTCTCAGTAATGCAATGATTTAAGAAAATTCCAAAAGACTCATGATGGAAAATGCTATCCACATCCACAGAAAGAACAATGGAGTCTGAATGCAGACTGAAGTACACTATTTTCACTTTTTCCCCTTTTGTTCTATTTCTTCTTTCATAGCATGACTATTGTGGAAATATGTTTTAAAATAAAATAAAATCTCTTACAAAATGACTAGGAGAAAATAAAAGAAATCCATGAATCCAAGAAGGAAATCCTGCTGGGGAGCATTTGGGTAAAGAACAAGATCTGGGAGTTTTAATGGACTACTAGCTCCATATGAGTGTGATGTAGTTGCCGTGAAAAAGTTAACCCAATCTTGGGCTGTATTAAGAGGAACATAGCTTTCAAAAATAGGTACATGATAATCCCACTGTAGTCTGCCTGGTCAGACAAATGTCTGGAGTACTTTGTTCCATTCTGGACACTACGGTTTAGGAAGGATGCCAATAAACTGAAGACTGTCCAGAAGAGAGCAACAGAATGGCATCCTTATGTTGTGTGAGGGTTGCTCAAAGGAACTGGAGACATTTCACCTACAGAAGAGAAAATATCTTTCCTCAAGTATTTGAAGGGCTCTTATGTAAAAGAGGAATTAAGCTTCTTCTGTCTGGCCCCAGAAGGCATAACCAGTGGCAATTGGTGGAAGGTACAAAGAGGCAGATTTAGAACTGACATGAAAAAAAAAAATTCTAACAATTAGAACTATAAGTAGAAGTTGTGAGTCCCTCCTCATGGGAGGTGTTTGAGGAGAAGCTGGGTGGCAACTAGGTGGGTTTCTTGCAGTGAGAATTGATTTTCTAATAGATAGGACCAGAAAGACAATAAGGAACTACGCAAATCTCAAATTTTGTAACTCTTTGGTTGTGTGAACTTTCTGGTAACCCTGAAATCATGCCAGGATGGTGAACTACTTTGTTACTTTTGCATAAGACTACTTCTTCCTCTTGTAACAAAGCCTATGTGAGAAATGTTATTTGCTCTAAGGCAAAGTGTCAAATATGTGACCCATGAGCCAGATCCCACAACCCTCCTTAGTGAGTGTGGCCTAAACCAGATCGATATTTATTGGGGAAATAGTTAGCAAAATCAGTCAATCAACCAATATGTAAACGTATTATTTTCCAGGCCAATATGTAGTCTTCAGGGATCCTTACATATGGTTTAATGGATCTTCTTTCTATTTGAATTTGACACTACTGCTGTAAGACATACAGAGGCCTAATTTTTTACACAGCACCTTTCAAGGATACAAGGGCACATCTCTACAATAAATATTAATACAAGATCTTAACATTTAGAAATGGCATTTGGGAAATTACATAGCACTTTAAGTGTTCCCAAGCTGCTCCTTGACACAAAAATCCTACCTTTTTAACACAAGTATTCTCTCAGTGATGCTATCAGACTGAAAATAATGGAATACTACAATCTGCAAAGAATCGCAATTGCAAGTGACCTAAAGGGCAAAGAAGCAATACGTGGTGGGGGAAGGGATGAAGTAGCCTATAACATATGATCAATGATGACTTGGGGACAATAAATATCGTGAACAGGTCATCTGGGAATTATATGGATGAAAAATAAGGTGGAACAGTCACACAGTGCAATTCAGGAATGAGAAATAGACAATCTAAGTGCTGAGCTTCTACCCACAGAATGACAGTAGGCTCAGAGGAAACCCTTTAGTTAGAGTAGACCCTTAATGGGGGGTTTCTCTTAAGAACCGTGTCTCTGAAAGAATTGCAAAGAATAAGAATAAATGGAAAAGTTATGATCTAAATCCCTAGAGAGAGTGCCCAAATTGGTGAGATCATGGATCTGGTTCAAATATTCTATAAAAGGGAATTGTGCATTGTTTAAAATGTGTTTTCTGTTCCTTAAATCCAATTAAAAGGTTTGCAATTAAGAGCACATACAAGTAATGTCATTTGTTTTATTTTTATTGACTATAATTTGAATGGCATGTAGGTGCCAAATCAACATCCTATCTCAGAGAAATGGACTTGATTTTGATCAGTTAAGAAAATAGGTATGGAGGCAGCTAGGTGGCCCAGTGGATAGAGCACCGGCTCTGAAGTCGGGAGAACCTGAGTTCAAATCTGGCCTCAGACACATAACACTTACTAGCTGTGTGACCCTGGGCAAGTCACTTAATCCCATTGCCTAGTTAAAAAAAAGAAGAATATAGATCTGGATAGAAGAACTAGTTAGATACAACTTGAACCTTATATCTAATAAAATTTTAATAAAAGTCCTTTAATGGAACATCAAAATTAGAATTCTGCTTTTCACAGATTTCCACATTTATTTTTGCCATCTGGCAATTTGTAATGTATTTATCTTCATTCATATCTTCCTTTATAAAAGCAGCAATGTACTTTACTGTCCAATGTCTACTAACCTACATGTGTGCCTTACCTTAGTTTTCCTGCGACTAGACACCTTCAATCCATTAACTAGCCTGTCTATCTCAATGAATGTTTGATTGTGACCCTTGAAGACCTCTCTTTCCAAGATGGAATAAGGCTTCTAATAAATTGTCAGTGCACCTTAATCTCCCGAGATGACAAAAATGCTGTTCCTTCATATCCCACAGAAGGTCATCACCTCCTGTTTTCTGAGTTTTCTCCTGGCCTTTCTATGAATTGCGCACCTTTCAGATGTAGTTCTCCTGGCCTCTGATGGCTCTCAGGCAGAGAAACCACCCCACCCCTGTTGCCAGGGACACATGCCTAGTGGTTCTTAATAATAAGTTCTCCTATCTTGTACTCTATCAGTAAGCAATCACAGGAAATCTAAGGAAAGGCATCAATGGAAGCCTTTCATTTCCCACTCTGCTACTGTATATTTGTTCAGAGCTTTCCACAGAGACCTAAACAAAGAATTTACTGCGGGGGTTTGTATATTCATGCAAATCTCATATTTCCCTAGACTATCCCCTTTGTTCCTCCAGATGCTGAGAAAGTTCTGTTTGCTCTTGTCGTTGGTTTTAAAGGATTTTAATGCAAATGTGTAGCTGGCAAAAACACTGTATTCTTCTGAAGCCTTTCCTTCTGTTTTTTGTTGTTTTTTTTTTTTGTCAAAGGGAACTGTGTTCTTACACTCTCTGGGTTCCCTGTGACAAGAGTTGTTTTCAACATGTGTAGAATTAGGTTGCTGCTAGAGACAAAACAGTCATGGATTTTTTTTGTTCACCATTGCTTAGAACTCACTGTAGATAGGAAGAATACATTACATGATGGAGAGGCCTGGATTTGGAGCCAAGAGAATTTGGTTCTGGTTCTGACCCCACTACTGACCAGCTCTGTGACCTTTTGTTAGCCACTCTCTGGGCCTCCTATTCCTCATCAGTCAAATGAGGAATTTGGTTTTAAATCACTGGATCCAAATGTTGGAAGGGACCTCAAGGACCCAGTAATCCAGAGGTCTTACCTTTTTCTATATGTCATAGATCCTTTTGGTAGTCTGATAAAGCCTATGGAACCCTTCTCAGCATAATGTTTTATTTTAAATCATTATTATTATTGTTAATTATTATTATTATTACAGAAGGAAGTGCTGAATTTCAGCATTCACACAGAAGGAAGTACTGAAAATAAAGTTGTGATTGTTTTTCCCATACAATTTTATAGACACCCTCCCTGGGAGAGGGGAGACACATCTTTTACAACCTTCCCTACATGTAGTCATTCAACCCTTACTAAAAGCCCATTGGTGAGATAGAACCCACTCTCTTCCAAGATTGCGTATCCCACTTTGGGGACCTCTAAGTGTAGGGAAGCTATTCCCAACAGCCAGTTGAAATCAGCTTTTCTTCAACTTCCACCCATTGTTTCTAGATCAGCCCTCTGTGACTGAGCAGAAGAAGTCTACATTCCCATCCCCAGAATAACCCTTTACCTCCCTGAAGCCACCTATCACATTCCTCCCAAGTCTTCTCTTCAGCATCCACACTTCCTTCAGGCCCTACTTCTATAGCTGGGCCTTGGATTTTGATTGTCAAACAGGCTATTGTGGGGGCCACATGAGGCCCACAAAACTCCTGAGTATAGCTCAAAGCAGGTTAAAATGTAATTGGAAAATGTTTAACAAAATAAATAAAAATACAATTTGTTGTTGTTTAGCTTTTTTGCAGTCATGTCCAACTCTTTGTGATCCCACTTGGGGTTTTCTTGGCAAAGATGCTAGAGTGGTTTGACATTTCCTTCTCTATCTCATCTTAAAGATGAGGAAACTGAGGCAGATAGAGTTAAGTGATTTGCCCAGGGTCACACAGCTAGTAAGTGTCTGAGGTCAGATTTGAACTCAGGAAGAAGGAGTCTTCCTGACTCTATCCACTGAGACACCTTGTTGCCCTCACAATATAATAAAACATAGATAATATTACATTTTAAAACTAAATCAATATACAAACCACCAGGATTCTTATATATAGATTAATGACCCCTGTTTTTATTTGAGTCTGAAAGTCCTGCCTTAGATGGTCTCTAAATTCCTTTCCAGTTGAAAATGTCAATGATTTAGTGGTGATATCGTTGGGGGAAGTCAGTGATCAATTCCTCATTCACCCATTGCCAATCCTCAGGTTCTCAGCCTTCTTGGCCTTGCTTTGTAGGATATCTGAGTACTTTGCAGTGACGTAGAAATCCCAATAGAGCCTTGGTGTGATCCACTCTAGTAGATCTGGGAAGCACCTGTTTAGGTAACTGAGAGGCCTTAGTCTGTCCTGTCCTTATTGGTTGGGTGAGCACTGGTAGCCCCAAAATTACAGATAGCAATTGGCTTAACATATACTTAGGGCCTGCTGGAGCCAGATCATATTGGCTCAGAGAGCTGTTGGTTAAATTTTCAGTATGAGCATTTATACCTTGAAAATAATAATTATAATAATAGCTAACATTTATATAGATCTTATTATGTGCAGGGCACTGCTATCTACTTTACAATTATAATCTTATTTAATCCTCACAACAACCCTGAAAGGCAGGTGTAATTATTACTCTCATTTTACAGATGAGGAAATTGAGGCAATCAGAGGTTAAGTGAGTCACCCAGGGTCACACAGCAAATAAGTGTCAGAGACTGGATTTGAACTCAGGTTTTTCTGACTGCCAGCCTGGTGCTAAGGCAACAAATCAGGGTCCAATTTATTGTTTTATTGATCATACAAACTTAAGAATGTTATGGAGGAAATGTTAATAATGCAGACTTAAAAGTATGTTACGAGATTTTCAGAAAGCTGGTTGTTAAACATTAATCCACACAAGCCTGCCTTTAGCCAACATGTGGCTATTCAGAGTTAAAGAGCCACCATCGGGGTACATATTCTGTGACTCCAGGGAAGCAATTTAGGGTCCTGAAGTCATGCTTCATCCTTTCTTCACTTTAGGACATGGTTTCTTAACCTTTGATCCATAGGCTTGGTTTTAAAGATATTTTCATAGTTGTAGTTTAACAGAATTGGTTTCCTTTTAATCCTGTGAATTTTATTTTATGCACTGAACGTTATTCTGAGACTGAGACTATAGGCTTCACCAGATTGCCAAAGGGGTAAGTCGAGGACCTTTGGTCTAAGACATTGACAGATACTCATAAATCTCATATTTTCTTCTCATCGTGCTCTGGGAAGTGTCCATTTGAATCCTAAACCTCATTAAGTTTCTGTAATTCATAGGACCATAGGAGGATGTTAATCATCTGCTACCAGACCATCCTAGATAGCTTCCAAATAGACTTCACTTCACAGTGCACCTTTGACAATGGACAGCACCAAAGGGCACTGGCTTAGGAGTCAGAGACACGGGGTTCAAACCATATCTCTGTCACTCATTACCTGTGTGATCTTCAGCAAGTCACTTAAACCTCCTAGGTCTCACTGTTTTCCTCATCGGTAAAATGAAAAGACTGAGCCAGCTGGTAGCTTCCAGTTCTAAATCTATGACCCATATCTCAATAATATGGCTCCATAGAGTCATGAAGAAAAGTCCTAAGTTCTAGCCTGGGCACTACCATACCACATGCTTGCTGTAAGACTGTGGGCACATCACTTCATCTTTTGGGGTCTTTTTTTTTAATCTATAAAGGAGAAATTCAGAGCTGAGAAAAATAGCTTCTCTTCTTTTGATGTAGAGGTGAATGCTTTTACACAACACTGCAGAGAATTTTTAAATTTTTATTCACTGGGTAGGGTATTTTGGGAAAATAATCTGATGTAAACAAAAGACGTAAATAAAATATATTTAAGTAATAAAAATAAAAAGAGAAATCTAGACTTTCTGATGTTCAAAGTTCTTTCTAGCTCTAACATCTTGTGATTTTCTTTTTTATGAGTTCTGTGCAGTGTCAGAGATTAGGGAGAATTGGAGCACAGAGATGCATAAGGTAGGCATTGGGCCTGCCCTCAGGGAGCTTACATGAAATATCTCTTTTAAAGTCCCTGTCCTGTACAGTCATCCCTTCCACTTCGTGGGGGTGAAGGGTGAGTGCTTTGGCCATCTGGAAAATCTGAGTAAAATTTTTTGGCCCTCCCTTTATACCAGAGAAGAAGTCTGAATTTTTTCTTTTTCTTTTATGGTTGTTTACAGTAACTTATTGTAAAATTTGGGTTAAGTATTTGGTCATAGGCCCAGTGCCATCTGCTAGCCTTTGTGTGTTGTCTGCAGCTTCTGCAAAACTCCCCCAAAATTCCCATTTAATTTATTATGCCCACCCATTATATATCGAAACCACGATGGGGAAAGTTATGATGTAGAAGGGATAACTGTACTTGGCAAGGCCGATTATGAGACTTTCTCTTACTACTTGCCATAGAAATTTTAAATTTGTTTCTACATTGTGAAGACGTAAGTGAGAAAATTTCATTTACTTGTCCCAAACAAATGAAAGAGAGGAATCTTTAAAGAATTCAAGCCACTCTTTTGCCTTGACACACTCTCCTTTAATAATTGAAAACTAACTTTACTGTGCTTATAAGATAGTTAAGTTTAATGAATGGAAACATTAAGAAGCTGTTAAAGAACCATTCTGGTGTCAGAAAAGAGGAGCAATATATCTTCTAGGGCAGAAGTGCCATTCCTATGGCCTGAATAATTATTTGCCTATCTTTTTTCTTTTTTTGGCCTGTTGCTGCTGAGCACTGGCCTGGAAACCTGGAATAATTGGAAACTATACTAACATAATAGATTTTTGCTAACATTGCTGTTCTGTTGTTGCCTACTGCCTGTTCTCTGTTAAGGAAAGTGAATTGTTTTGATGCTTTTGAAATACCCTAAGATGAATATTTATGTTCTACTTTCTGCCACAGGCAACAGGTATCAGTGCTCCTTCCTGAGAAAAAAGCATCTTGGGAAATACAACAAGGGCCGTGTCAGAAATATCTTTTCCACAGTGGGACAGCATGATTTAACATAGTTTCATTGGGGAATGGTTCCTTCCTTTTTTCCTTCCTTTCTTCTTTCCTTCTTTCCTTTCTTCCTTCCTTCCTTTCTTCTTTCCTTTCTTCTTTCCTTCCTTTCTTCCTTTCTTCCTTCCTTCCTTCCATCAATAACAATAATATTAGAAGTATTCCAGTGCAAGTCAGTGAAGATTTAGTGTTTTAGGGAGGGAAAGAGTACAAGATGAGTGAGGAAAGCCTTCTCTTTCCTAGTACATAGAGTGATGGATTTGGAATCAAGAGTACCTGAATACAAATCTCACTTCAGATATATGAAGTAAAATGATGGGGGGAAGGAACTAGAAACTGAGAAATAAATTAGAATAGGCTCCAGAAGTGGGGCTCAAAAATAATATGCTGCCCTGACAGTCAGTGACTCCCTCTGTAGGCTTACATAAGCCTTCTTTTTCCATGTCTCAACACCCCAATCTGCAAAATAAAGATTATACAGGACATACCATACCTTTTTTCCATCTCTTCACATGGTTGCCATGAAGATGAGTAATCCAATATATTATGATTCACTTAACCTTGCATTTATGCCTTACCTTCGCTTCCTATAAATAGGCGTTGGCATTTGAACTGTCTTAAAGGAAACCAGAATCTACCCCTCATCTTTTCTCCCCACCCCAAATTCCAACCCATGTATTATAGTTTGTAGGGAAAACCAAAACCAACTAACAAAACTTTGCTTAATTAGCCTCCCTCTGCCAGCTTCTCAGTTATTCCAAACCATATATCTTTGCAGCATGGCCTTCTGACCTGGTATTTTACTGAAAATTGATATCTGCTGATGAGACTTTGGCTCCTGTTTTATTGGCCTCCCATCCCTGACCTTTTACTAACTATACTACCCTACCTTCCTCTCTCCCACAAGGTATTGTTGGGTTATTTTTTCAGAGACTCTAATTTTTAAGGTATATCTTTTCTGTTTCTCTTTCAAATATTCTTATAACTTGGACCAATGAAGCCCTTGGTATATTACCCAGCTCCTCTTTGTCCCCCTTCAAGTTTAGAAGTGATGGAGAGAAAAGACTCAGTGAAGGTCAATCATTTTTTCTTGGAAATCAAAGATTTGCACCCCAGTTCTTAGACATTGGTTTCCTTGTATATGATATATTTGAAAGGTTTTTAAAAAATAAACAAAATTGGTTTTTGTCTTCTGTCTTTGCCACAGGTGAGATGGGTCATCAACCGTACTACCGCTGTAACCACACATAAATTTGACCAGGGGTCTCGCTCATACAGTGTCTGTTTCAACCTACATGGTTTAATTCTGAGGCAGGTACAGCTTCAGCTTTTGTTTCCAGTGCTTCTGACAGTATGCAAAAGATAAAAGCTTCATCAACTGGGATAAAATTATATTTATAAGCATTGCTTTGATGATTATAGTGGACATCATTTTTATGTCTTTGGGCAACTATTTGATGTACTGAACTAAATATGCTGTTGCATCTCTATGCTAATTTGTACACGTTTTTAAAGGCTCACCTTCAAAAAATTAAATAACCTTAACAATTAAATTCACAGAAGGAGAATTGGAGTGGAATGCTGCCTTGGCAGCCAGGATGCCTCGGGTTTTAGTTCCAAATGAGCAAATGACTTCCAGTATTCTAGTGCTTGGTACAGTGTCACATGGTAGGTCCTTAATAAATGTTTGTTGACTTGCCTACTCATCCATACCTCAATGTCCTAATTTGCGAAATAAACAAAGATAATAGATAACATATAGCTCCCTCTCATCTCTTTACATAGTTATCATAAGGATAAGTGAAAATTCATTTACCCTTAAATTCATGTATTACTTTAGCATACTATAAAGAGAAAATAATCTTTTCAATATTAGAGAGGCATTTTGAGTTCATCAGAAAACATGCTTTTAAAAAGTAAGATTTTTTTCCTTTAAACTGGAGAAAGTATGTATAGGTTTAATTGCAGCCTTTAAGGAAAGCTCCCTAGTATCATATGAAGCTAATGATGGGCATCTCTATGGCTTCCTAACTGCTGGTAGAGTAATAAGCAATATTATGTGGTCTAGCACAGTTAGCTCAATGGTTCGCATCACACTAATTGAAGCTAAGGTCACAGTCTGCACTACAAACTTCATAGATAGGTAGTCCTCTCCTGTTTCCTCTCAACCACAAATGGGCCACACACCAACTCCTGAACTGTTGTACAGAATGCCCCAAAATCTAGTAAAGCTTAAAAAGAGAGTGTGAATGGTTCAGTGAAACCCCTCAACACTACCATAAGAAATAGTTCAAATTGACCCCAACATCATCTGAACCTTCATAGTACTTTGTAATTCTTCATCTTCTCAACCTGGTTATCACCTCCTTGGGAGCAAATACTAGATCTTCTCTATCTTTGTGTCTTTTTCAGCCTCACACATAGTAGGGATTCAGTAATTGTGAGTTAGAATTAAATTGTAAGTACCCAACCTCCTGATGATAATTAAGTCTTCATATGCCAAAATAGCATATTTTTATGATCAAATGGTTTGAAATATACTCACTATCCTGAGAAGGGAAGTGTTTCTTTAAAACTAACCTTGTCATTATATAATAACTCATTTGCTGCATAAAATTGGAGGACTAGGAACACAGATTTCTCTCCTTCCACTACTTCATAATTAATTTGTAAGGTGGTTCATTTGTTTGCCCAAACATAGTCCATCTGGTTTTGGAATATTGGAAATTATTTGATTTTCTTTGAAATCATCTTAAAAGAGTAAAGTATTGCTTCTGAGAGTTATGAAATAATCTCAAAGGCAGCTGGAAATTCATTTATCACATTAATGCAGGAAGATAAATAAGGGTATTCAACAAAGGCACTCCATTCTGCTGCAGCAGAATTATATTTGAGTTGGGGCCATAGGTTTATTTGAGGAAGCTACAGAGATGTGAACATTGATCTTGTTTTCAGAAGCTGTATTCTCAAATTTTCCAAAGATGCAGAGTCCTCTTTACTTTCTGTACTCCTTTCCAAACACAGAGAACTAAATTCTTCCAGCACCTAAAGTTTTCCTTGAGACTACCTCAGGCATGCCTGGAGGCTGCTAGAAAACAATCAGCCTAAGAAGACTGAACAGAAATGGGTTTACACACTCAGTGAGATGTAATTGAGCTTTCCCACACATGCTCAACTTTCTTTGAGTAAAAAATCTGTATAATCTGCCATCAGCCCCTCCCTCCCACACAACCTCAGGGTTTACATGAATGGGGTTTAATTTGGGGACAACTGCAAAATAATCTCTGGTTCTCTTTGTGCCCAACCATAAAAAGTCTGAAAGTGTCAATGTCATAGTTTCTATACTGTGTTTAAGTTTCTACAGAGATGAGTAAAATCGTCCTTGGCTCCTGTGCAAGCACCTAGGAAACACTATATATTTCAGACACAGGACAGTGTTCATTTTGCCCCCACAGTCGGTCAGTCAGTAAGTATTTATTAAGTGCTTACTATATGCCAGAAATGGTGCTAAGTGCTGAGGATACAAAGAAAGGCAATAAAAATAAATAAATAATGATCCCTGTCCTCAAGGAGCTCCCATTCTAATGGAAGAGACATGTAAATAATTGCACATGATAGACAGATAGATAGATGTGTAGACATATATCTATATATACACATACATGTACGTTTATCTATATCTATCTATATACAGTGCAGATGAAAGAGAATTTCAGGGGAAAGGGATTAACAGCTGGGGAAGTGGATGGGGAGAAGGGCAGGGAAAGGCATAAGGTGAGATGTGAGCTGAGTCTTAAAAGAAGCCAGGGAAGCCAGGAGGTCAAGGTGAGGAGGGAGAGCATTTCAGGCATAGGGGAGATCCAGGGAAAAGGCACAAAGTTGTGAAATGGAGTAGCTTGTGGGAGGAACAGCCAGAGGGGCCAGTGTTACTAGATTATAGACTGTGTGAAAGGGAGTAAAATGTAAGACCAGAGGGCAAGAAGCAGTCAAGTTTTCAAGGCCTTTAAATACCAAATAGGATTTAATATTTGACCCGGGAGGCAATAAGAAGCCATTGGAGTTTATTGAGAGGTGTGGATATATGACATGATAAGACCTGAGCCTTAGGAGCATCACTTTGGTAGCCAAGTGGAGGAAATCTGCTCAGTGATAGACTTGTGGGAGAGAGAACAAAAAGGCTATTGCAGTGATTCAGGTGTAAAGGTGACCAGAACCCGCAGTAGGGTGAGGAGAGAGGAGACATGTTTAAAAACTGTTGTGAAGGTTAAAATAACAAGAATTGGCAGTAGATTAGATATGTGGGGTGAGGGTGAAAGTAGAGTCCAGAGTGACACTGAAGTTTCAAGCCTGGGTAACAGGGAAGATAATACCCTCAATAGTCACAGGGAATATTAGAAAAGGCCAGGGTTGATAATGAGCTCTGTTTTGGACATGGTGAGCTTGAAATGCCTATAGGACATATTTCCCCCAAAAGAATGTAAACATCAGCATCTCGCAGTAGCTCATTAAAAATCAAGAATAATTCTTTCTTTTGCAGTGAATCTCTTCTTTGTCCAGGGGCATCTATGATCCTCAAGCCCCATCCTGTGGTTTGAAATCCTCCAGAGAGGACAAGCATCTGGGGTCAACTGCTACCACGTCTTGGGCAACATGATTCCCCTTTCCACAGCTTCCATCATTGAGATCTTTTTGTTACTTCCATCTCTGGGGTTTGGGGAGAAGCGAGTCATGGTCACTGGGAGATCCGTGCCCATGGCACTCCAGTGTTTGGTCTGTCTCATCTCTTGCTGAGCACATCTGGCACATCTATCTACTCTCTTTCATAGGCCTTTGTTGTTGTTCAGTTGTTTCGGTCATGTCCAACTCTTTGTGACCCCATTTGGGATTTTCTTGGCAAGGATACTGGAGTGGTTTGCCAGTTCCTTCTCCGGCTCATGTTGCAGATGAGAAAATTGAGGCAAACAGGATTAAGTGACTTGCCCAGGGTCACACTGCTAAATATCTAGCTAAATATCTGAGGCCAGATTTGAACTCTGGAAGATGAGTCTTCCTGACTCTAAGCCCAGTGCTCTAACCCTGACCTTCATAGGACCATGCGGCTCAACGATGCAATAGCCTTACTTAATCAAGTGATAGTGGATTCTGAAATATAACCATTTATCCAGTGCTTAGCATAGGGCCTGGCACAAAGGAGGTGCTTAATAAATGTAGTCAGACTCAGGACATTCCCCACCACAAAGCAAGGGGTATCATCAGAGTCCCAACTCAGCTGCTGATGATTCTATGCCTTAAATATCCTGAAATGCTATGTTTCCAGCTAAAGAGAGGATAATAGTGATTAATAGTAACACCAAACAGCTAGCCTAGCACTTTAAAGTTTGCAAAGCACTTTACAAATACTATCTCATTTGATCCCCACAACCACCTTCTGAGGTAGGTCTATTACTATCTTCATTTTATAGATGAAAATACTACGGCAGATAGGTTAAGAGACTTGCCTGAGGTCACACAGATATTAAATGTCAGAGGTAGGATTTGAACACAGGTCTTCCTGACTCCAAGGCCAGCACTCTATCCACTGTTTCCCTAGCTGCCTCTATATATAATTGAAGTCTCAAACAGTGAATGTCCTTAGCCTTTAAACTCAGCAAGTTGATCAGGCTCTCTTGGTCATTTTCTCTACATCTGTAAAATGTCAAAACTTGACTGTCTTAAAGACACCATTTCTCATTCCCATTATTTCTCTTGCCCTTTTGTGTGCATCTTTTTGTGATCTTTCATTAAAGTCATTTAATCAATTAATATAATCATTCACTCTATCAGAGGAGATTGGGTATACAAATTGTTATAAGGACTAGCACCAATTTAACACAATAAATATTTGTTAAATGTCCCCTCTTTATAGAGCTCTGTGTAGGCATCAAGAGATATACAAATTTTAGATACAACATAGTCCCCGCCCTCTTGTAGTTTATAATCTAGTAGAAGAATATGCCACCTGCACAGATAACAATAATACCAAAAAATAAAAACAAACAAAACCCCATAAAGTCATTATGTCTAATTCTACTGATTGGAGGGGAGCCAAGGAATGTTTCCTGAATCAGGTGGCATTTGAATTTTGACTTTAAAGTATAATGGAACTGTTGTTGAGTGGTACTATGGAAGACAGTCTAGGCATGGGAAATTGTATGTGTGGAGGTACACCATGTGCATTTGGAGTATATACAATGGAAGAGGAATAGTCTGGTTTGGCAGCAGCATAGGAAACAACTGAAAGGTTTTGAGCAGATTTGAGACAAATATATTTCTAAGCATAAGAAAGATAAGTGATGCAAAAGAGAATTGGAAATGGGGGGGGTAAGGACAGAGTAAGACCTCTTAGGAGGCTATTTATGAATCCTGGCTCTGCTTCTTAATAATTCTCTGACCTTATGCAAGTCATTCCCCCATTGTGGGCATCAGTTTCTTCATCTGAAAAATGGGGGATTGGACTAGTTGATCCCAAAGGCCCTTCCCAACTCAGAATCCTGACTTTACGACCCTATTTAGGCTTGGTTTTGGATTTTCATTTTGGATTTATATTTGAATGAGGAAGTGTCTAACACTTTGGGAATTGGTACCACTGTAATTAAACTAGTGAAGAAACATTGTAAGGACTTGACCTGGGGAAAAGTGAGAAAATTGCTTAGCTTTTCCATTCAAGACCCCTCGCTGAACTCTTTTATGCTCCCCACTCCTTGTTAGGGGGAGAGAAGGCTACAAGTTTCAAAGACACCCACCTTAGCTCCAGTTTAAGCAGAAAGGTCTCAACAAGACCTGAGGAAGATTTGAGTAGTTCGCAGTGTATTTAGGGAAAGTGTATGAGCCTCCATTAAACACTTTGGTTTCAAAGCACTTTGGAAGTGGCTAGGCTTTTTTGAAGCCACTAAGCTTAAGGAAGAGATCAGAAAGAAGTAATTCACCCAACACTTCAAATAATCAAAAGATTATGACTCATGCCAAATGCTTTGGCTTCCATAATTGGAAGAGTGCCAATCTGGTACTGATTGTTGTCCTTTTACCTGTAAATTAGTTTGGGGAAAGTTTTAAGACGCTTTTGATCTAAAACTCTGCTAGTGTTCTGTTCCCTCTGCCAAAGTGAAACATGCCACCGCTTTAATGACCACAGAGGCAGAAGAAGGCATTTGGCTGCCACTTTCTCCCTGTTCTAGGGGCCACCTCTGTCCCTGCACAAACTGCTGTTGTCAGCTCCCCCCTATGCCAGCCAAGTAACTCTGGCCTTTCACCTTAGTGACATCAAAGGCTTAGAGTAACTTTGAAAGGACAACTGTGCTGGCCTTTGTCATACTGCTTGCCATTAGAGTACATTCTTTGTTCTCTCCCTCTGTGGTTATGAGAGTTTTCTGTTTTCCTTACAGAAGGCTGCTTTGTACACGGGATCAGTATCCCTCATAAGCTCCATATTACCTAAATGCTCCATTCCCATTCCACTCAGGCCTCTGAAGAGCAATAATTGGGAAACTAACCAGTTTTCTTGGCTTTTAATTTTTTTCTGAAGGTCAAACACATTTTCTGAGGGTCAAATCTCATGTTGTTATAAAAAATTTCCCATCCTTTTAAGCAATGGATTTTACTTCCTTTTACCCCCAACTTAAAGATAAAACAAGGTAGACCTTGCCAAACCAAGGGGTTGTCATCTTTGCAGAACAAAAACAGACATGGTGAATGACAGCCCTGGATGTCGATAATAAACTTCCCATGGAACCTAAAGGTAGAGGAATCATGAAAACCAAGGTGGGGAACAATACTCTCTTCAATTCCTAG
Source organism: Phascolarctos cinereus (assembly GCF_003287225.1). Lineage (NCBI taxonomy): Eukaryota > Metazoa > Chordata > Mammalia > Diprotodontia > Phascolarctidae > Phascolarctos > Phascolarctos cinereus. The sequence continues at coordinate 246,552,951 of NW_027556098.1, forward strand.
AAAACATCCACCATTCCATTTAACAAAGAAGAGGTTACTGAACCCTTCTTAGGTGCAAGGCACCTAGATCAGAGACCTAGAGCTTAAAGGGGCCTTAGACACCATCTAGTCCAACCCCTTCATTTTACAGATGACAAACTGAGGCCCAGGGTTGTCAAGTGATTTGCCCAGCATCACAATGATGATGTCAAAGTCAGGACATGTACCCAGGTCCTCAAACTCCAAATGTATTGATCTGACTTCCTACAATAAGAGACCCTGCACAAAGTTTGCTTTGAAAGAGTTTACAATTGAACAGGCAAAGAGATGAAGATGGAGAAGCATCATCACTCTACGGGTAAGGATAATACAAATGCAAATAAAGATTGAGAAATGTGGGGAGGAAGAGCACTTTTAGCAGCTAGGGACGGGGCTGGATGGGGAGAGTCAGAACAAGGAAAAGGAGCTGGGAAAGATGTTAGGCAAGGAGTGGTACCTGAGTTGAGTCTTGAAGGCGTGGAGCAACCCATTAAAGTATGTGGGACATTATAAGCAAGGGCACAAAGAAAGCTGAACAAAAACAGGGCTCAAGCAGCAATCCAGTTTGACTGGAATATAGAGCAGGCAAAGGAGAACAGAATCAGAAAGAGAAACTCAGATGCGAAAGGAACGTCAGAGCCCCGCTAGGGCAACCCAGAACTGAACAAGACTGACCCCTTCAAATTATTTCCAATACAACCTGTACATACCCTGTTTGAACTTAGTTGTTCGTATCTTCCCCATTAGACTGTGAGGTCCTTGAGAGCAGGGGTTGTCTTTCAGTGCTTAGCACAGTGCCTGGCACATAGTGGTGCTCAAAAAATGCTACTTGATTGAAGGACTTACCTAGACCACAAATGTCACATTTGGTCACCCAGCCTTTACCTGAAGACCCACCAAGGAAGAAGCTCCCGCTACCTCCCAAAGCAGCCTATTCCATTTGGGGACAGACTTCCTTGTTAGGAAATCATTTTCTTTTTCCTTCACAAAAAGAAAAAAAACCTAAGAACAAACAAAACCAACAACAACAACCACTACAACAAATTAAGTTTAAATTAGTCTCTTCACAGTTTCTGCCCCTTGCTCTGACTTCTTCCCTCTGGGCCAAACAGAACAAGTCTATTACTTTTTCCATGTTTCAGCCCTTCATACTTAGAGGCAGCTATCACATCCTCACTAAGCCATTTCTCCTCCAGGCTGAAAACCCCAATTTCTTCAAATGATCTTTTGTTGTTGTTGTTCAGCCATGTCTGACTCTTTGTGACCCCCTTTTGGGGTTTTCTTGGCAAAGATACTGGAGTGGTTTGCCTTTCTTTCTCCAGCTCATTTTACAGATGAGGAAACTGAGACAAACAGGGTGAAGTGACTTATCCAGGACCATACAGCCAGTAAGTATCTGAGGCTGCATTTGAACTCACCAAGGTGACTCTGCTTTCAGGCCCATCGCTCTATCCACTGTGCTAACTAGCTGCCCTCAATGGATCTTTACATGGTATGAATTTGAGTCCATTCATAATTCTGCTTGACCTTCTCTAAACACTCTCAACCTTATCAATAGCTTTCCTAAAATATAGCACCGCAGACTGAACACAATTCTTCAGATAGTCTGACCAGAGCAGAGTACAAGAAAGGCCTATCATATCATTATGTCTCTCAAATCCATGTCTTGGCACCTGGTGTCTCCCATGTCTGAAATATTTTCCCTTCTCACTTCTATCTCTCAGAATCTCTAGTTTCCTTTAAGGTTCAGCTCAGGCACCACCTTCCACATGAGGCCTTTCATGACACCCCCAGGAACTAATGACTTCCTTTCAAAATCACCCTGTTTCTATTTTGTATCTACATCCATGTGTCTACATTTATATGTATATCAATACCTATACCTATACACATATCTATAAGGTATGCATATTGATGTCTATTTAGCCATTTATTGAGATATGTAGACATGTATATGAAGACACAGATATGCAGACATGTACATATCTCTAAAGACAGATGTGACTATGGATACATATATATACACACATATCATATATACAGAGAGAGCTCTATGTTGTCTTTCCCATTAACATAGAAACTTGTTGAAAATAGAGAATGTTTTTCCTTTGTATCCCCTGTTGTTCAGTCATCTTCAGTCGTGTCCGACTCTTTGTGACTCCATTGGGGTTTTGTTGGCAAAGACACTGGAATGGTTTGACATTTCCTTCTCTAGCTCGTTTTACAGATGAGGAAACTGAAGCAAACAGGGTTAAATGACTTGTCCAGAGTCACACAGCTAGTAAGTGTCTGAGGCTGATTTGTACTCATGAAGATAAGTCTTACTGACTCTAGGCTCTGTGCTCTATCCACTGCTCCTTGTATCCTCAGAACCTGATATAATTTCTGACACATAAGCACTTAATAACTACTTGTTAATTGATTAATTGATTGATTGATTACTTCCTAGTCCTGATCATTCTCTTTCAATGCTAAAACAATATTTGCTTTTTTGGCTTCCTTATTGATTAATGGAGCTTTCCTTCCATTAATACAACCAGATCACTTTCAGAAGAATTGATATCTAGCCACACAACCCCCTATTTGTACTTCTGAAGTGGATTTTGTGAGCCCAAGTGTAATGCTTTATATTTATTCCTATCAAACTAGATCTTATTCAATATGGTCTGACAAGCCTAGCCTGTTAGTGTTTTTGGAGCTTATTATCCAGTATGTTAGCTATCTCTCTAAGCTTTGTGTCACCTACATGTTTGATAAGCATGCTGCCTATGCTTTTTTTAAAGTTTTTAATAAAAATGCTATTTGTGCATTTATTCAAATCATTGATAAAAATGTTAAACAGCACAGCTCTCTGTTATATTAAAAAGTATTAAGAAAATGGTTAGGCATAGTTGTTGATGGAAATACTGGATGAAATGGAAACAAAATTAGAAAACATATGAACTGATACAAAATGAAGCAGAACCAGGAAGACGATACATGTAGTGACAACATAAACAGAAAGAAAACCAACAAAACTGTTGACATGGAATGTTGTCAAATTATAATGACCACACTTGGTCCCAAAGAAGAGTTATAAGGCTATACCTCCTTCCCTTCTTTGAAGAGTTAGGGGGACTACAGCTGCGGAACAGTACCCAAAATGTCACATTCAGTCTGTACTTGAGCTATTTTTGCTAAACTGTTTCTTCCTCTTTTTTAAAAAAAATATTTTTATAAGCAATAATTCTTTGGGACCAGAGGTTATGAGAGAGATGTATGAGAAATACAGGAGGAATAAGGAGCAGCTAGGTGGTGCAGTGGATAGAGTAAGGGGCCTGGGGTCAGGAAGACCTGAGTTAAATCTGGCCTCAGATACTTTCTAGCTCTGTGACCCTGGGCAAGTCACTTCACTGTTCATATCAGTTTCTCATCTGTAAAATGGGCTGGACAAGGAAATGGCAAGCCACTACAGTATCTCTGCCAAGAAAACCCCAAAAGGGGTCACAGAACATCAGACATGACTAAAAAAAACCCCAACCAAACAGAGAGGATATAAAATTATTTTAAAGAACAAAAGAAATAATGTGTAAGATTTAAAATAGCTATATTGGCAAAATATCAAAATCACAGATTTAGAGTCAGAAGGAACTTTAGAAGTCAGTCAGTCAAAAAATATTTATTAAGCACTGTGCTAAGTCATCTAGTCCAACTCTTTCATTTTATAGATGAGGAAACTGAGGCCCAAAGAGGTTGACTTACTGAAGATCATACAACTAGTAAATGACAAAGGCAGATTTGGAACACAGGACCTCTGATTCCAGAGACAGGGTTCTTTAGATGAGGAAACTGAGTGGTTAAAGGGCATGTCCAAAGTCAGATGTAGTATTTGAGGTAGGATTCAAACTGAGGTTTTCTACCTTTAATGCTTTCTCCAATGTAATTTACTGACTCTCAAATATAAAATACCTTTGAGCTATCATCCTAGGAGAATGACCGTCTTTCTTCCTCGACAGAATAGGAGTTGATTATTTTAACATTTGGGGGGGGGTTCGTAATTACTTAAAGTCAAAACCCATGATCTTTCGGGGGGCCCAATTTTTGTAGGAGTTCAGCATGTCTTTCTTGGTGGTCCTACATTTTTAAAGGGGAATGAACTTAGGTGCCCACTTGTAAGACTTCACATTTATACTCATTAGACATCATGTATTTAGATTCTAACTAATGATCTGCCATTCTTCCTATTCTACCTCCTCTTCAGCTTCCTTCCTCTTTCCTACTTTCTTTCCTCTTTCTTCTCTTTCCTTTCCTTCTCAATGAAATCTTATACCTTCTCTTCCCTATTTACAATTTACTCCTTTCCATTTCCATTTTCATCTTCTCTTCTGCAATCCTTACCCATGGCCAATCACTAGAAAGAACGAAAAAAGTAGCAAAATGGACTTCATTTTGTATGCTTCACTGGAGCAAATTTCATTCTCTGTGCATGTCAGTGTCTGTTATTTTTTCTTAAAATGAGTGTTTCATCTTTGATTCTGCAGAGCCCCTGGAATGGCTCATGGCCATAGGTTGCTTAATAAATATTTCATGGTGGTGATGATGATGAAGAATTACTGATAGAGGAAGAAGGGGAATGGAAGGAGAGAATGAAAAACGAAGGTCTGTGAGTTAAGATGTAGAGCAAGGTCAGTGTGTGGTGAGTAGAGATATTATTCTTCTTTATACAATTGGCAATGCAGTCAGGATTGGAGTAATCCCTTTTGAGGTCTATGTTTCTGGAGAGGGGAGCATTCAGGAGGGAAAGGGGACAAAGGGAAAATGATGAGGCCAGTGATGAAGCTCCAACCCAGCCGTGGCTGCTTACTCTGCTCATCATTGCCCAGGAACTAACTAAATGCTAGCGACACGTATGTATTTATTTTAACCACATGCAGCTGTGGCAGGTCATTTATTTTTCCAAATTTTAGACCCCATTGGGAATTTTTCCTAGCACACTAAGTAAACAATGGAAAGTCTTTTTTTCAAATGAATCCTTTAAATCTTATGAGAGGAAAACATGTCAGAAAATTGTAATCATCGTAGTGCTATTTGTCCTGTTCCCCTGAAAGCCAGGTCCATGTTTCCATTGCAAATCTGAACTTTTAAAGGTTTATTGCTGTCATAAAATTCTCTGGGGATGGAAATTTGCCACCTACATGCTTTTGTGCGCACCTTCTACATAGCATAATTAATAGAGCTACTTTTGTTTTTGTTGCAGCTTTTTCATGAACAAGCAGAAGAGGCAAAAAAAAAATCCAGACACCAATAAAATATAAATATAGTTAACCTAATGCAAACCAGAGGGGAGGACAATCCCTGTTTCTTTGCTATCTAGCATTCTTCTCCATTTTTAGGATGACAGGGAAAAATCCAATGGGAGTATCTATGTAGACATGTGTTAATGAAGAGTAGCTAGAAAAGAAGAAAAAAAAGGCTGAGATCTCATAGATAACTGACAAGACTAGGAATTTCATTGGGTTCTATCATGGGCTCTTTCTACTCAGGACCTCAAGGACCATGACTGGAAGCCTAGTTATTTGCTGAGATTAATAATCAAAGAGCTGGTGTATACATTAGTATGTTTGTCTGAGGGCAGAAATATGTACAGCTCTGAGATTATTGGTGTGTCTAAAGGCTGTGGCCACCAATGTCATCCATGGGGGTTTACTTGGCAAAGGTACTGGAGTGGCTTACCATTTTCTTCTCCAGTACATTAAGGCAAAAAAAGGTTAAGTCACTTGCCCAAGGTCACACAGCTAGTTAATGTCCTAGGCCAGATTTGAATTCAACTTCTCCTGATTCCAGTCCCAGCTGAGCCACCTTGCTGCTTCCATGTTTGAAGACAGTAAACGGCCCTCCCCCGATTTGTTTTCATCTGCCTTGGTGATATAACCATCTTGGTCTCTCGGAGGTAGTGAAGTCAGATAGTACAGTGATAGACTTAGCTCTAAGGCTAGAACTGAATGCACATACTACCTCTGGTACTTACCAGCTGTGTGATTCTAAGCAAGTAGCCCTTCATGTCTCTGAGCCTCAGTTTCTCCATCTGCAAAGTGGAAATAATAATATTCTATAGAATCAATGAAATGATTGAACAAGAAGATATATGTAAAGTACCACGTTAAAGGGCTGTGTAAATGTTAGCAATTATTCTCCTAATACTAGAAGCTGAAAAAAAAAATCTTCTTGACTATATCTTTTGTGTTACTCTATAGAGAAACTTCATATGTCAGTGTAACATTGACAAAGAATCTAGAGCTGGGAGGAACTTCAGAGACAAGCTTCTCTAACCTCTTCATTTTATAGATTACATCAGGAAACTGGAGTCCAGGGGGATTGTGACTTGCCCAATATGACAGTTACTAGCATCACAGGTTCTTTGTCTCCAGTACCTGTGATATTTCTGTGATACCACAGAGTACCACAGAGATCATCTAGTCCAACCCTTTCCAGTTCACAGATCTAGAATTTGATATGCAAAGAGTCTATGTAACTGACCCAAGGTAACTTGGATGTTATATATAGTTAAAATGAGACTCAGTCTCTGGAACCTTGGGTTGAAAATCTATTGTCTTTCCACTATATTGCATAACATCACTTCTGCCACATTAACTACCTTTTTTCATCTAAAAAAATTGAAGTTTTCTCTATAATACAAGCAAAAGGCATTTATAGGACAGATTGGGATTTAGCATTCTTCAGCAGACACTGGGATGTCTTTGTTGTCTCTCCTGCTACAGGCAGTTTAGCTGATGTAGATCTGTGGTTCTCAAATTGTGGTCTGGGGACACCTGGGGGAACCTGGGATATTTTTCAGGGAGCTCATTAGGTTAAATTACTTTCAAAGTAATACTGAGATGTTTTAGTTTCTGATACAGTAAATATCAATAAATGTAACCCACATAGACAAAAGCTCTTGGGGGACTCAGCAATGTGATCTTTTAAGAGATTCAAGGGTCCTGACACCCAGAAGTTTGAGAACCCCTAAATTATCAGAAAGAGTATAAGACCTGAAGTCAGGAAACCTGATTTCATCCTCTCTAAGATACTTACTGGCTATGTGATGCTGGGTAAGTCACTTAACTTGCATCACTTAACCTTCCTCACCTGTAAAATGATAGAGTTAGACTCAGTGGCCTCTGAGGTCCATTCCAGTTCTAGATCTAGGATATGGTATCATTCCTCTGAACTCTCAAGTCCAGAATATGGGAATTATTGGATTTCCAGGCTTGACCTTGTAGTGCACATGTTTGGAAATTATAGCATCTAGCCCCACAGTTTCAAAGAGGCTTAATATTTATTTGCTGATCTCATTGAATGGAGGGTAAAGATAATTTGCACATGTGAAACCTTTCAGGCATCAATCAACTAGTATTTCTTAAGTTCCTACTATGTGCCAGGTACTGTGCCAAGCTATGAGGATACAAAAGAGAGTGGGAAAAAAATAGTCTCTGCTCTCAAGAAGCTCATAGTCCAATGGAGGAGACAACATGCAAACAACTATGTACAGAAATGATATATGTAGGATAAATTGAGGTAATCTCAGAAGGAAGGCACTAAGAATAAGGAAGATTGAGAAAGGTTTCTTTGAGAAGGTGGGACTCTGAGACTTGAAGGAAATCTAGGAGGCAAAGAAGAGAGAGAATTCCAGGCTCAGGGGATAATCCAAAAATGCTCGGAGTCAGGAGATGGAGTTCTATGTTTGAGGAACAGCAAAGAGGTCAATGTCAATGACTCTTAGAGTAGGTAGGAGTTATGTGTAAGAAGACTAGAAAAGTAGTAAAGGGCCAAGTTATGAAGGGCTTTGAAAGGCAAATAGAAAGTTTTATATTTGATCCTGGAGGTAAAATGGAGCCACTAGAATTTGTTGACTTGGGGAGTGATATGATCAGACTTGCAGTGTTGGAGCAACTCTTCTTTTTTGTTGTTGTTTTATTTTAATTTATTTTTTAAATTTATTTTTAGTTTTCAACATTCACTTCCACAAGATCTTAAGTTTCAAATTTTCTCCCCATCTCTGCCCTCCCCCCAGCCCAAGATAGTATGCATTCTGAATACCTCTTCTCCTGATCTGCCCTCCCTTCTATCACTTCCACCTTCTCTTATCCCCTCCCCCTTCTATTTTCCTATAGAGCAGGATAGATTTCTATACCCCATTGCCCGTATATCTTATTTCCCAGTTGCAAATAAAAACAATTTTTATCATTTGTTTTTAAAACTTTGGATTCCAAATTCTCTCCCTTCCTCCCTGCCCACCCACCCTCATTGAGAAGGCAATACAGCTTTATACAGGTTATACATGTGTTATCATGCAAAACATTTTGATAGTAGTCAGGTTGTGAAAAACTGACTATATTTCCCTTCATCCTATCCCACCCCCCATTTATTCTATTCTCTGCTTTGACCCTTACCCTCCTGAAAAGTGTTTGCTTCTGATTACCCCCTCTGCACTCCCTTCTATCATCCTCCCTGTCTTATCCCCTTCCCCCCTATATTCCTGTAGGATAAAACAGATTTCCATACCCAATTGAGTGTATATGTTATTCCCTCCTTAAGCCACATCCAATGACAGTAATATTCATTCATTCCCTCTTCCCTACTTCCTCTTCCCCTCCATGATAAAAAGCTTTTTCTTCCCTCTTTTATGTGAGATAATTTACCCCATTCTACCTCTCCCTTTCTCCTCCTCCCTGTACAATCCTCTCTCACCTCTTAATTTTATTTTTTAGATACCATCCTTTCATATTCAACTCACTCTGTGCCCTCTCTCTCTCTCTCTCTCTCTCTCTCTCTCTCTCTCTCTCTCTCTCTCTCTCTTTCTCTCTCTCTCTCTCTCTCTCTCTCTCTCTCTATATATATATATATATATATATATATATACATATGTATATATATATATGTATGTATGTATGTATATATATATGTATATATGTATATATGTATGTATATGTGTATGTATATGTGTATATATATATATACATATATATATGTATATATATATATATGTATATATTCCCTTCTATTACCCTTATACTGAGAAAGGGTCTCATGAGTTACAAATATCATCTTTCCATGCAGGAATGTAAACAGTTCAACTTTAACAAAGTCCCTTATGATTTCTCTTTCCTATTTACCTTTTTGTGTTTCTCTTATTTGAAAGCCAAATTTTCTATTCAGCTCTGGTCTTTTAATCAAGAATGCTTGAAAGTCTTCTATTTCACTGAATATCCATTTTTTCCCTGAAGGATTATACTCTGTTTTGCTGAGTAGATGATTCTTGGTTGTAATCCTAGTTCCTTTGACCTCTGAAATATCATATTCCAAGCCCTCCAATCCTCTAATGTAGAAGCTTGTAAACCTTATATTATCCTGATTGTGGTTCCACAATACTTGAATTATTTCTTTCTGGCTGCTTGCAATATTTTCTCCTTGACCTGGGAACTCTGGAATTTGGTTATAATATTCCTAGGAGTTTTCCTTTGGGAATCTCTTTCAGGAGTTGACCAGTGGACTTTTTCCATTTCTATTTTACCCTCTGGTTCGAGAATATCAAGGCAATTTTCTTTGATAATTTCTTGAAAGATGATGTCTATGTTGTTTTTTTGATCATGGCTTTCAGATAGTCCAATAATTTTTAAATGATCTCTCCTGGATCTATTTTCCAGGTAAGTTGTTTTTCCAATGAGATATTTCACATTGTCTTCTGTTTTGTTTTGTTTTTTCATTCTTTTGGTTTTGTCTTACAATGTCTTGATTTCTTATAAAGTCACTAACTTCCATTTGCTCCATTCTAATTTTAAGACCTAGCATTTGCTAGATCTTCTCTTTCATGGCCTGGAACTGATTCATATTTTTCTTGGAGGCTTTGGGTATAGGAGCTTTGACTTTGCAGTCTTCTGAGTGTATGTTTTTATCTTCTTTGTCACCAAAGAAAGATTCTATGGTCTAAGGTTTTTTGTTTTGTTTTGTTTTGGTTTTGGTTTTGGTTTTGGTTTTTTTTCACTGTTTGCTCATGTTCGCATCCAATTGCTTGACTATTAAACTTTGCCTGCTTCCAGTGTGGAGAGCGTACTGTTCCAAGCTTCAGGGGTTTGTGAAGCTGTTTTCAGAGATACTTCTAGGGACCTATAAATTTTCAGTTCCTCTAAGGTGGTATGATGAAAGGCAAGGTGTTTACTCCTTTCCTGGCCTGTGCTCTGGTCTATGAGTGACCACAAGCATTCTTTTCTGCCTTGGAATTGTGAGGATGATTCCCTTTCTACCACCACACTGAGCTCCACAACGCCAGTGCTCCTCCTCACCGCAGGACCACCACCCGAGAATGTGACTCAGATGCAAGCATGGGCAAAGCAAGAGATCCCTGCCTCAGCACCAGCAAAGAGATCCCTGCAATCCCACTCTGATCAGCCACTGGATCCCTCTTCAGTCTGTGGGCAGAGAGGTCCAGACACAGCTACCACCCCGGGGCCGTGCCAGAACTGGAGCCTGACTGAGATCCTCTCTCACCATGGTTTGACAGACTTTTCCCACTGACCTTCTAAGCTGCCGTTGGTGTTTGTGGGTGGAGAAGTCTGGAAACTGCCATGGCTGTCCGTGATTCTGTCCCCTGAGGCCTACTCCAGGTTCACCGAGGCCTGGTTTTTGCCTGCGTGCCCACTCTGAACTGTACTCCTCTCTCAGCCTGTCACAATAGACCTTTCCAATCAACCATCCAGATTGTCTTGGGCTAGAAATTTGTTTCACTCTGTCTTTTTGTCAGTTCTGCTGCTCTAGAATTTGTTTAAAGCCATTTTTTACAGGTATTCAGAGGGGTTTGGGGGAGAGCTCAAGCAAGTCATTGCTTTTACTCTGCCATCTTGGCTCTGCCCCCTCACAATTTTTCTTACCTAGCAACCCAAACTATCACATGTGCTGACAGAGTGGAACCCCCTCCTCATTTTGTTTGTTTGTTTGTTTGTTTGTTTTCTTTGTGATTTATCCAATTTTCCAGTTGGGGGGAAGGAGTCATAGAGAACATACTAATTAATTAATTAATTGACAGATTAATTAATTAACCATACATCAGATCAGTGAAGATTAGAAAGTAGGACATATCTTTCTAAATGTGGTTTACGGAAGTCAATTGTATAACAATGGAGCACAAGCATGTCAGCATTTCCTCTCTTCCTTTCCTTATTCCTGTTTACCCTTTAATAAAGAAAGAGGCAGAACAATTTAGCTAAAAAAAAAAACTTGATATAGACACTACAGACAGTGTATATGTGCCTCATGTGTATTCAATGATAGTTTACCATTAGCAAGGATGTATCACCACCTTTAAACTTAAGTGTTTCTTTTTTATTAAAAAAAAATTAAGGTATGGATACACTGGAAAGCAAAAGTTCTTCTGAGTATGTGTGGAATTCATAGTCATGGCTTTTTTCTGGGTAATTTAATCATTTTATTAACAAGGCCAGCACATCATTAATAAAAGGATGGTCATTTGGCTGTCTGTCTTAGACCAAAGTCTCCTAATGGTGATGGGCTCATAGTTTACATGCCCTTCAAAGAGATGTTTCTGAGGAGTGCCAACCAACTGATTGGTTAGCACAATAGGAGGTAGCTTATATTAAAATGAGGGTCTTGGGATGCTTGACTTAGATCACCCAAATCTTAGTCAAAGAGACATCAATTTCCATATCACCATGTCTGACAAAAAAAAAAAAAGAAGATCCACATTTGCCCAGACCTGTCTGAACAAGCACAATGAGCAGGAATATACCCATTAGCCCAAACTTAGAATTTCTTTTACTGTCTTTTTAGAACTTGGCCTGTGTAAAGCTTTAAAAGAAATTTCTCACACTGGTTGTTTTCTGTATGAGGAAGTAGAAAAGGGGAAAAACCTTGGTTCTTATTCAATAATTAGTTATTAAATATATCCATAGTCATGACTATTGAAAACACTGATTACAGCCAAAATTGAGATGAAAGGGCAGCAAAAATTTTTTTAAAAATTATGCTATTCCAATTTGGAAATACAATTCAAGAAATATCTTCTGGAAAGCTAGAACTGTAGCAAACTTTGACTTTGACAGTCTTACGTGATAACCTCAGCTCTGAGCTTTGCTTTACTCTCTAATCCCTCAATCCTTGGGCACTTGGTTCATGTTCAAATCATGGTACTTCATATGTTGCTTCCTGAGGGCAGGGATTATGTCTTTCAAAGCAAATTGATGAAGTTCCCTGTACCCAATGTATACTTAACAAAAGTTGGTGACTAACGATATTTGGGTGTTCTGAGGTTCTTTTTGCTCTTTGTTTTCATGAAGAATCACACATGGGCTGATTAGCACAGTGCCTGGCACATAACAGGTGCTTAATAAATGCTAGTTGCCTTAGTAAACTGATTTTGACAACTGATCTGCATGTCTGGAGAAGGGATATTTGAACTAGCAAGGCTGAGGCAGTGGTTGAGACCAGTGCTTTAAAATCTTGCTCCTTTGCAGGTTGGAGTCTGATTCTTTACAAGGCAGATGGTCTGATTTAATTTAATTAATTTAACTACTTAAGTAAATTTAATTTTCTGATTAGTATTTCTGAATTAGGGCAGCTAGGTGGCACAATGGATAAAGTGCTGGGCCTAGAATCAGGAAGACTTATCTTCCTGAGTTCAAATCAAGACTGAGACACTTAATAGCTGTGTGACTCTGGGCAAGTCACTTAACTCTGCTTCAATTTCCTTATCTGTAAAATGAGCTGGAGAAAGAAATGGCAAACCATTGCAGTATCTTTGCCAAGAAAACCCTAGATGGGGTCACGAAGAGTCAGACATGACTGAAAAACAACTGAATAACAAGAATACATTTCTGGATTATTTTAAGAATGGGGGAGATACAGGTGTGTTTATAAGCTGTAGGGAAGGAGTCAGTAGGCAAGGAGAAACTGAAGATAAGAGAAGGAATAGGAATGATGTAGAATAGCCACTGTATTAATGGGATAGTGTATTGATTAGAAAGCTATAAAAATACTGCCTTGGGGCAGTAAGGGCCCAGGTGAGATTATGTAACAAATTTGTAGTTGATCCAAGCTGCACAGTTTTGTGATATTTTTTTTTATCTTGCTCTGTTCAGCAGCACATGAATAGAAATGAAGGTAAAGAATGGTGGGAGCAAATCAGGATAAAACCCTGGTGTGAATGTCCAGGTATGGGGAGAAAGGTCATGATACAAATGATCAAAAGAGACTGAGGAGGAGCAGACAGGTAGGAGGAGAATCAAGAGAGAATAGTGTCATAAAAACCTATAAAGAAAAGAAAAGCTGTGGAAGAGGCTTCTCAACAGAGTAACATTCTGCAGAGAAATTAAAAAGGATGAGGACTGAGGAAAAACCATTGGGGGGGCAATTAAGAGATTAAGGGTGATTTGGGGTTTTACGCAACTTATTTTACTTTTTAAATTAATGAAGATTTTTTTCTCTCCCTCCTTCCCACCTACCCGACCCAGTCAGAAAAAAGGAAGGAAAACAAAACCAATATAACAAATATAGTCAAGCCAACCAAATTTCCACATTGGCATGTCCAAAGATATGTGCACATGCTGTAATTTGAATTCATCACCTCTCCATCAGGAAGTATGTAGCATATTTTTATCATTAGTCCTCCTGGATTATGTTTAGTCACTGCCATTGATCAGAGTTCTTGAGTCTTTCAAAATTATCTGTCTTTACAATTTTGTTATTGTATACATTGCTCTCTTGGTTCTGCTCATTCACTCTGCATCAGATCTTCCCAAGTTTCTTTGAACCCAACCCTCATCATTATTATAACATGCTAATATTCTACCATTGGTAATCCCAAAGACACTAGTCTCAGTAGAATAATGAGTTCATAAATGTAAATATAATGCAAAGGGCTAAAAAAGAATGCAAGGAAATGTTGTTTCCTGCAAATCTGGATAGGCATTCCCCCTAAAATGTCTCTGGTAAGTGGTCATTCAGCATCTACTCAAAGACCCCTGGGGACAGGGAACTCCCTATCTCCTGAGCTAGTCGTTCACTTCTGGGTAGCTCTGTTAATTTTTCCTTACAGCAACTCGAAATGCGACTCTGCAACTTTCACCAATTTCTCCTCGTTCTGCCCTCTGAGGTTAAGCAAAACAGACTAATGTCTGTCTCTTCTACATGACAGTTCTTCAAGTCATTGAAAAAACAGCTATCATTCAGTGTCCTTACTCCCACACTGCCCAAGTTTTCCTGCCTGCGGCCAAACATCCACAACTCCTTCAAATTTGTACTCTCTAGTCCCCTTGATATCCATTCAAATGCTATGATCCAAAAGAAAGAAATATGGCTCTGGAGCTACAGGTCATGAGTTTAAATCCTAGCTCTCCCACATGCTATCTGTGAGACAATGGGCAAGTATTGTTACCTCTCTGGGCCTCAGTTTTCTATCTGTAAAATGGGGGTCATGGGGTGGACCAGATGAATTAATGTTCTTTCCACCTTTAAATCTATGATCCTTTAACTCTTTCTGGGCACTTGCTTTAAGTCATCAATAACCTTCAATCTTTCTGAATTAGAAAATAAAAAGCTTTAGAAGTCAGTGAGAAATAATAAGAATTTAAAGAATAATATTAGTAAAATATTTTAAGATGATTTTGTCTTCATTTTTGAGACTCTATATCTCACCTGGGCTGGAAAGGGAGGAGTCACTTACTGGCTTATCTCGCTGCTAATAATATGGAAGCTTTAATCCACTCCATCTTTCGATAGCTTCTAACCATATCCTGGACTCCTGATCCTCCTGCCATGTCCTCAACACCTGCTTCCAGGGGGTCACATACATTGGCACCAGGCTTAATGCAGATACCTGCTCAGCCTTAGCTCAGAATCCTCAACTCAAAAACCCCACCAGCCTCAGCCCCTTCCAGTAGCGGAGATAAACACCGGTGGCACCATGCCTGTCTTCTCATATGGTTCTGAAAAAAAATTTGGATGATTGAACAGTACTTGTTAAAATTATCAGTATTTAAAGGTAAGCATAAAAACTGTTCTCTCTACACTTCTTAGCTAGCCAAGTACACTTGCATTAGAGACTGACTTCATTTTTCTCCCTTATTTAAAGCTGTATTTTCCATGGCTTGAACACATGGAGACAGAAAGCAGAACACCTCTGAAATTACAAGGACATCATACAAGCTAGGGAGACATCTTCATTCGCCTAAACCCAGATAACAACAAAGCTTCTGTTCTACCTGCTGAAAGCCAGGTATGGCTTAAGGTTTGGCTACCCCACATCTGCTTTGTGGCCTTTGATGACTGTTATAATCATATGTTTGGTCTTTCAAGGTGACTTTCAAACCTTTATCTTTTGTCTGGAAGATTCCTTCAGGTTTTGAGTGCACTCCAAGGCATTTTGGGAAATGTAAGCTCTCCCCTGCTCATTCAGTACCAATTGCTTAAGGGTTTCCTGAGTTCTGGCTAACTGGAGTATTAATTACATTTTATTCAGGATTACTCTGCTGGATACTATTTATTAGCACTGTTACCAGAGGGGAGATAGAGGGGAAAAATGAAGAAAAGAGTCAAATGAATCTGTTTTGCTGCTTATTAATTTAATACTTCTGGAATTTGAGATTTCTTCAGTACAGACATTCTTTCCATTGAAGCAGAGATTACTTTACAGATTGGCAGATATGGTCAAGAGTTACAATGGCCCAATAGTTCACCACTTTATACCAGCTTAGTGAGAGCCTCTTTAAACCATTCAGGCTGGTATTTATGTAACAGAGATGAAATCTAGCAGACCCTTGCCTCCTTGAAGGCTGTGCTTGGTTGAAGTAGCTATTGAAAACCTAGGGTTACTTCCATGCTTCAACAAGGCATTAAAAGGACTTTCACGGAGGTTTGCTTCTAATTAGCAGCATTAATAAAAGGATTGGTGAGAGAGGGTACTGAACCATTGGCTGAAATGCACTCTTTGTAGTGTCTTGAGGTTTATTTTTTTCCATGGTTTAAGGAGAGAAAGATTTGCAGCATCTGATATGGAGTGAAGTAAGCAGAGCCAAGAAAACAATATACTCAATGACTATAGCAATGCAAATGGAAAGAATAGCTACCATGAAACAATTGAAAATTAATGCTGCAAAATTCCAAAGAACAAGCATGACCCTCAAGGAGGAAATATGAAAATACACCTCCTTTCCATTACTTTGCAGAGATGGTATGGGGGTGGGGGGTGGGTATTGGTGTGGAACATTGCATATACTGTCAGATTTGTTCAATTTATTGCTGTATAGGATTGCTCCTTGGGAGAATGAAAGGGGAGGGATGCAAGAATCAATATAAAAACAAAAAATACCAATAAAATTTTATTTTTAAAAATCCATGCAATATATGACCCAGGACCCTGAGCTCTGCACAAGGTTAAATCTTGATGAAGTGCAACTACAAAAGTTACTTTTTCCCCCCCCCCAAGTGAGGAAACTGAAGTTCAGATGAGTTAAGGGACTTGCCTAAAGTCAGCCAACTTCTAAGAGACGGAGCTAGGATTCAAACTCAGGTACTCAGACTCTAAATCTAGTGGGTGTTTTTCCTCTATGCCATAGTAAAATGTTCCCAAGCCCCATATAAGCATCCAGATCAAAATGGCACATATAGAATAGCCTTTATTTCACCCTATGGAAAATGCAAAACGATACAAAGAAATCACAATAATCCATAAACAGTCAAGACAATTCTCAGTCAACAGCCAGAATTCTTGGGAATCCCACATTCACACCATAACCCTAAAAAGGTTTCCAGCTTTATAGTATTGCCCTAAGGGTTTTAAATCCCCACAGAAAGGAAATAAACTAGAAGTTGCTAGAAAGACAATCTCCTTCTCACTGAAGTTGTTTCATACAAGTAACTCACAGCAATGGAAGAAGACACATCTGAACCCCCACATTATGGTTATTCCTTGCTAGTCCTCTAGCTCCAGTGCCTATTCTATTGTTCCTAAGAAGCTAGGTTCTCTCATCACTCCATTGAATCTGGCTGCTATCATCTTTTGGTCCATAAATTCTCTTTTATTCTCTAGAAGATTGAATCAGAGAACTCTTAACATTCCTCAAAACCCACTACTTTTATCCAATGCTACCACCACTTGGGCTTCATGGTTGAAAGCATGAATAACTATGATGTAGAGTTAATATCTCTACCACTCATTCTCTATGAGTCTGGCTGCCATGATCTCTTGGGTTGTATGGGCACATACTCTTCTAAGGATTCATGTTTGAAGACTTCAACACTGCCTCTCCATGGGCAACCATTAGCAGTTATAAAGCATGATGTAGGGGTTTTTTTTCTTAGTTCTGTTCTAGTTCCCTTTCTCCAACTGTCAAATTTAGAGACCAACTCTCATCCCTTTCCTCCCTTTTATAAGTCCAGTGCAAAGGTAAAAGACATGGGATGGGACTAGACTTGGGATTTCATTGGTATAGAGAAACATTTCCCTACCATAAGGAAACTTGTAGTACCAATGCAGATTGGCACTTTCTCTGCAACTTACAATCTTAGAGAGTATTCTGGAGGCACTGGGAAGTTAAGTGAACTGCCCTAGATATGTAAACAGTATGTATCAGAGATGGAAGGTAAATCCAAATTTTTTTTTTACTCTAAGGTCTACTCTCTATCCATTATTTACAGATTGCCTCTCACAAAACTATATATGAACTGTATTATCCTTAAATGATGAGACTTAATCACTCATCATCAAAGAGGTAAGATTAAGTGCTCAGATGCAGAGTATTCACTATACCCCATCAAGACATAATCAATCATCTCAGTAAGGCCTCAATAGACATAGGAAGATGCAACCAAAGTCCTTAACACCTATCCACTAACACTTAATCACTCCATTCAGATATTCAAATCCATGAAGGAACATAAGACCTAAGCCTCACACCCTTAACCTCATCAATTTGACTAGGTTTCACAGACCGAATCCACATACTCACTATGTTTAAAGTATTGTGAGGAGAATTATAGGGGCAGAGCAAAGATGACAGAGTAAAAGCAGGGACTTGCTGGAGCTCTCCCCCAAACCTCTCCAAATACCTGTAAAAAATGGCTCTAAACAAATTCTAAAGCAGCAGAACCCACAAAAGACAGAGTGAAACAAATTTCAAGCCTAAGACAACCTGAATGGTTGATCAGAAAGGTATATCATGCTGGGCTGGGAGAAGAACACAGTTTGGTGTGGGCATGTAGGCCTCAGCGAACCTAGAGCAGGCCTCAGAAGACTGAATCACAGGCAGCTGTGGCAGTTTCCAGACCTCTGGACCCATGAATGCCAAGACAACTTAGGTCAGTAGGAAAAGTCTGCATCTGTGGTGAGAGAGAAGCTTGGGGTCCCAGCCCCAGTCCCCAAGCGAGTCTCTGGGGCGGCAGCTACCTCCGGAGCTTCCGGCCCACAGACCATGGGGAAATTGAGTAGCTGATCAGAGGGGGATTGCAGGGATCTCTTTGCTGGTGCAGGATTCTCTTGCTTTGCCCATGCTTCGATCTGGGTCACAGTTCTAAGTGGCAGTCCTGGTGCCACAAGGAGTGCTGGTGTGGTGGAGCTTGTAGTGGCTGTAAAGAGAGAATCCTCCTCACAGTTCTAAGACAGAAAAGAGTGCTTGTGGTCATTTATAGACCAGAGCAGAGGCCAAGAAAGGAGTAAACACCTCACCCTTGATCATACCACCTTGGAAGAACTAAAAATTTACAGGTCCCTAGGAGTATCTCTGAAAACAGCTGCACAAAACCCCTGAAGCTTGGGACAGTACATTCTCCACACTGGAAGCAGACCCCTACCTTAACAAAGAGTTTATCACTCCAGTAATTGGCTGGGATCATGAGCAAGCAGTGCAAAAAGAGTCAGACCGTAGAATCTTACTTTGGTGACAAAGATCAAAACATACAACCAGAAGAAAACAAAGTCAAAGCTCCTACATACAAAGCCTCCAAGAAAAATATGAATTTTCCCAGGCCATGGAAGAGCTCAAAAAGGATTTTGAGAAGCAAGTAAGAGAAGTAGAGGAAAAACTGAAAATGATACAAGAAAATCATGAAAAACAAGTCAACAGCTTGATAAAGGGGACCCTCCAAAAAAAATACTGAAGAAAATAACACTTTAAAAAATAGCCTAACCCAAATGGCAAAAGAAGTCCAAAAAGCCATTGAGGAGAAGAATACCTTAAAAAGCCAGATTGGCCAATTGAAAAAGGAAGTCCAAAAGCCTACTGAAAAAAATACTTCCTTAAAAAATAGAATGGAGCAATTGGAAGCTAGTGACTTCATGAGAAATTAAGATACTGTAAAACAAATTCAAAAGAGTGAAAAAATAGAAAACAATATGAAATATCTCATTGGAAAAACAACTGAAGGGACAGCTAGTGGTGCAATGGATATAGCTCTGGCCTTGGAGTTAGGAGGACTTGAGTTCAAATTCAGCCTCAGACACTTGACACTTACTAGCTGTGTGACCATGGGCAAGTCACTTCACCCCAATTGCCTCACCAAAAAAAAAAAAAAAAAAAGGAAAAACAAGTGACCTGGAAAATAGATCCAAGAGAAATCATTTAAAAATTATTGGACTATCTGAAAGCCATGACCAAAAAAAAGAGCCTAAACATCATCTTTCAAGAAATTATCAAGGAAAGCTGCCTTGATATTTTAGAACCAGAGGGCAAAATAGAAGTTGAAAGAATCTACTGATCTCCTCCTGAAAGAGATCCCCAAAGGAAAACTCCCAGGAATATTGTAGCCAAATTCCAGAGTTCTCAGGTGAAGGAGAAAATATTGCAAGCACCCAGAAAGAAACAATTCAAGTATTGTGGAAACACAATCAGGATAACACAAGATTTAGCAGCTTCTACTTTAAGAGACCACAGGGCTTATCTTGGAGGGCAAAGGAGATAGGATTACAACCAAGAATCACCTACCCAACAAAACTGACCATAATCCTTCGGGGGAAAAATAGACATTCAGTGAGGACTTTCAAGCATTCTGGATGAAAAGATCAGAGCTGAATAGAAAATTTGATTTTCAGATACAAGACTCAAGAGAAACATGAAGAGATAAACAGGAAAGAGAAATCATAAGAGATTCATTAAGGTTGAACTGTTTACATTCTTCATGGAAAGATGATATTTGTAACTTGTGAGTCCTTTGTCAGTACTAGAATAGTTGGAGGGAAAAAATTATATGTATGTGTACATATAGATAGATAGATAGATAGATAGATAGATGGCACAGGGTGAGTTGAAGATGAAGGGGTGATATCTGGAGAAAATTAAGGGATGAGAGAGGATTATACAGAGAAGGAGAAAGGGAGAGGTAGAATGGGGTAAATTATCTCA
This sequence comes from Phascolarctos cinereus, assembly GCF_003287225.1. Taxonomy (NCBI): domain Eukaryota; kingdom Metazoa; phylum Chordata; class Mammalia; order Diprotodontia; family Phascolarctidae; genus Phascolarctos; species Phascolarctos cinereus. The sequence continues at coordinate 246,573,350 of NW_027556098.1, forward strand.
CATAAAATAGACAAGAAAGGGCTTTTACAGGAGGGGAAATGGGGGAAGGTGAGAAGGAATGAGTGAATCTTATTCTCATCAGATTTGGCTTAAGGAGATAATAATATACACGCTCCATTGGGTATGGAAATCTGTCTTACCCTACAGGAAAATGGGAGGGGGGAAGGGGACAAGACAGCAGGAGGATGATAGAGGGGAGGACAGATTCGGGGAGGAGGTAATCAGAAGCAAACACTTCTAAGGAGAGACAGTATCAAAAGAGAGAATAGAATAAATGGGGGGGCGGGATAGGATGAAGAGAAATATACTTAGTTTTTCACAACATGATTACTATGGAAGTGTTTTGCACAGCTACACATGTATAACCTGTATCGAGTTGCTTGCCTTCTTATTGAGGGTGGGTGGGGAGGGAGGAAGGGAGAAAATTTGGAATGCAAAATTTTAAAAACAAGAGTTAAAAAATTTATTTTCACATGCAACTGGGAAATAAGATATATAGGGAATGGGGTATAGAAATCTATCCTGCCCTACAAGAAAAGTGAAGGGGAAGGCGATAAGAGAAGTGGGGGAGAGAGAGAAGGGAGGGCAGATTAGGAGAAGGAATACTCAGAATGTATGCTCTCTTGGGGTGGGAGAAGGGACGAGATGGGGAAAAATTTTGGAACTCAAAATCTTGTGGAAGTGAATGTCAAAAACAAAAAATTAAATCAATTTAAAAAATAAGTAAATTATAAAGAAGTTCTAGGAATGAACATCCTTCCAGAAAAGGATATACAAGACCTGCACTGAAGCTTGGAAAGGGTGTGAGACACCATTTTATAGAAAATAGTTGCATTTGTATGAGGAGATAAGTAAAAAAAACACCAGAGCTACTCAATTTCTTAGCTTGCCCAATCTTTTTGTAGTCATTTTTAAGTGTTAAGAGTATGTTCATTTTAAAGAATAAACATATTTCATAAGCAAAAAAAAAAAAGTATTGTGAGGGCTTCAGCAAAGTCTAACACAAAGTCCTTACTCTTCAAGACTTTACACTTTATCTGGGCAGACATGACCCTAAACATATGCAAAGTTAGACAATGGCAAAGATATAAATAACAGCTGAAGGCAACAATAGAAGAGATTTCATTGTAGTGGGTTTAAAGAGACATCAGAGGACCTGGGTTACAGTCTCAACTCTACCTCTTGTTAGCCCTGGCATAAGGAACAAGCCACAACCTCTAGGAATCTCAGTTTCCTCATTGGTAAAAAATGAAATAGAGACACAATGTGGGTTAGTGGATAGAGGGCTGTCATGAAAAGTCAGAAAGACCTAGATTCAATTCCCACCTTTGACATGTGCTATGTGACCCTGCATAAAACACCTAAGCATAAGGTGTCCCAGAAAACCCTAAGAGTCTAAGTGGCACAACAATTGCTGATCTACTTTGAAGAAGGAAGTTTCCTTGCTAAGAATTCCCTACATTAATAAAACCATACCTCTAAATCAATAGATGAATGTAGACTACATACATATACATACATATACATGTACACTCACATATATATGTATAATATATACATATATATATACAACCTCCAAACAAGACAATGTGAGAGAAAACTATAAACTAAAAATTATTCTATAGATTAAAAGCACTAGATGTAATCATATAACTAATTGCTAAATGAACAGAACAGATCATATGGGTTCATAGATCCAGTACAGGAAGGGATACCATCTAATTCCATTAGTTCATTTTACAGACGAGGAAACTGAATCCCTGGAAAGTTATGTGACTTGGTCACATGATAGTAAGAAGCAAGAGAGGCAAGATTTGAATGAGGAACCCCTGACACCAGAGCCCATGTTTACTATATTTACATCTATCATAAAAAACAACCCTCTAATGGGTGCCCCTTGTTAGAAACCCCTATTGTTGCTAAGTATGATGACAGCATATAGTATTTTATTTTGTCTCATTGGTTTTTCTCTTTATATTTCAGATATAAAGGATACATGTTAATTTGCCTTTCAGCTTGCCTGCTTTTATTTATTTATAAAACTAAGATCAAAGAAAGAATAAATATTTTTGGCAGCTGCCATAGAATCAGAAAAGAGCAGCACTAGAAGGAACCCAAGAGATCATTCAGCTCAATCCTCTCATTTTACCTTTGAAAGGTCGGTATCCTAGGTTCCAAGCAACATTAAGTAACTAACAACTACTTCATCAAAGAGCTACCAAAATCCAGCTGTTTCTTTCAAAATGATTTTTTCTCTCACATTTTTGCTGTATTGAAATGCATTACAAAATGATGCATTAAACCATGAATCCTCCTAAATTCAATAAAAAGAAATGAGAAGAGATATTTTCTTCTGATGTCTCCAGCTGGCTGTCTACCCTAATCACACACAGACTTCAAAATTGTTTTCTCCTGACAATAATGTAATCTATAAAGGGTATTACTGTGGAGTGATTTGAGAGAGACTATTGAAGGATTGTGACCCTAAACAGCAGATGAAATGAGAGTGGTTCAATAGGAATACAGATAGGATTGGATAAACCCCGAGTATTTGGTGTACGGAGGTGAGAGTCAACTGCTTCTACATTTTTCTCAAATTTCTCCAAGAGACAGTATCCACCAAATTGCTACTGACCTTCAGCCCTTGGAGGTCAGCGCTCCTGGTACAAGGAACTATGCAATTACCTTAGGATTTCAGGCCAACTTAGGACTTTCCCACCCCCTCATTGCCCACTTTCTGCAGATGCTGTCTGAGACATGTGGAGAGTGGTGTTTGCTTCTGGGATGCACCAGAGTACTGCATTAGACTCAATAGGTAGCAACAGAGAGTAAAACCAGTCACAGGGAAATCAATCAATAAGTATTTAATTAAAGCAGAGCAATCTCTGCCCTCAAGAAACTTATACTGTTTAGGGGGAGATGTCATGCGCATAAACAGGAAATTCCAAAAGGTTTAAAAGAGCAGTTTTGGAAGCCCCTTATAGGTACATAAAAGAAATATTCATAGTAAATACTAGGTAGGAGGTGGAGGGTGATAGGACGGGGGAGACCAGAATAGGCGCTTCACAGAAGGAGCTGAGTCTTGAAGGAAATAGTAGATTCTAAGAGTCAAAAGTGAAGAGGGGGAGCGTTCCTAGAATGGGAGACAGCAGGTCCAAAGGGGCAATGAAGATGGAATATTGCATGTGAGAAGCAGCAAGCAGTCTACTATGGCTGGCCTGAAGAAGCAGAGTGTGAGTCATGTGAAAGAACATTATTTCTTTAGCCCTCTTATCTGTCTCTGATCTGGGAATTTGCCTAGAGAATTTCAGCATTACAGAACATGGCAAAATGTAATTCAATTCAATAGACCTTCATTCAATACCTTCTGAATTATGTATGTACATGGAAGCTGTGATATTAGTTAGTCAGTAAGTATCTACTGAGGACTTCATGTTTACAGAAATCTAGACCCTATCTGGGAAAACAAATGAAGTAAAAGATGTGGCCGTTAGCCTCAAGGAACCTACAGTCTAGTAAGAGGGAGAACACATACATATGTAAAGCAACTAGAAAAGAACTTAAAAAGAAATGTGAAAAATGATAGTGATAGCTTGCAATTTGCATAAGTATGTAGATTTTACCTCATTTGATCCTAACAATAACCTATGACTTGGGTAGAAAAAATAAATGGTATAATGGTAGAGGAAATGGACCTGGAGATAGAAGACCTGACTGAGGTGGAATCTCAGCTCTACTTCTTATTAGCTCTAGGGGGCGGAGCCAAAATGGCAGAGTGAAAGCAGTGACTTGCTTGAGCTCTCCCCTAAACCCGTCCAAATACCTATAAAAAATGGCTCTAAACAAATTCTAAAGCAGCAGAACTCACAAAAAGACAGAGTGAAACAAATTTCCAGCCCAAGACAACCTGGATGATTGATCAGAAAGGTATATCACACAAGACTGGGAGTGGAGCACAGTGCAGCGTGGGCACACAGGCCACAGTGAACCTGGAGCAGGCCTCAGAGGACTGAATCGTGGGCAGCTATGGTGGCTTCCAGAATTCTCAACCCAGGAATGCCAAAGACAACTTAGTAGGTCAATGGGAAGAGTCTGTTTCTGCAGTGCTGAGAGAGGAGCACGGGTCTCAGCTACATTCCCCAAGAGCGCAGCCCTGTGGGGGCAGCTGCCTCCTGAGCTTCTGGCCCACAGACTGAGGGGGGAATCCAGTGGCTGATCAGAGGGGGATTGCAGGGATCTCTTTGCCAGTTCTGAGGCAGGAATCTCTTGCTTTGCTTGTGCTTGGATCTGGGTCACAGTTCTGGGCGGCAGTCCTGGGGTGAGGAAGAGCGCTGACCGGGTGGAGCTTGTAGTGGCTGTGGAGAGGAAATCTTCCTCACAGTTTCAGGACAGAAAGGAGTGCTTGTGGTTACTAACAGACCAGAGCACAGGCCAGGAAAGGAGTAAACACCTCACCCCTTATCATACCACCTTGCAAGAACTGAAAATTTACAGGTACCTGCAAGTATCTCTGAAAACAGCTGTACAAGCCCCTGAAGCTTGGGACAGTACATTCTCCACATTGGAAGCAGACTCTTACCTTAACAAAGAATTTAAATCTCAAGTAATTGGCCAGGAACATTAGCAAGCAGAGCAAAAAGAGTCAGACCATATTGTCTTATTTTGGTGACAAAGAAGATCAAAACATACAACCAGAAGAAGACAACAAAGTCAAAGCTCCTACATCCAAAGCCTCCAAGAAAAATATGAATCAGTCCCAGGCCTTGGAAGAGCTCAAAAGGGATTTTGAGAAGCAAGTAAGAGAAGTAGAGGAAAAACTGGGAAGAGAAATGAAAGTGATGCAAGAAAATCATGAAAAAGAAGTCAACAGCTTGCTAAAGGAGACCCAAAAAAATACTGAAGAAAATAACACCTTAAAAAATAGCCTAACCCAAATGGCAAAAGAAGTCCAAAAAGCCAATGAGGAGAAGAATGCCCTAAAAAGTCCAAAAGATTACTGAAGAAAATACTTCCTTAAAAATTGGAATAGAGCAATTGGAAGACAGTGACGTTATGAGAAATCAAGACACTGTAAAACAAATCCAAAAGAATGAAAAATTAGAAAACAATGTGAAATATCTCATTGGAAAAACAACTGACCTGGAAAATAGATCCAGGAGAGAGAATTTAAAAATTATTGGACTATCTGAAAGCCATGATCAAAAAAAGAGCCTAGACATCATCTTTCAAGAAATTATCAAGGAAAACTGCCCTGATATTTTAGAACCAGAGGGCAAAATAGAAATTGAAAGAATCCACCGATCACCTCCTAGGAAAACTCCTAGGAATTTGTAGCCAAATTCCAGAGTTCCCAGGTCAAGGAGAAAATATTACAAGCTGCCAGAATGAAACAATTAAAGTATTGTGGAAACACCATCAGGATAACACAAGATTTAGCAGCTTCTACCTTAAAGGACCACAGGGCATGGAATATAAATTCCAGAGGGCAAAGGAGATAGGATTACAACCAAGAATCACCTACCCAGCAAAACTGAGTATAATCCTTCAGGGGAAAAAATGGTCATTCAGTGAAATAGAGGACTTTCAAGCATTCTTGATGAAAAGACCAGAGTTGAATAGAAAATTTGACTTTCAAATACAAGATTCAAGTGGAACATGAAGAAGTAAACAGGAAAGAGAAATCATAAGAGACTTATTAAGGTTGAACTGTTTACATTCCTGCATGGAAAGATGACATTTATAACTCATGAGACCTTTGTCAGTATTAGGGTAGTGGGAGGGAAAAAAATTATATATATGTATGTATGTATGTATGTATGTATAGATAGATAGATAGATAGATAGATACATAGATAGATACATAGATAGATAAATAGATAGAGGGCACAGGGTGAGTTGAAGATTAAGGGGTCATATCTGGAGAATAAAATTAAGGAATGAGAGAGGATTATACTAGAAGAAGAAGAAAGGGAGAGGTACAATAGTGTAAATTATCTCACAAAAAATAAAACAGAAAAGAAAAGGCCCTTATAGTGGAGGGGAAACAGGGAAAGGTGAGAGGGAAGAAGTGAATCTTATTCTCATAGGATTCGGCTTATGGAGGGAATAATATACACATTCAATTGGGTTTGGAAATCTGTCTTACCCTACAGGAAAATAGGGGGAAAGGACAAGAGAGCAGGGATGAGAGAGGAGGGCAGATTGGGAAAGGGGTAATCAGAAGCAAATACTTCTGAGAGGGACAGGGTCAAAAAAAAAAGAATAGAATAAATGGGAGGGCAGGATAGGCTTAAGGGAAATAGAGTTAGTTTTTCACAACTTGTCTACTGTGGAAGTTTTGTGCATAACAGCACATGTATAACCTATATTGAGTTGCTTGCCTTTTCAATGAGGGTAGGTGGGGAAGGAGAAAGGGAGAAAATTTGGAACCCAAAGTTTTAAAAACATATGTTTAAAAAGATGTTTTCACATGCACCTGGGAAGTAAGAAATACAGGAAATGGGGTACAGAAGTCTGCCCCACCCTACAGGAAAATAGAAGGGGAAGGGGATAAGAGAAGGGGGGAGAGATAGAAGAGAGGACAGACTAGGGGAAAGGATATTCAGAATGCATGCCATCTTGGGGTGGGGAGAGGGGCGAGATGGGGTGAAAATTTGGAACTCAAAATCTTGTGGAAGTAAATTTTGAAAACCAAAAATAAATAAATTTATATTTAAAAAAAATACTTATTAGCTCTGTAATCTTGGATAAGTCAAAAATTGTTAGCATCCAAGAGAAAGGAAGTGTAAAATCAGGTCTTGGGAGCAGGAGAGCTGGTTCACTAAATGTGAGTTACTTTAGATTCAATTTCCCCTTGACAATTAATCAATCCATCAAACAACAAGCATTTATTAAACACCTACTATGTGCCATGAATCTAGGCATTTTGGGCCTAAGTGATTTTTGTTCATATCTTTCTATACATCTTCTATTGAGCAACATTCTGAAGGCCTTCCCCTGGGTCTTTTCATATCATGTAGCTCTCCATGCAGCACTCAGCCTGTCTGCTGATCCTCAGTCTTACTATGCTCACCATGACCAGCCCACCTGCTTTTTTGGTCAACTTATGCTCAGTGATACGTTTTTATTGCAAGTCATGATTGGAAAAATGCTGTAACCCACTTTCTCCTGCCCCTCTGGGTCAGCTATTTTGATTCTAATGAGGCTAATATGTTCTGTTACTTCTCAGCCACACAAATATCATCACTGAGAAATGATTGGTATTTTTAAAAAGGGCAAACTTCGTGTCAGGACAAAGCTTGGGATCATTAGAAGCTCTGCATCACTTCCCTAGTTTGATCCAGTTTTATATCTGCTTCATATTAATTGCTATGCCCAGATCTCTGTCACTTTGCAGGGCCTGTCCAAGCTATATGATTGATGTGCTAATTTAATGATTGCCCAATAAACTGCACGCCATAGTTTTGACCAGGGATTTGCAGATGACTTGCTACAGCTGACCGTATTTTCATAACCATAGTATAAGGAAAATGCGAGATGTATTTTATTATTCATTTACTATCACTCCCCCCAAAAAAAACTTAACTTGATGGGATGAGGTGGGCCTCCAACAAGTTGTCTTCCGTGTGTTAAGATCATTATCTAGAGTTGGGAGGGATCTCAAAAGTGATCTAAACTAACCCTTATTTTACAGATGAAGAAACTGAGTCCTAGAAATATTAAGGGTATTGTCCAATGTCATATAAGTTCCAAGTGTTGCAGGTGGTATTTGAACCCAGCTCCATAGCCTCTGAATCCATCGTTCTTTCCAGTGCACCATTAAATAAGGTTTTGTAATATATGCAAACCCAGAGATAATTTTACTCAATGATCCTCTATCAGCATCAAGTTGGGGACAAAAAAGAAGTGCCTGCCCAAGGTTTTCAACAGTATCATGGAGAATGTTCTAAGGAGAGTCCATGGAGGAGGAAGATTCCCTCTATGTGACGAGTTTCTTTAGATGTTCTTTGTTGCAGTGGCACAATGCTCATCGCACTGAGCCCTGAGAAAGTAGGGCCTCCTCAGGGAGATCCGCTGTCACTCAGAAAAGAGGGATTTGGCAATTGGCAAAGGAAAAATCCAATAGGTGAAGGATGGACTGTAATTAGGACTATCACTATTAGAGCAGCAGTCCCATTCCCACTTTTATTAGAGGAAGCAGGAAAGTTGTCAAGTTTAAATGACATGTGCAAGGTCACAGGGCTAACAAGTGGCTATACTAGGAACTGAAGCTAGATCTTCTGGATTTTTATCCAAATATTTACAAGTTAACTATGTAAGTGTAGAGAAGGCCAAGAAAAATGCCTTCTGATGAGAGTGGAGTGAGGTTAGTTGAGATAGTTTTATGGGAGGCAAAAAGACTTCTTGGGGGACTTGAACAATTCAGACAAGCATGAAATGTGGGTCTTGAACAATTCAGAGGGACCTGAAATGGTCAGAAGGGCATTTCTAGGAGGTTTCTTAAAAATAAGGATCAAGAATTTAGTAGGGTCTGAAGGAAACTAAGTGGCAGCTAGTTCAGGACCAATAATGGTATTGCAGTGGACCAACATTTATTTATGAGAAAATATTTCCCATATTTTTTAGAGTCTGTGCAGGTATATAATCCAGGCAGTTCTTCCTCCTGGGTGTTCTTGGAAGTCACATCGTCAGAGACATTGTGTTTTCCCATAGGGACAATATTATGCTGTAGTCAGAGGTTGTGAACTTGACCAAAGGTTCAGCATCACACACAGAAACAGCAAAATGTCATAAAAGCAAAGATAGGACTACCAACTATAAAACAATAGCAAAAAGTGAAATTATGTTGCCAGTCCTTTACAATGCAAAGAAATATTATATACTCACTGATTATATAAAAGATCTCAATATGCTATAAAGTGTATTTGCTGTTCAGTCATTTTTCAGTCATGTCTGATTCTTCTTGACCCCATTTGGGGTTTTCTTGGCAAAGATTCAATGAGCATTCATTAAGCACCTACAATATACAAGGCATTATGTGCTAAGGACATAAAAATAAATATACTCTAATAAATATATAAATAAATAATGCTCTCCAGAGCCTACTAAGTGGGGAGGGAAGCAGGGAACATTAACACCTATGATACAAGGAAGAGTGAGATAATACAAAGAAGATATACATTCAAAATGCTACAAGAAATTAGAGGAGGAGATCATTTTCAGCAGGGAAAGCTTCATGGGGAAGGTAAAACTTAAGTTGGACCTCAGAGGAAGGGCCTTCCATAGACAATCAATCCATCAACAAACATTTATGTCCCAATTAAGTGCCAGGCACTATGTTTAGTACTCAGGATACAAATACAAGAAAGAAAACAGCCCCTGCCCTCAAGGAGTTTATGACCTAAAGGTGGAAGATAACACACAAAAAGAAGCTGGAAAGAGGGCAGAGATGATGAAATTTCCCTACAAAAATGTCTAGACAGACACTAGGAAGGAAGGAGAGTTAATACAGGCATGGAAGATGGCATGAGCAAGAGCTCAGAGATGAGAGAAGATGGGATGATGTGTAATCCAATTTAATTGAATCTTGGTGATGAACTGGTAGAAAAAATTACGTGCTAGCCCAAGATATCTAGACTGATTGTGGGTGCAATCTTTACTGCATGACTGAATAAATCAAACCACAGTAAGGCTGTTGTCGTTTTTTAAATATATCAATGTACCGATGGCAAGTTTCCACACAATGCATAAGATTGATCATACAGTGATCTCAGTAGCATTTTCAGATAACTGAAAACATGAATTAATCATGCCAAGTCCTAGCTCTACTATTTGGTCATTGAGATATGTTAGGCAAGGATAGCAATGTCAGTATTTTAATTAAGGGTACTTAACAGTCAAAAGACCATCTGATATAGATGTAAGAAGGATAAATGCAGAATTTGAGGACCTGAATTCAGAATTCAACTTGTCCACTGACTCCTTGTAAAAGCTTGGCTACTTAGCCCCTCTAGGCCATCATTTCCTTATGTATAAAATTAAAAGGTTAGGCTGGACAACCTCTTAGGCTCCTTTCAGCTGTATAATTCTAAAGCAAGCTTCTAAGGCTTACTTGGATACCATTCTAGTATCAGAGATGAAGAGGATTCTCCCATTTTTCTCTCCATTAGAAAATAAGATCTAAGATTTAGCAGAAATTGATAAATATGCTGTATGTTTATATTTCTCTATGTGTGTGCGCATGTGCATTCATACATGTGTTTAATGATCATTATTATAGGACATTTTCAGGCAATATTATTTTTAAGCTCTATAGAGGGGCTATCTTCCATCCTTTTATGAGGTAACTATATCATCAACTAGTAGGGATACACCCTGTTCTTTTCTAACTGTCACCAGTGACACTGAGCAAAACTTTAATATCCATATGGTAGGGAGAGTCTTGCTTGTCACTGCTTAGATTTCCAGTAAGAAAGATGGTTTGATGATTACACAAGGTACTCTCTACTCTACAAGGATTGGCTCTGCAGATTCTTTTTTTGTTTGTTTTAAGGCAACTGGGGTTAAGTGACTTGCCCAGGGTCACACAGCTAGTAAGTGTCAAGTGTTTGGTCTGAGGCCAGATTTGAACTCAGGTCCTCCTGACTTCAGGGCCGGTGCTCTATCCACTGTGATAACTAGCTTCCCCCAGTTCTGTAGATTTTTGAGAAAAGATTAATCTCTAGACATTTACTGAATGATTACTCCCCAGCACACACACACACACACACACACACACACACACACACACACACACCCCAAAAATTCTCTTTTTCAATTCTCTTTTTAGATCTCTGATTATGTAAGGGAGACAGGCTTAATTGGGTGGTGATATTGCTTGGGCTTTATCCAATCATGGAATCATAGAAATTTAAGAATTAGGATTCCATAAATAGAAGCCCCTGCTTAATGAAGGCGGGCAGCAACAATAGTGTAACCACAGAGAGCAGTCGTAGAAGTAAAGAATTGTTATTAGGAATTGGAACTGAATATGCACCAGAAAAGCTCAATTCTAGATTCTCAAATCAGGAAAGTTTCCTTTCATAGGCTTGTAAGATCAAACATATAAAGCTGAAAAGGACTTTAGTGGTCATCAACCTCAATTTCCACATTTTTTTTTGGTTAGGCAATGGGGTTAAGTGACTTGCCCAGGGTCACACAGCTAGTAAGTACTATGTGTCTGAGGCTGAATTTGAACTCAGGTCCTCCTGAATCCAGGGCTGGATCTATCCACTGTGCCACCTAGCTGCCCCCAACTTCTACATTTTTACACAGGAGAAAACTGAGGCCCAGAGTGATTAAGTGACTTTCCAAGTGACTTACCCAGTGTCCCTTAGCTACTAAGTGTCTGATGAAGGATATAAACCCAGTGTTTTATACTCTAATTCTAGTGCTCTACAAAGTTGCCTTAATTAAATTCAATTCAATGAACATTTGTTAAATATTTATTGGGAGGAAGTTGGAATACTTCTTGCTCCCCAGGGCTACTCTCAGACTCATCTTCTATCACTATCAGTCAGTAGCCTCTCCTGCTTTGAGATTCATTTAATACATTTTTATCACCCCCAATCAAGATTCTGGTAGCTATCTATCAACTTCTAGGACATTCTGTCTTTCCTCAACTAATTCAATGTCTGGCACACAGTCTTTCTCTCCCTCCCAACTTCTGCTCTCATACTAGATGACTTGATACTCCCTCAAACATCTTATCCTCTGAGTTCCTCAACTTACTTATTTTCCATGACACACTCTTCTATTCCAACTCAACTCCATACAAAGATGATCATACCCTTGATCTTGTCATCTACAACAACTGCTCCACTTCCATGTTCATGAGCCCTGAAATCCCCTATTCTGATCACAACCTCTTGTAATGCCACTTCTCTCTCTTTGTATCTCTCTTTGTCTCTCTCTCTGTCTCTGTCTCTCTCTGTCTCTCTCTCTCTCTCTCTGTCTCTCTCTGTCTCTCTCTGTCTCTCTCTGTCTCTCTCTCTCTCTCTCTCTCTCTCTCTCTCTCTCTCAACCCTTAAGCATATTATTTGTCTTCTCTATGACTTCCAGTACCTCTGTCCCTCATGTCTTTTCCATACCATCACCTCTGTACTAGTGATACTCTCTTCCTCATTTTGGCACCTTAGTTTAACAGTTCAATTTTCTTAAGTCCAGCATTCCCTTATATTATCAAAGATCTTGTGCTACCAAGCCTCAGCCTTTAATTATTTCCACCATCTTCTGTCTTTGCTCCTACTCACTTCCTAATGAATGAATATGGAGAAAGTTAGAAAACTGTGCTCACTGGGCTCACTACAAATTTATGTTTTAGAGTCTCAACTGGGCTCTCACTACTGCAAGGCAATCCTTTATACTTTCCTAATAAATTCATTATCTCACTTGCCACAGTGGCTTTTCCAAGCTTTTTTCATTCATCCTCAAACCTTCCACATCTCTTCTTCCCCACATCCTCTTAGCTGAGAACTTTGCCTCATATTTCACTGAAAAAAGTGAAGCTATTTGCTGAGACCTCCCTCTTTTCCCCATTTCCTCACTTCACACCACACAGCTGACTTCTGCCACTATCGCTTCCTTTACCACTGTCTCACAGGAAAAGGTGGCCTTTCTTGCCAAAGCAAATACTTCTACATCCATAAGCAACTTCATTCCATTCCATCCTTTCCACCAGACTGTCCCATATATCATGCTCATTCTCTCACCAGTCTCTAATTTCTACTACTTCACTCTAACTACAAATATGCTCCTGTCTCCTCTATTCTCAAACAACTCTCATTTGATCCATCCACCTCTGCTAGCCATTATCCTATATTTCTCCTCCACTTCATGGTTATATTCTTTAAGGAAGCTATCTAAAATTAATGCATATACTTCCTTTCTTCTCATTCTCTTCTTAACTTTTTGCAGTCTAACATCTGACCTCATCATTTAACTGAAACTGTTCTCTTCAAAGTTACAAAAAGATTTTGTAATTGCTGAATCTAATGGTATTTTATCAATCTTCATCCATTTTTATCTCTTTGTTACTCTTAACATTATTGATCATCCACTTATCGTTAATAGTCTCTTCCCTCTAAATTTTCATGACACTGTTCTTTTCTGATTCTCTTCCTACCTATATGACCACTCCTCTGTCTTCTTTGCTCACTCTTCATCTAAGTAATGTCCATTAACCATGTATATTTCCCAAGGCTCACTTGGGCTTTATTCTCTTTTATCCTATTTCACTTTTGCTTGGTGATGTCAACAGTTCCCATGGATTCATATATCATCTCTGTGGAAATGATGCCCAGATCTATTTTTCCATCCATAACCTCTCTCTTATGCCCAGTCTCACATGCCCAACTGCCTTTTGGATATCTGGAATTGGATATCTCATAGACATCTGAAACTCCACATTCCCACAATTTCCCTCCCCCAAGCTTTCCCCTCTTCCTAATTTTCCCTTTTCTTTCTGGGGCACAACCATTCTCCCAGTCTACCCAGACTACCAACCTAGGAGTCAACTTCAACTTTTCACTCTCTCACTGACCATATTCATGCTATTGCCAAGTCCTGTGGATTCTACCTTTGTAACATTTCTCTTATTCAACCTCCTTCTGTCTTCTAAAACTGCCACCACCTCAATGCAGGCCTTCATCATCTCACACTTTGTAATAGCTTGATGTCTGGTTTCCCTGCCTCAAATCTTTGCTCACTGTGGTCTATCTTCTACTCGGGCATCAAAGTTATCTTTCTAAAGTTCAGGTCTAACCATAACACCTTCCTATTCAATAATCTCTAGTAGTTCCTTATTACCTTCAGAATCAACTATGAAATCTGTTTGCTTTTTAAAGCACTTCACAACCTGGCTCCTTCCTGGCTAGCCAGGCTTCTCATACCTTACTTTACTCCACATAGTAGAGTGACAAGGGCCTCCTTTCTGTTCCTCATACATAACATTCCATCTCCTGACTGCACGCATTTTCACTGGCTGACTGACATGTCTGGAATTCTCCCCTTCCTCATCTCCTTTTATTGACATCCTGGCTTCCTTCAAATCCCAGCTTAAATCCTGTCTTCTGCAAGAAGCCTTGCCCAGTCCCAATTTATGCTAGGGCCTTCTCTCTGTTGTATATACATATTACATATGTATGCATGTATGATAAACTGAAATATATAAATACATGTTTCTAAATGATTGTTTGCAGTTTTCCCCCTATTAGACTGAAAGATTCTTAAAAGTATAGACAATTTTTTTTCATTTCTTTGTATCACAAGATCCCTAGCACTTAGTACATAGCCTAGCATATAGTAAGCTCTTAATAAATGCTTTTCGACTAACATACATGTAGTAATATATTAGTAGCTAGAGATACAAAGACAAAAATAAAACACTCCCTACCCTCGTGGAACATGCATTCTACTTGGAAGATATAATACATGCATAGCTGAATAAATTCAAAGTAATACAATGCAATTTCAAAAGAGAGAGGATTCTATAAGCTGAAGAATCAGGGAGAGCTTTGTTTAGGATATTGTACCTAAATTGCACATTGAAGGGTGCTGGGGATTCTTCATGGAGAAAATAAAGAGTATGGGTACTATGTGTGTTTAAAATGAAAAGGACACAGGAGATAGAATTTTGTATATAAAGAAAAACTAGCAAGTCAGTCTGGTTGAAATGGAAAGTGTGTGAAGAGAAGTAATATGAAATAAAATAGAAATAATGGGGAGGGGATACTATCTTTTTTTTTCTTTCTTTCATTTTTTTCCTTTTATTTGAGTCCTCTTGTACAAAATTAATAATATGGAAATGCTTTACATAACTGCACATGTATAACCCACATCCAACCACCTATCATGTCAGAGAGGGGAGAGGATAGGGAGAGAGGGAGGAAGGGATAGAGTTGGGAATTCAAAACTCCAAATAAAAATGTTTTTAGGAAAAAAATAGACAGTGGGGAAGGACAAGGGGGAAATCAAAGAACAAAGAGGACCAATGTCTGCCATGGATAGAAAATGATAACATGAATAAATAGAAAGGAGAAATACATGATTCTTATTGGATTCTGTTAACTAACTTTTTATATGGCTATAGATAGCTTTGATTACTTCATCTGAAAACTGATCACACATTTTGATCATTTATCAGTTGGGAAATGGCTCTTTTCTTTATAAATTTGACTCAATTCTCTATATGTTTGAGAAATGAGGCCTTTATCAGAGAAACTTGCTTTAAAATTTTTTGACAGTTACTATTGCTAACTGTATTTCCCTCCATCCTATCCCACCCATTTATTCTATTCTCTCTTTTCACTCTGTCTCTCCTCAAAAATAGTTTGCTTCTGACTACCCCCTCCCCGAATCTGCCCTCCCTTCTATCACCCCCTTCTCTTATTCCTTTGCCTCCTACTTTCCCATAGATTAAGATAGACTCCATACCCAATTGAATGTGTATGTTATTCCCTCTTTGAGCCAATTTTGCTTAGAGTAAGGTTCACTCGCTCCCCCTCATCTCCCCCCTCTTCCCCTCCAAGCTCTTTTGCCCTCTGCAATATCATATTCCAAGCCCTTCAATCTTGTAATTTAGAAGCTGCTAAATCTTGTGTTATCTTGACTGTAGCCCCACCATTCTTGAATTGTTTCTTTCTGGCTGTTTGCAATATTTTCTCCTTGACCAGGAACTTTGGAATTTGGCTATAATATTCCTGGGAGTTTTCATTTGGGGACCTCTTTCAGGAGGTGATCGGTGGATTCTTTCAATTTCTATTTTACCCTCTGGTTCAAGAATATTGGGGCAGTTTTCCTTGATAACTTCTTGAAAGATGATATCTAGGCTCTTTTTTGATTGTGGCTTTCAGGTAGCCCAATAATTTTTAAATTATCTCTCTTGGATCTATTTTCTAGGTCAGTTGTTTTTCCAATGAGATATTTCACATTTTCTTCCATTTTTCCATTCTTTTGGTTTTGTTTTATTGTTTCTTGATTTCTCATAAAGTCATCTGCTTCCACTTGCTCCATTCTGACTTTTTGGACCTCTTTTACATTTGGCCTAGTCTGTTTTTTAAGGTGGTATTTTCTTCAGTATTTTTTGTGTGTCTCATTTGCCAAGCTGTTGACTCTTTTTTCGTGATTTTCTTGCATCACTCTCATTTCTCTTCCCAATTTTTCCTCTACCTCTCTTACTTGATTTTTTAAATCCTTTTTGAGCTCTTCCATGACCTGAGACCAATTCATTTTTTTTTTTTTGGTTTTCGGAGGTTTTGCATGTAAGAGCTGTCTTTGTTGTCATCTTTTGAGTGTATGTTTTGATTTCCTTGTCACCATAGAAACTTTCCATAGCCAAAGGTTTTTTTCCATCATGTGCTCATTTTCCCAGCCTATTACTTGACTTTTAATTGTTTGTTAAAGTAGGGCTGTGCTTCCAAGTGGAGGGGGCACTGTTCCAAGCTTCAGGGATTTTGTGCAGCTATTTTCAGAAATACTGTGGTCCTGGTTTTCAGTTCTTCCAAAATGATATGACCTAAGGAGAGGTGTTTACCACTCTCCTTGCCTATGCTGTGGTCTGTGAGTAACCACAAGCACTCTTTTTTGCCCTGGAACTGTGAGGAAGGTCCCCCCTCTACTGTTGCTCTAATCTCTGTGATGCTAGTGCTCCTTCTTGCCCTGAGATTGTCACCCAGGACTGCCACCTGAATCCAAGTATGGGCAAAGCAACATAGTCCTGCCTCAGTGGCAGCAAAAGGACCCTTGAAATCTCCTTCTGACCAATTGTTGACCCCCTTACCATCTGTGGGCTTAGAGCTCTGGAAGTAGCCACTACAGCTGCCACTGATAATTCAGTCACTCCCATGGCCTGCTCCTAGTTTGCTGGGGCCAGGTCTGTGCTGGTATGGCCTGCACTGGACTGTACTCCACTCTCACCCTGGTTAAATAGACCTTTCCTGCTGACCTTCCAAGTTGTCTTGGACTGAGAATGTGTTTCACTCCATCTTTTTGTGGGTTCTGCTGCTCTAGAATTTGTTTATAGTCATTTTAAAAAGGTATTTGGAGGGTTTTGGGGGAGAGCTCAGGCAAGTCCCTGCCTTTACTCTACCATCCTGGCTCTGCCCCTTGAGGGGAAGCTATTTTGTAGGGGTTTTTCAATTCCTTCTCGAAAATTTCTATTTTATCCTAAGGGCATGAAGTAGTCATTGAAGATTTTGAGTAGAGGAATACCATGGTTATACCTAGCTTTTAGGAATATTAATTTGAAAGTTGTGTGAGGGCTGTATTGGAGAAAGGAGATACTAGAAATTGAAAAAAAAATTAAGCATCTATTGTAATAGTTCAGGTGAGAGGTGGTGAGAGTCTGAACTATTGTTGAGGCTAAATGAGTAGAGAAAAGAGTACATATGTGAAAACTTGGTAGCATGACCAAAACTAGGCAAATGATTGAATGAGGATTGAGGAAGATGGAGAAGTCCAGAATTACTGCAAGGCTGCAATTTAAGTAAATTGAAGGATGGTGGTACCCTGAACAGAAATATGCCATACCCTCAAAGAAGGTGAAATGTGTTTGGGGATAAAAGTGATGGATTCCATTTAGAAAAATACTAGATTCAAGGTTTCTATAGACATTCAGGGAAGACAGATTAGACAGCAGGTCGTTGGTAATATGGGTGACTGAAAGGAGAGAAATGATTTCTGGTTTTACAGATTTCAGAGCCATTTGAAGAGATATAATAATTAACCACGTTTAATTTGATGAGACTGGAAAAAAAAGTTTAAAGATTTAAGAAGACCCAGGAACCTTGTCAAGTTTACCATCTCTATTTGTGCCACTGATCTTCTCTCATCTCTTTTGGGAACTTTCCCCTTGAAATCTTCCATTTTCCCTTTCCTATATTCAATTTATCTTTATCCAGTAACTCTTTGCCTATTGTCTCCAAATATATCTAAGTTTTCCTAATCTTTAACAACAACCACAAGAACTGCCACTTGACCCATGCCATACCCTCAAACTATCATCCTATATATTTCTTCCTTACAGACTTGGAAGATTTCACACAAAAAGATAATCCAACGAAGGAGACTGAGAATAAGTGATTAGGATAGACTGGTAGAAAGAGAAAAATGAGAGAGGAGTTCACAGAAGCCAAGAGAAGAGGGAACATCCCAGATGAAAGAGTGACTGAAAGTGTTGTAAAGATGACAAGAAGTATGTGAACTGAGAAGAGACCATTAAATTTACCAGCTGGGAAACAATTGGTAACTCTGGGAATCATAGTTTCCATCAAGGTAGGGTGAGAAGCTAGACTGCAAGTGTTTGAGAAGTGAGAAAATGAAGTCAATAAGTATAAACGGCTTTTTCTAGGACTTAGGATGTCTGTGAAAGGAAAGAAAGATATAGGACGATAGTTTGAGGGCATGGCATGGTCAAATGGAGGGTTTTTTGGTAGACAGTATAGAAGTAACTAATATATAAAGAGAGACTGAAGGTCAGAAAGAGAAAAGGAACAAAGGGACAAGTTCCCAGAGAAGACTGGAAGGGTTGGGGACATAAAGTGGGGATGTTGACTTTGGCAAGGAGATGATGGATCATCTGTTTTTCAAATACTGGAGCAAAGCAAAGAAAAAGAATAGAGTATTATGTTCAGAGGAATTAGGGTATAGAATTGGGAGAAAGGGAGATTAAATGAATGAATGAATGAATGAATGAATAATTGAATTAAGAAGTACTTACTAAGTGCTGAACTAACAAAAAGCAAGACAGTCCCTACCTTTGAGGAGCTTACAGGAAAAGATATCATATATAGAAGAGTGGTTGCCAGAGAGCAATGCTTTAGTCTAGATAGTGCTTGGGATGATGAGTGGAGCAAAGGGAAACTGATTGCTTCATAGTCCATTCAATTACTATTCTCAGAGGTATACATGAAAGGCAAAGAGCAGCAAGAAAGGCATGCTTCTGTGGCAGTATGGGATGAAGATGGTCAGAAAGAAAAATAGTGCATTGGGTTAGAGGTGAGGAATTATCTCCAACTGAGAGCCTGGAGCCCCAGGAACTCTGGATAAAAATTAGAAAGCATGGTTGGAAGTAAAGGCTAGATATAAGGGGATATAAAATGAAGATTAGGATTAGGGAATTAAAACATTTTAAAATAACATCACAAAGTCCTTAAACAAAATTCTAAAGTAATTCTTTTTTTATATTTCTGAGATTTAATTGTGGCCATTCAACAATTCCAAAGCTTGAAACATGCCTTGAGATTTATATAGGAGAGAAACTATGTAATTCTAAAACATTATTCACAACATCTGGTATGTTCTCTCTCCTCCTCTCTATCTCTGCAATGCCTATCCATTCTTCCAGATCACCTCACATGCCACATCCAGCATGTAGCCTTACTTAATGCCCCAAAGCTAGCAGTGATCTCTTCCATCCCTGAATTTTCATAGCACGCTGTTTGTGTCTTTTCTGTGCCCCAAACATACTGTAATTCATACTGGAGTTATTTTACTCATCTTGTCTCTCGTGCTTGACTGTTACCTCTTGGTGTTCAGGGACCATGTCTAGTTTATCATTGTAGCCCCCTCTGCACCTTATACAGTGTCTTACACACACCACATGGCCAAAATATGGTGGCAGAATTAAGTTGGACAATAATATTTGAACAATTAAGTTAAACTACGTTAACCAAACAATACCATCTTAGAAGTGATGTAAGAGTGTGTATATATATGTATGTGTGACTGTGAGTACATATATATATGTATGTATATATATATATATATATTACATATTTAATCAGAACTTGTACACGTTATAGAGAATGTAGATTTATAGAATACGTAAAAGAGAAACCTAGCACAAATGGCATTATAGTGAATATATATTACTATAATACTACGTTACATGTAACCTAATACATTATTATAAGAATGTACAAAGTAATAATGTGACATTTGTGCTGGGTTTCCTCACTCAAAGGCTTAGCCTACATAATAGAGTCTACAGAATAGGAGAAATTGGGACCATTTCCCAAGAAATTTGTAGTAAAATACCTTCATTTTAACTAACTAGGCAAGATGGTGACTACAAATCTCTATTTTGACATTCAAGACCTGGCTATGTAGAGCAGAATTGTTTTGGTTTGTCCTATCTTCTCTCTCCCCAACTTCTCTCTACTAGGATAGTATCCATAGACATGAGCTAGAAGAGACCTTAGAAACAATTTAGTCTAATCCCTTTTTTTTTTAGTGATAAGAAAAATGAGGCCCCAGGAGTTTAGGTGACTTGCCCAAGGTTACACACCTACTTAGTGTAACAGTTTACCTATTTCAAACTTTGAGTTTATAGATTGTAAGGGGCAAGGACAGCTATACGATGACATTTTGAATAGCTAATTTGAATAGCCAGAAAAGCACCAGAGACAATAAACTTGCCCCAGGACAAGGAATTCTTTAGTACCTTGTTTTCCCAATGCTCATTTGCATAGGACCAACAGGAGAAATTTACAGTTAAAAAAATGAACTCTGAGTGATTTGGTGAGTATTAGGCAAATAAACATAATCTACAGAGAACATTGTGGAAATGTACTGGATGATCACCAAAAGTTAGAATGAGGTCCCTCACAAAGGAACCCATCCCTGAGCCAGGTGCACAAAGAAAAGTTACCCCTCTCTGAAGTGCCCCCTCCTGACTGAGAGATGATTTTAAAAAAACCACCTTTAAAGCCCAGGTGAGGGAGCAGAACTTGAGGCTTCTGCCAATCCTGGGTTAAATGTCTCTGCCCTTTCTGAAAGATTGCAAGCTTATGACAACTGACCCTGAAGTGGGAACTGGTGGAGGACTATAACCATGGTGGGAAGCAAACCCAGTAGAGTGGAGAAATAGCTCAGCCTACTAGTGAAGCAGCCCAACTGAGGACATCTGCTGTGATTACCTAGCTCAGTCCAGCATTAAAGTGACCCTGTATAGCAAAGGGAGAGTAGCTCATAACCACTCATCTAGCCCAAATGCCATTTCAACAATGAACTTTTTGAAGACGGTTTGAGAGAGAAAATAAGTTGAGGCCCTATAGGTCCAGAGAGAGAAAGGACACCAGACCCTTGCAGTTGTATAATTGTGAGTTACCTTGGTTACCTGTATTCCTTAAAAATGTCAATCAGTCAACAAGTATTTATTAAGCATCTACTGTGTGCCAGGCTCTGTGCAGTTAAGTTTGTGCCTGCTTTTCTCCAAAGATGATGAGTATTTTCATAGGAGAACGTATCCCACATTTATGGCAAGAATATACCATAACTATCATTCATGCTATGTCATTCAAGTAAATATCTTTGCTAAGAGTCAATTGAGTCAATTTACTGAATGATAATGGGGAGCCTACCATGGCAACTCAGGAGCTACAGATGTTAGGAACGCAGCCACATATATGAGTCCTCCTAGAATATGAAGTAGCAGTCACCTCTTTAAGGGACCTCAACCTGTGGGTGGGTGGGTGGGTGGGAGTTGTACAGGGGACATGGAAGCCCAGAGAAAAGTGCTACATACGCATCAGAGGGAGGATTTGAACTTAGGTCCTCTGATTCCAATGCCAGTATTTAATGTATAATGCCACCTTCTTCATGGTAATTCATGGTGGCTGTTAGAAAGGAAGAGTAATTTATATGTGTATTTGTTTTTTTTTAATTTGCTCATATTAATTTGCTTACCACCACTTTATTTTGGTTACTTTCTGGCTATACACAATTGACTTTATTGTGCTAATTACCAACTGTTTTGTTTAATAAAACAAAATTCATTAAAAGTTAAAACAGGTTTTAATTTAATTAATATTCATTATATTGTTTTCTAATACAGTACATTTATTTTTGAAACCACATTCCAATTAGTATATTATGCTGGAAAGGCAAGCCAACAAGTGAACAGCAATCATATTAAGAACCTGACAGAAAAACAGCATTATCCTTAAGCTTCCAACAGAAGTTATAGCAAAGCAATTTAAAATAAACCAAGAACTCATTTTTCATTAGTCCTTGCTCTAGCTAGGTCACCCTGACAGAATATTTACGGACTGCTCATTCTAAACAATTGCAGTAATTTACTTAAAAAGGAACACACAGATGATTATCACCTTGAAGCAAAAACTCAGGAATTACACTGATTGGCTTGAATTTTTAGAGAAGCTACCATGTGCTGATACACATTGCCTCAGTCTAAGCTATGAAGATACTTAACGTTGTTCTTAATTAAATTGTAATGAACTGAACTTTTGTCTAACAAGTCCTGAAGAACTTTGCTGTTTACTTTAGAGCAGAATTTGGCACAAGCCTCTTCCATCTTGGACCTTATTCAAAGAGATTACATTACTGTACTATCCAAACTTCCTCAAAAGAAAACATCTTTTCAATTACTCACTCTGGGACCTTGGGTAAGTTATTTAAACTCTCTAGATCTCAATTTCTTCATCTTTAAAATAAGAAGATTGGACTGGAAGATTTTTAAAGTTGTATCCAATTGCAAAAATATGGTCCTTGGATCATTGAGGCAGTGTGGGGTAGCGGATAAAGCACTGGCTTTGGCATCAGGAAGATCTAGGTTCTAATTCGTCCTCAAACACTTACTGGCTATACAATTTTAGGCAAACAAATCATTTAAGCTCTTTGTGTCTCAGTTTCCTACTCTGTTAAATGATGGCCTCTAATAGTGCCCTTGCAGTTATAAATTTACAATCCTATGATTTAACCGATATGATGGCCCTTCAGCATGGAACAAATATGGAAGCCATAGTGTACATCGTCCTCATATGTCTTCTGTTTCAACATTCAGTTACACTAGACCTGCACAAGTTGGCAGTAGGTAGGGGGCAAAATTAAAACAGACTAAACTTCTTTGGGCCCCAGATAGGTTAGACTAGAGACAGACTGATCATGGTTAGTTTCCACAGGTCATGTGACAAACAGGAGAGTGAGCAGTGGCAACCCTACATTTTTTGTGGGCCACCTGATATCCTTTACTGGGCCACAAGTAGCCTGCAGACTATATGTTGTGCAGGCCTGAGTTAGACAGTCATTCAAAAAACACTTATGAAACACAAACTTTATGCTACTCTTCATGACCCCATTTTGGATTTTCTTGACATTTCCTTCTCTAGCTCATTTTACAGAGGAGGAAACCGAGGCAGAAAGGGTTAGGTGACTTGCCCAGGGTCACACAGCTAGTAAGTGAGGCCAGATTTGAACTCAGGAAAATGAGTCTTTCTGATTCCAGACCAGCATTCTATCCCTGAGCTGCCCTGTGTAAATGCTAGGTGACATACAAAGATCATTAAGACTTGCTTCCAGGAGCAATGAGGTGGCGCAGTGGATAGAGCACTGGCCCTAAGGTCAGGAGGACCTGAGTTCAAATTTGACCTCAGACCAAACACTTGACACTTACTAGCTGTATGACCCTGAGCAAGTCACTTAACCTCAATTGCCAAAAAAATTTTAAAAAAGACTTGCTTCCTCTGTCACATTAGCTCACATTTGCAAAGGACTCAAGGTTTAAAAAATTGTTTACCTCACAACAATAACATTTACCTCACAACAAGTAACACAAAGATTATTATCCTAGTTATGCAGATGGGGAAACAAAGGCTCAGTAACATAACTTGCCCAAAATCATACTATTAGATCCAGAACAGTGACCCAATGCTTCCGACATCAAAACCAGTGTTCTTTCCATGATGTCTTTCTGCTTACATGTACAGTTGCTGAGATCTATATAAATAAACATAATACAAAAAATAGATAGATAGATATAGATAGGTAGATAGACAGACAGATAGACAAGATAGACAGATAATTAGACAGATAGATATAGATAGATAGACAGGTAGATAGATAGACAGACAGGTAGGTAGGTAGATAGATAGATAGATAGATAGATAGATAGATAGATAGATAGATAGGGTTCAAGAAGAGTATCTGGTATCTTGAGATCAGATGAAAGAGATGCCACTTCCTGCATTGGAGGAGGAGGGAAGCAGAGAAGAGAGTGACAGGGAAGACTGCTATTTACTACTGTTGAAAAAGTGTTTGCTTTCTGTCCAAGCATCCCTCGAATACTTACAAACATTTGGTGTCTCCCCTTGGTCTTGGAGGCAATAGTGAAATTAATGGTAGGCAATTCACCTAACTTAATGCCAGGTACCTAACCAAACCTCACCACCTCACACATCCAGGTATGAAGACCATGTGGGCTCCATCTCTAGTGGTACCATTTGCATTACCCAGGAAATACAGGGTTGATAAAGCTGTGCTGCTTTCCTTACAGGGTGCTTATGAGGAAACACTGAAACAAGGTAAGTAAAGTGCTTTATACATATAAGTTATTAATATTATAATTATTAGTAGTATTATTATTTAGAAATCCTCTGGTTGATCACTTATGAAGGCAGTACCCTACACCAATAAAATCACAGGTCCAGTCCCTATTCCTAGCCCTATGGACACTATAGAAGATAAAAAATTTGGTTTGCTTGTCTCAGAAAAATAGTAGTGCTGGAAATTTTAATTAAATTTCACAAAGAAAATTGTACTAAAGTATCTGGTATACAGCAAAATACAATTCAAATGCTGTTTTGAGATCATGTTTATGGAATACTTTGAAATTTGCAAAACATGTTCTTCACACTAACTCTTTGAGGTAGGCAGCACAAATGTTACTATCCCCATTTAACAGATAAGGAAACTGAGGGTCATAAGCATTAAATCAGTTGGAGCACTGTGCTAAGTACTGGAGACAGAAAGAAAGGCAACAGACAAGTCACTGCTCTCAAGTTTACAGTTTAATAGCAGAGATAACATGCAAACAACTATGCAAAAATGTCAGAGCCAGAGTTTGAACTGTTTTGAGCGGAAAAAAAAAAAGAATATGGGCTGTGGATTTTTTTTTAACATTCTACGGCTATCTAGAACTTATAAATTCTAGGATTCAGCTCATATTAAAAGCCAATCCTCTCACCATTTAACCTCACTCACCAGGAAAGGCACATTGAACCTAGAACCTAGTCTGAAAGAATAGACACAGGCCTCACCTCTTATTCGTCAAAAGCACCAAGCTATTGACTCACTGCCATCTCTAAAGGAAGGAGTGCAGTGTTCTCCCAGGTCAGAACCAGTTAAAATTTCTATTTTATTTTTCTTTTAGCAACAACTGCTGGAAATAACTTTTGTGTAGTTGAAATTGAAGCACTCTT
The DNA here is from genome assembly GCF_003287225.1 of Phascolarctos cinereus. Lineage (NCBI taxonomy): Eukaryota > Metazoa > Chordata > Mammalia > Diprotodontia > Phascolarctidae > Phascolarctos > Phascolarctos cinereus. The sequence continues at coordinate 246,598,603 of NW_027556098.1, forward strand.
TTTTTCATCCTAAAATAACAGCAACAAATATAAGATAATGCCCAACCCCATCATTTCATACAGGAAGAAACTAAACACAATGTTTGCCTGCCACTCAGGAAGCAAAAATTAGAGGTTGGTTTTGAATCCAAGCCCCCTGACCCCACACCCAGAGTTCTTTCCACTATACCATGCTACAGGGGTTGGCTTTTAAAATAATTAGGGAAATAATTGAAATAAATGGGGAAAATTATATTAAAGATATCACAAACAAAAATAATGTAGGAGAAAAAGAATGATCACCTAACACTGGCACGTGCTCTCTGAATGTATAAGGCAAAATGGAACAAGACTGCATCACAGTTGTTGGCATTGACCGAACAGCAATAGGGGCTAAACTGAAATGAACACACTGATTTTGTGTCAAGAGGGATTCCTTCTCTCCCATTCCTCCCACCCTCCCCATGTCTGTCTGTCTGTCTGTCTGTCTGTCTGATATCCTAGAAGCAGGGATGGTTGGACAACTAGGTAGCATAGTGAATATAGAACTAGACCTGGAGTCAGGAAAACTTCAAATCTATCCTCAGATGCTGAGTAGCTGTGTGGCCCTAGGCAAGTCAGTGAGCATCTGTCTGATATAGTTTCTTCATCTGTAAAGTGGGGATGATAATAGCACCTACCTACTAGGGTTGCTATTAGAATAACATAAGAGGATATTTGTAAAGTGCTTCACAAATCTTAAAGCATTAAATAAATAGTAGCCATTAGTATTAATTATCTCTGGTCAAGTCAGGTAGTGATTGGGCAAAGTTGTGATAAATAAATTTGAGAGTGCTAGAAGCATAGCTGTCATAAATTTGTATGGTTTTGTGAATATGTGGCGTTCAGGAAAAGTGAATGTCTTTGGTGTACTTTGTGAGGGTGGGTTTTTCTGGTATGAGCTGGGTTAGTACACCTAACTGAATATATGACGGTCTGAGCTATGAAGCTGTGTGTGTATCTGAATGTGTATGTGCCATGCAGATCCTCAGGCAAGTAAAAGGAAAGTTTCATCTTCACCCTGAATGATTAGGGAGAAAATATAAGTGTTAATGGGCTGAAGTATAAATTTCTAAGCCAGTGGCCAGTGTGGTATCATTAGTGTATATTTATATTTGTTGTTCAGTCATTTCAGTCACATCTGACTCTTCATGATGCCATTTGGAGTTTTCCTGGCAAAGATACTGGAATGGCTTGCCATTTCCTTCTCCAGCTCATTTTACAGATGAAGAAACAGAGGCAAACAGGGTTAAATTACTTGTACAGAGTTATACAACAAGTAAGTGCCTGAGGCCTTCCTTCCTCCAGACCTGGCACTCTATCCACCATGCCACCTAGCTGCCCTGTATGTTTATGTAGATCAATAGATCTCCAATCTTATCTATATGAAAACTTCCCCCAACAAAGCAACCCATACACACTTTCTTATTCTGTGACTCTTGCCCACAACTAACACAAATCTTCCCCTCATGTCTACCCAACATACTTGAGGTCTTCTTTCTGATCACTTGACATTGCATTGATCCCAATGGATCACTTGAGCTGTCCATTGGCCATTCCTCATTCTTGTTTCATATTCAGCCCTCTTCTCTCTGACATTGTTAGCACAGCTTCTTCTAAGAAATACTTAAGTAAATATATTCACCATATACTTCTCCATTATCTTCTGGGTGACCTACCACTTTAATTCTCCCAACATTTTGGTATTCTATGGCTCATATACATACAAATCACCAGAAGAATAGATATTATTAAAAAGATCATTCTTTGTAGGGAAGATAGTCATTAGAAGTACTACTTTCCTAATTATAACCCACCTTGCTCTCCTCTTTTTATCAAATTCTGGCTGAGTGCAGAGTTCATTATCATTAAATAAAATGAAGCCAAAAAGATGGTCACTTTCACATGTACATAAAAGATATTTTTCTTCTTAACTCTATCCCATCTTTATTTTCCAGGTCAAGAGTGAATCCTACCCTACTGACAGAGATAAGTTTGACTCTCCTTCCCAAAAGCTATTATCCAAAAGCTCTTAAGCAAAAAGCTAATGTAATCTTAGCTTGCATTTAGAAAAGAACATAGTACCCAGGAGGGGGAGGTGGTAGAACTCTGCTCTCTGCCCTTGTCATACCACATCTGCAGTGTTATATTCCAATCTGGGTGCCACATTTTAGGAAGAATGTTTAGGAAGAATCAGGAAAGTATCTGGAAAAACACAATTAGAATTGTTAAGGATGCCAACATGATGTTGTTTGAATGGATTTAAAAACGTTTGTCAAACACTTACTGCTTGCTAGGCATTGTGCTGAATCCTGGGAACACAAATATTGTAAAACAGGCAGTCCCTGACTTCAGTAAGTTTATAATATGATAGGGGAAGCCAACACATATAGGGCAGAAGTGATGAGGGAGATTTGTTCTTGGGAAGTAGAGGTGGGAGGTGGGATTATGGGTGGATAGATGCCTTAATGTCTGGATAGGATGTGAAACTGTAGTATGGTCTGTTGTATAGGGATAGCCAGTAGATATAATGGCTTAAGTTGCCTAGTTTTCATACACACAGTCAACCTGGGGCAGGAGCTCCAAAGATAAATGGATTAACTTGCTCAGGGCTGTGAATACAGAAATACCCAGGTATGGAATTCTAAGTCTCAGGATGAAGGATGCAAGCTCAGGAGGAGAACAGGTAGGCAGAAGGGAGTGGGATCTGGGTAGATAGCTGGCTGGGATAGAAAGCTGAAGCATGGTGAAGATTGATTGAAGAAAATAGGAATGTTTAGCCTGAAGAAGAGAAGTCTTATGAGAGCTATGATACGTCTACCGGTATTTGAAGGACTCTTCTATGGAAGAGGAATCAGGCTTGTTCCTTCTGTCCCTAGAGGTCTAAACTAGGAAAATGAGATTTAGACTTAACATAAGGATATACTTTACATAAAAATTACAGCTATCCAAACAGGGAAAAACTGCCTCAGGAAGTAGTAGGTTTTTAATCTCTGGAGGTCTTCAAGCAAAGGTTATATAACCATTTGTTAGGAGCATATAATTAGACTGGAAATCCTTTGAGGACCTTTCCAATGCTGATATTCTACAATTCTGTAATTCTGTGCCAAGTCAGATGTCTTATGTGGACTAGCCCTGTGTCTAGAATGCTCTTCTCCCCATCATTTTTTATCTTATTTTTGGTTCTGAGACAGAGATCCCTTGTTATGGCCATATCAAAGTTCTCAACTTTATATTCTCTTGAAGATAACCAGACCAAAAAAGATAAGTAGTAAAAGTGGGAATATCCCCATTGTACAAAGCATTTGCCTTAACCAAAGCATTTGACAATACATCCAGATAATGCTATCTCTCTCCTATTTGAATTCACATAAAATTACTTTCCTGAATCTGCTGTTCTCCCTCCCTACTGTAGTTGCCCTGATGCTTCATTCTTTCTATCTCTTATAAATTTTCTCTTATAGATCCCCTGTCATATTTCCTTGCTGATGCTTTAGCTCTCAAAGTCCAATTCTAAACAATCCCTTACAGACTACGAGCAAATGCTTTGTGGAGTGGAGGTACCATCTCCTACCCCCTTTACTGAGCAATTGAGTTCCTCACCTGCTTCTAGACTGATCTCCAATCTATCAGTAGCCCATGCTGACTGCCCCAACCATATAGCCTCCAGACAGAATCTCTTTAAAATCATGGTCAAGTGGCTTCCCCCTATGACTTTCACCTCTCCTCAAACACTACCCACATCATACCTACCTATTTGCCATGTACAATGGTTTACTCTCAATGGTCATCCTCAAGACATCCCTACAGTGGCCCCAAAAGCTTTTGAGCAGGCACATGAAAGGGAAAAAAGCTTTAAATACAGGTTACTTGAAATCACACCTCCTTCTTTAATCCTAGACTCCCAGAATCTCATAGTTGGTAGAGACTTGAGTGACTGTCTATTCTAACCCATAACTGCCTAAAAGTTCCATCTGTGATGTACCTAAGTCGTGGTCATCCATTAACTGTTTAAAGGTCTTTATTGATAGGGAACCCACTACACAGATCATTTAACTAATTGTTAAGCAGTATTTCTTGACATTGAGCCTGAATTTTCTTCTTTACAGCTTCTATTCATTGCCACTCTGAGGCCAAATAGAGCAAATCATCTTTCATTCATTCACCTAATTCATCTTTCCCACAATACCTCTTCAAACTCTTGAAGAACTTTTCCAGGCTAAACATCCTCATTTCCTTCATCCAATCTTCATATAGCATGAATTTGGCCCTCTTCACATTCTGGCTGCCTTCCTCTGGATACTGTTTAGCTTATAAATGTCCCTCTTAAACCTAAACTTATACTTGGGTGTCGGTAGTATGTGGTGTTTGGAATGAGGTATTTTTGTCAATATGTTTTACTATTAAAATCACTCTTCCACCACTTACAAAATATTGTAGGTAAAAGTATCTATAGTGTCCCAGAGCCAGGGAGATTCCTTCAGTTCTTGGCAGGGGGAGGTGTAGTATCTGTATCCCATGATGAAAATCAGGGTCTGCTCTGGCAATGGCCTCTATTGGGTGCAGTTGCTCAGTCTGAAAAGCAAAACACTTCTCTTCTATTTGCCATTGACATGCTTAAAAGTAAGTCCTAATATACTTTAGTTTGAGTTGAAATAATTAAATTACTTGGAATTTATCCACAAAGTTATGAGTAAGTAGCTTAAGGACTGAGCAGCAGAAGAGATTCTAAACTTTGAATGTAACTGTTCCATGCATCTACTCAAAGATTGTTTAATGTCCAAAAATGGCTTAGTGTCCAAGGCAATAATTTTAGGAATTTGTAGTAAGGCGTACTTTTTATGAACATAGGATGATTGTGAGAAACTACATGATGGTCCACTGTGTATATCATCTGATATCAGCTCAATGGTTAGATAGATATTTTAGGGAAAATTATCAACTGAGAAGAAACCATAAGAAAATAATAATCTGACCAGGGGTTAATATGAGGGAATTATGACCTCCTTATTATCAGAAGCTATACTTGTTGATATAATCCAAGATCACATTAGCTTTTATGGTTGCCATATCAAAGTGTTGACTCATTTTGAGTTTAAAATCAATTAAAATCCACAGATCTTTTTCAGACAAATTCATCTTAACCCTGTAAATTTTATGTTTTTCAGTAGAGGTTTAATATTTTACATTTAATTTTATCCCATTCAACCTGATAGTCTAACCATGTAACTGTGTAACCCTAGGCAATTCATTAAACTACAGTCTGCCTCAATTTCCTCATCTGTAAAATTGAGATAATAGCACCAATATTCCAGTTGTAAGCATAACATGAGATCATATTTATAAAGTCCTTTGCAAGCCTGGAAGCATTATTACTAGCTATTACACAGGCACAGGTGTACACTAATAGTAAATGTCTAAGAAAAGACATGAATTCAGATTTTCTGGTCCCTAAGTCTAGTTCTCAATCCATTATGAAACTATGTCTCCTGGTAGCCCTTCACCAGAATCAAGTTAAGGGTTGAAATATATCCTGCACCATCCAGGTATAAGAATATAAATCAATGCAAACTTAATAAAGAAAAAAAAACATTTCCCCAATATCAAGTTTGAAGGACCAATGAATTCCCAATTCAAAACCATAATTGTCCCTTTTTCTACTCTAGCTCTTCTGATCTACAATGTTGCTATAGGAGCAACAAAAAGGAATTTCTGTTTGGGTATAGATTGAACTAGATGACCTCTGAGCTTCCTCCTCACTCTAAGGTTCTGTGATTCACTATCATTTTTATCTTGCTCATTCTGTGTCAAGGATCACAAATCTGATTCTTTCTTCCAAAGTTCACTCTTGCTTTTACATTGCCAAAGAAGGACAATGCTTTTTCCAAAGCTAACTTAATCTATGATATACCAGTATACACAGATATGAGAGTAGTTTCATACACAGCCTGGAAATGTGTATGTTACTACACATGTAACATTGAACCACAGTATATTTTAAAGCAGAAATTTTCCTAAGGAGAAAGCCAAGTCCTTTTGATAGCTATAAACAGAGGTGATGACCCAAAATGATGAATTTAACCAATGTTTTGAAATTTAATCTAATCATTCAGAACCTGTGAAATAGAACTCACACGTCATTAGGAAGGTCTTACTTTTCCGCCGATAGATTTATCATTTTGAAGAATGTATCCATTTCTGGGGCAGCATTTAGAATACATTTACCTGCTACAAAAGTTCTCAACTGCATAATCTTGCTAATATCCCTTCTATGAAATGACCTTTTGTATCTTATAGGACTCATTGAAATCTATTGCTGCTATTTTAGTGAAAGGTGTAAGAAAGACAATATCTGTGGACAAGTAAAAAAAAATCTTAGGGAACAGGATCTTTAGTTTCATACCTCTACCTGGGGTGAAAAGAACTTGACCAAAAAGAGGGGGACCAGGGAAAAGTGTTAGAGGGTTCCTTTTCACTATTTAGCTCCCAAGAGATAGACAGAAGTTAAAATGTGCAGAAAGTTCTGGAAAGTGCTAAGAGAACTCTCAGATGATCAGAACATTATCCTATACAGATCTACCAGCCCAAGAGGAGGCAAGGAAATAGCAAATGCCCAGTGCTTTCAGCAAAAAAGGATCTTTGCAAGGGTTTGACAATTTTCTTTCTGAGGTATATAGAGAATCAAGGCCATACCCTGCTTTCTTCAAAGAAAAGAGGAAAAGGGGATAGGATCCAAAGAGGAGAGCCTAGCAGAATATTAGGACACAGTAGAACTGAAAGGAAAATATCAGTAGACTTTGCCTTCCCATAGAAAGATTTTCTCCCTATCATCTGTTGTTGGGGTTATGGAGGAGTAGAAACAGGGAAATAGTGATTACAATTCCATAGAGCACATTTAGGGACATCTTCATTTGGAGGGTAGGATCTCTGAGAACCATAGAAGGGAAAACAGTATTTGCAAGAGTGTTTGTTAGCAAATGTAAAGCCTTCAGTCGATGGATGGAAAAGCAATGAACTTTGAGTCAGAATACCTGGGTTCAATTTGAGCTCTGTCACTTACTAGCTGGTGACCATGAGCAAAATACTTAACACTTCTCAGCCTCACTTCACCAGTAAAATAGAAATGATAATATTTATACTAAGTTTTATTAAATATCCAAGTCTTATCTGTGGAGGATTTAATCAAAAGATAAGGATAAGAATCACAAACAATGAAAAAAAGGATCTGTAAATCTAACTGTGTGACCCTAGGCAAGTCATTAAATTACAATTATGGATCTTTCTAAGAAAAAAAAGTCATCATTTCAACAGTTCAGTAAACTCACAATCTCATCCCTGCAGGTTCTTCCTCAGATGGCACAAATTCCAATCCATCCATCCCATCATCTGGCACAATTTTCATCCATTAGAATCAGAAGGGACTATCCTAAGATCATACATAGATTTACAGCTGAATAGGACAGTCAAGTTCATCTAGTCCAATACCCTAATTTTGCAGAAGAGGAATTTGTGTTCTAGAGAGGGGAATTATCTGTTCAGGGTCAACTAGGTAAGTAGCAGTCCTGATGGAAAAATTCTACAGTTTGTGCACAATTGTTTATCATAATCTGGACAATCAATATCTTTCATTCATTTGGTCTGTCCTGTGTGAGTAGCCAGACCAATTATGTAAAATCACAGACATCTTCTAGGAGTATTTTAAAAGTTCTAGGCTTGATGAAACAATGACATCTGCAAGTAGGAATATCCAGAAGACTTCACCAATCACAAGAAATGCCTCTTCATTTACTAGCTATGTGACCCTGGGCAAGTCACTTAACCCTGATTGCTCCACTAAAAAGCAAAAAAACAAAAGCATCTTCAATCTGGAATCTGTCCTGAATCCCTCCATTATTGTAGTAGACATTTTTTTGCAAGTATGTATTTTCCTATTTCATATACTGCCTGATATTTCTGGGTGTGAGGGAAAATGTTATTTCTGCTACTAAATCTTTCAGGGAATCTTGAATCATTTTTTATTGTTATGTGGAAGACACCTTGTTGGAAGAGAGATTTTCAGGTGATGTTTTGCTTTAGAAAATAAAATTTTTATAATCAGCTAAAAATAGGCACAGGAAGGAAGAAGTGGTCCACATTTTCAGTATCTTTCCATCAATTGATGGTTAATATGTGGTCCATTGTAGAATATCACTTGCAGAAGCTTGTCTTACTAATGCCTCCATCAAGGATGCCCTTGATGTGTATGTAGAAGAGTTTCACAAATATTTTACCTAGATAGGAAAATTGACATGTAAGTCCATGTTCTGAGTTACATTTTTCCATATTTTGATGGAATAAATTCTGAGAATTCTTTACTTTCCATTATTATCTCCCCTTTCTTCTAGTATGTAATAAATCAATTCCCGTCACATTCTCTTCTAATGATGTCACCCCCAGTACTGATCTCCTCTGTGTAGAGTTGGCCCAATCTGGCTGCATTGTGCCATTTCTATATCCTCTACAAGTTCATCTGATACTGTGAAATTAGAGTCCAAAGGTTGTTGTTACTACTCTACTTAATAGTGAAAATAGTTTGTTACAATAATCTTTGCAGATTTTTTTTTCTATTTTTCTTCTATTTGTTATATTCCTCCCATTTTCATCCTTAAATGGTCTTGGGATGACTTAGTCTAGTTGGATGCCTCTTTTTTTTGGCAAAGCAATTGGGGTTAAGTGATTTGCCCAGAGTCACACAGCTAGTAAGTGTCACATGTCTGAGATCAGATTTGAACTCAGGTGCTTCTGACTCCAGGGTTGGTGCTCTATCCATTGTGCCATCCAGCTGCCCCATTGGTTGGATCTCTTAACAAGCTTTCTTCATATTGGCTTTACCCTCAAGTAATCCTCTCTATTTTATGAGGTGATATGGCTTATCTATTGTACTTTTTTATTAATTTATTTTGATTTATCAACAATCATTTCCATATGCTTTTGAGTTTAAAATACTTTTTCAAATAATTTACAAGTTAGTTCCTCATCCAAAATCATGCTGTCATTGGCTTCCATTTCTCTCCACTGACTTGCTGTGGGAAAATTTATTGAATAAAAAAGTCATCTGTTCAAATATATTTGGCCAATGTGTTAAGACACTACTTTTTCAGTGCTCTTAAGCATTCCTAGATTGGAAAACTAAAGAAACGGTAAGTGCTGTATTTCTGAAAGCCCACCTCTTCCATGAAATTACCCCAGGCAGATCAGAGAAAACTGGTTAATTCTCCTCAGCTAGTCTGAACATGGAATTACAAGGGTTAGTAAAGAATATGAAATTATTAACATCATTAATTACTTATACTTTCATAGTACATTTCACTCCTATAAATGCTTTTATATTCATTATTTTGTTGTAAATATTTGTTCTTTTCCACTCATGAAGTTCTGTCAATTCAGTGAATTCTCAAAAAGAATGATTGGTGTTTTGAAAAACCCTTCAGGAGCACAAATAATTGACTTAGGTTACCTTACATTAGACCATAATGAAAATTCTACTCTTCAATCATTTCTTTCAGTAATCTATTTTCATTTCATCACCTACCCAGCAGAGGAGGACTTTTCTCTACCTAGTGGAACACAATTGAAGTTACTCAAAAAGACAGATTTAAAAAATTATTAAACATTTCTGCCCTTTTCAGATATCTAAAAAAAAATTATTCTGATCCTTTGCTTCTTCCTCCTTTACTTGAAGTAAGATACATACTGGCTCTTGTACTCTTTCTGTTTCTGGCCTAACAGAGCCTTGATGTGCACATGCACATACTGGATTCTATGTCCAGAAGAATAGAGAATTCTTAGGGGAAAGCCTTACATACATACATACATATACACATGCACATGAATGCACATATGCATGCATACCCTGAGTGAGATCAAAAAGTATATCCTGCAAGCCTCAAAGAACAGTAGTAGAACTCACACCAGAATAGCGCAGGGTCTTCAAGATCCATAGAAGTCAACCCTGAGAATCCATATAGAGCCCTAAAGATCAGGGCTCTGAAACTGGAAGTTCCAGAAGGGTCTAAGCCCTGAAGGTAGAGATGAGCACAAAGAACCCAGCTGACAAGAGGATGATTAAGCAGGACTGTCTATTCTAAACCAAAGTGTGTTAGGGAGATGGGGCTGGGGCCCTAGCATAAAGACTCCATTCAGAATCTAAAACTGGTGAGAAGAGCAAACTAAAGAAGACAACAATTAATAGATACCCCAAGAAGGAAATAGAAACTCCATAATAACTGCAAATAAAGACTCAAAGGTAGGGAATGGATTTTCCTCTAGGGCTACATGAGTACCTAGAAGAAATAATGCAAAAGATAAAAAAAAAAATAAAGCTCTAGAGAAAAGAATTGAAAGGAAAAGGAATAGCTTAGAAGAGAACATGGTAAACCTTACCTATCTAATGTACCACAGAACTAGAATAGCTCAAATAGAATTCCACCAAACAGCAAGAATATCAGAACAAAATCAAAAGACTGAAAACCTACAAGTAAAAGTAAAATATTTGATGTCAAAAAGAAATGACCTGGAAAATAGGTTAAGGAAAGGTAATTTGAGAATCAGTCGACTCTCTGAAAACCATGATTTGTAAAAGCCTAGACATATTTCAAGAAATGATAATGAAAACTGCATGTATCTATTAGTATTGTAGGGCAAAGTAAAGATAAAAAGAATCCACTCATCATCTTCTAAAAGGAACCCCAAAAGCAAATGTCCTAGGAATGTCATAGCCCAAAATCCAGAGTTCCCATATCAAAGAAAAAGTAGTGCAAGTATCTAGAAAGAATTAAATTACTAAGGAACCTCAGTAGGATCATACAAGACCTGACAACTTCTACTAAAAATCATAGGTCCTGTAATACAATATTCAAACATGTAAAAATCATAGGTTTACAAATGAGAATAACCTTGCAAATTTTGGTTTTTATAAAAATAAAAGGCTTTCAAGGATTTCTGATGAAAAGATCAAAGCAGAAATACAACTTTAAAATACAACAAAGACAAGAGTCAAGAGAAACCTAGAAAAATAAATTTATTTGAATAATTGGAAGGGATGGTATGATGATACAGTATTAACATTTTAGTAGAGAAAGAAGAAACTAGTGTCCCACCAGGACCTAACTCTTTTCAAAGGTGTTGAGGGAGTTAATAGAAAGAAAAAGAAAACTTTTGAGTAGATTGTTTCTGTTCTGAGAGCTTGGAGAGCAGAGGAAAAGAAAGGATAAGATGGAAAAGGAGAAGAATTAGAATCTAAGGGAATGCTTATTAATTGAGAAATGGATGAACAAATTATGGTACATGAATATAATGGAATCTTATTGTGCTGTGAGAAATAATGAAAAAGATAATTTCAGAGACTCTCCTCAGATGCAGACTGAAGTGAGCAGAACCAGGAGGACAATTTATAGGATAGCAATATTTATCGGATATTCATAAGACAATAAAAAAGAAAACAGCTCTGAAAGACTTAATAACAATGACCAAAGAAATGACCAACAATGTCTTCAGAGAGTTTATGATAAAGTCAATGGTGTTACCCACCACTTGATAGAAAAATTGTGGATTCAAACACATGTGTGTGTGTGTGTGTGTGTGTGTGTGTGTGTGTGTGTGTGTGTGTGTGTGTGTGTAATTGAAGCAGCAGGATATCACAGTTGCTAAGAATAGTGGGCCTGGAATCAGATCTCAGTTCAAATCCAGCCTCAGATAGTCACTAACTGTGTGACCCTGAGCAAGTCACTTAATCTCTGTTTGTCTCAATTTCCTCATATATAAAATGAGGATAATAATAGCAACTGAACCCCAGGGTTATTGTGAGGCTCAGATGAGACAATAATTATAAAGTTTATCATAATACCTGGCACATAGTAAGTGCTATATAAATGTGAGTTATGATGATGATGATGATGATGATGACTACATGTATATATTAAAATCTGTCAGTGTGAAATGTAGATTTGCAGTTTCACAATCTTTTTTGTGTTCCAATTTTTTGGTGTTTAAGTTTGAAATAAAATTTTAAAATCATACACATGTTCATTTCAATTCTATTCTTATAAAATATACTTGGTGAGATCTAAGAGGGAAAAAAAAAGGTCTTATTGATACACCATACATGTATCTCCTTCATACATATGGGTAACAGTTTTAAGACATTTTAATTGATTTAGGAGAAACTATAATTTTAGCTGGAGCTGGAGGAGGGGCTAGAGAACCCACCCTGAAGCTAGGAAGCTGTGGTTCAGGTTCTGCCTCTCACATAACCTGGGTCCGTGACCCTGAGTGTAACCTCTTACTGCTCTAGACAGCTCTCTAAGACTCTTAGTTACTAAGAGGATGCTGATCTGCATTGGCAGTGGGGTGTTTCCTCACCTGGGAGTTTACTGTATTAATAAAATCCCAAATCCAGTCCCTATCCCAGTCAAGGAGACATTTGGGGAATTTTAAGCAGAGATCCACAACCCTCCATCCTGCATTAACAAGTCAAAGGTAAGCTAATGGTGTTGAACCATGACAAATGAGTAACACATATCCTCAAAGTCTCCAGGATGAGATAAAGGCATTGTAAATCACTATAATCCAAACAATTATGAAATTACTATAATACAAAGTCTTTGTAATATTGCTAGACTATTCTCGTGTACTCTAGTCATTTAGAATGTAGGAAATCAGTCTAGCAATCAGCAGCTAGTGTTTTAGATTAGTGGCTTATGGCCACTATGGCATTAAGAACTTTTAACTAAGAACAACTAGGTGGTAAGGGAACATAGCGTATTGGACTTGGAGTCAGAAACATATGAGTTCAAATCTAGCCTCGAAACTAGCTAGGAGACCCTGGGCAAGTTATTTAATTTCTCTCAGCCTCATTTTCCTTACCGCATCAAAGAAGATGCCTTGTTTTGTGAGCAAAGCAGAATTACAGCAGCAAGAAGGAAATGGCAGATGTACACATTTAGAGAAATCTCTATCTCAAATGGTCAAATAAACTATTTAAATGCAATCTGTGGTAGTGCCTTCAAGCTCACATTGGACTGATCAGCTACAGTCAAACACACTGTACCTTGACCCCAACATCATCATATTATTGGTCCTCTTTGGGTACAAGGGATGAACAGCCAAAACATTTTCCTGATTTGTGAAAATGGAGATGATAATTGTGCCTACCTCACAGGATTGCTGTGAGGATCAAGTCAAGTCAACAAGCATTTATTAAGCACCTATAATGTGCCAGGCATAGTGCTAAGCCCTGGAGTTAGAAAGAAAGGCAAAAGACTTAAGAGGCAAAAGACCTGCTCTTGAGAGAAGACAACAGGCAAACAACTATGTACAAAAAAGATTCGTACTGGATCAATTGGAGATAATCAGCAGAGGTAGGATACAAACATTAAGAGAGATCAGGAAAGGCTTCTTGAAGAAGGTGAGATTTTAGTTGGACCTGAAAGAAGCTGGAGAAGCCAAGAGACAGAGATAAGAAGGGAGAGAATTCCAGGTGTGGGGACGTTCCATTAAAATTCCTGGAGTCGGGAGTGGAATACAAGGAAGTCATTGCCACTTAGATTATAGAGCATGAGATGGGAAAGGGGGTGGAGTAAGGGGTGGGGTGCCAACCCAAAATCTCCTCCCCTAGATGTCTTGATGTTAAATGAATAATGTAGTTCCTTGTCCTTCATTACCTTACAGGCCCATCTTTTTTTCTAATCAAATATTTCTCCAGAGATATCCTTCATAGTGCTTCCCTTGACCAGTTCCTCACCTGTAGCATATTTTAGCCTGCTTACAACCACCTTACACTTCTCTATTTCCCTTTTGGCTCACTTTGGGCCTCAGTATCCACGACTGAAAAATGGGAGGGGATGGAGTTGAGATCTTTAATCATCTTGAAATTGGGGCTACTTAATTTTATCTTCTTTATCCCCAGTGCCTATAGGCACTTAATACATGTTTGATGATTGGTTGATAATGCTACAGTTTTAAGATTTTTATTTCATTTTTTATTCAACAAGTATTTATTCTCTCTTCCTCTCATCCACCATTTAAAAGAAAAAGAAATCCCATGTAATAAATATGCATAGTCAAGCATAACAAATTCTCACATCAGCCATGTCCAAATTTGTATTTCTCATCCTCTAACTTGAAAGTCATGCAGAACATCCAAAAGAGAACCATGCTAGTGAATAGTACTGATATTTTGGGATGGATAGGATACATAAATAATAGCTAACATTTTTTAGCACTTTAAAGCTGGCAAAGCATTTTATAAATATTATTGCATTATATTCTCACAACAAGCCTGAAGATAGATGCTATTATTATCCTGATTTACAGATGAGGAAAACTGAGACTTTCCTGAATGTGGTACAGAAAAAAAATATTCACCTCTCTGAAGAGTTGATAACAAAGTTCTGTTAATGGACAGCTCCTGGGGGAAATGGGGAAGAATACTGATTTGATTTTTCTTGTGGTAGAAAAGCTCTTATATTTTCTAAGGTTCACCTTCACAAAGGATGGAGAGTTGAACTTCATGTCCTAATTGTTTCAGCTTTGAGGCACCATGGCTTGTTAAAAATTCTCATTTCTTATTGATTACCTGTGGCTTTTCAAAGAGGAAGGACACTTTTAATGCATTGCATGAAGAAGCCAGTGATATGCTATCACCAGGCATTGAAGGCAATCAAAGTCCAAATTTCAACTCCCATCTCTGCTGAATGTTTGCTTGTCAGCTCTCATTTGGTGACAGTGTTCAAATGCGTGTAATTTCTTGCAAGGCGCACTTTGGGAATGAGAGGACATGACAGTAAGAAAGAAAATTTTGTACAGTGGGTGAAATGAAGGGTTTTGGAAATTGACTTTGTAAAGTCAACTTGATGTCAGCATTAGTATGCTCATGAAATTTAGGCTCTTCTGAACAGACTTTCAGACAGCGAATTTATCAAAATGAAATTGCAAAGAACCATGTTCTGCATCTCCCCTATTTAGCATCCAGAACTTCTCATAGTGAATGAGAAGGATTTTCTACAATATTTGTTGGTAACACTCCTCCTTCCTAAGAGAATTTCATTGCTCAGGCCAGTATAGTCTCTGTTACCAGTCTCTTCACAGGGCTGAAGTTTAGACCAATATCAAAGGTGAAACACTACACCGGTTGCCCCCAAGCAATAATGAAACAGCGCATTTATATACTTTAAAATAAACAATTGGAACCCTTCTCAGCTATGACCAAACAGTACTATAAGCTAAATTATCATAATCACCATAATTCCTTAAATATAGTGATTTGTAAAGGTCTCAAGGCCTGAAGGATTGAACAAATGCAGGTTTAAGGGGTAAAAACTGAATTCTGAGTTCATCAATTAAGATCCACCTCTGTTTGCTCTTGGACTTACACTACAACATACTTAACCTTTCTGAGTCTCTCATTTCACACACATCAAGCCAATGGAATACCACTAATATTCTTGGAGTGATAAGATACAACAACTAGCTAGCATTTATGCAGTCCTTTAAATTGGCAATGTGCTTTCCAAGTATTGTCTCATTTGAACCTCACAACAACCCTGGAAGATAGGCGCTATTATTATTATTCTCATTTTACACATGAGGAAACTGAGGTAGACAGAGGTTAAATGACTTGTCCGGGGTCATATAACTAGAAAGTGTTTGAGGCTGGATTTTAACTCAGGTCTTCCTAATTCTAGATCCAATCAACACTACCCATTGCACCACCTAACTGCTTCTAACTAGATTACTTATAGATTATACTTCTTGGTGGGAGTAGGGAAGGTGGGAGAGAATAATCTTGGTATATAAAACTACTTACTTTTATATCACTTCAAACTCTCTTGCTGTAGGTTGGTCCTCTTTTTTATTTTATTATTTGACAGATTCATACTGTAATTCATTGATATGGGAAAGTTTGCATGGAAATTCCCTCCATCAATCTAGATCAGCATTTTATAGTCTTAAACATTGATCTGGAACACTAAAATGGTGTGTCTTATCTTTGGTCACAGAGTTAATGTGTGTTAGACACAAGAGACTTGAATCCAGGTCTTCATGATTGTTACTTTCATAACAATCGATTATGACACCATGTTTTCTTTCTAGTCACTCAGCCACCAAAGTGACTTTTCTAAAACCCAGGTCCAACCATGTCACCCCCTTATTCAATACACAGTAATGGCTCCCAATCACCTCTAAGGTAAAATATAAAGTCCTCTAACATTCAAAACCTTTTATAATCTAGCCCTTCCTCCCTCCCTTTTCCATTGTTCTTATACCTTACACCCCATGCCTTTCCAGTCCTGTAACACTGGCCTCCTTGCTATTCTTTGAACAAAACACTCCATTACTTGATCCCTAGGCATGTTCACTAGCCATTCCCCATGCTTGGACTGCTCTCCCTCCTCATCTTCACATCCTGGCTTACCTAGTTTCCTTCAAGTTCCAAAGAAAATCCCACCTTCTACAGGAAGCCTGATCCCTCTTCCTTCTAGTGCCTTCCCTTTGCTGACTGTCTCCAGTTAATCTTGCATATAGCTTGTTTGCACATGGTCATTTACATATTGTCTCTGCCATTATATTATGAGCCCCTTGAGGGCAAGACTGTCTTTTGTCTTTCTTTGTATGCCTAGCACTTAGTACAGTGTCTGGTATATAGCAGGCACTTAGTACATGTTTATTAACTGTTACTCTAATAAAATTGTCACTATGTTAAAAAAAAAAAGATGAGATTTATTTTTGTCATCTCAGGTTCACTTTTGTGGACATAAGATGAGTAACTTCAGTTCAAGCTATTCTGAAAGTCTGTTTTCTTGGCAAAATGACTGCATGGATCAACCACTGTGGGGAAAAAGATGAGGAAACTTGGGCTTCATCTATATATTGATCTCTGCTTATTTTCTTGAAGTTCCCCACCCCCATCACACACACACACACACACACACACACACACACTGCTACAAAACTGTTTGAATAAGGATTCTAATCTGTCATTAAAATGAGTGAGCTTTCGCAGCTAGGTGGAGCAGTGGATAGAGCACTGGCCCTGAAGTCAGGAGGACCTGAGTTCAAATCCAGCCTCAGACCAAACACTAGACACTTACTAGCTGTGTGACCCTGGGCAAGTCACTTAACCCCAATTGCCTAAAAGAAAAAAAAAATGAGCTTTCAGAGTGATCATTTCTCAATTTAACCACCAGATGGTAGTGATAGGTACCCTTCATGGAGATCCACGCTGGTGGTTTGTCCATGCCAGATAGGGTAGAAAAGACTAGTAAATGCTAACCCTTTTATGGTTATCTGAGAATCCAAGACCTTTCATCCCTCAGCTCTGCTGTGTGAGCAGTCAAACAGTCCAGATGGACTCTAGATTTTTCCAGATTTTTTTTTGGGGGGGGAATTAGCATTTCACCTTGGGTGATAATTTCCAGGGATGTGTGCATTTGTAGATTTATCTAATCAAAATGAGCCCTGAGTCCTATGCCTCCTTTTGATCATGCTGTATTTCAATGAGCACTAGGTCATGTGACCCTGACTTAATGGAACTGGTTCCCCTCAGGAGATAAACATGATGGAATGTTGCATATAATATTTTTACTCCTAGCAAAGAATCAATAAGCAAATAAGAAGCACTAAAAAACAAAGTCATAATGCACAGTAAGAAACAGTAAACATTTCCAGATACATGTTGTACCATTCTTCTATACCCTGGAAGTCACCCTCAAAATAGGATTGAGGAGTTCTAGTAAGTGAATGGTCTTAACCTTTCCATAAGTGGGCAAAGAAATGTAACAACAGTCTTCATAAGATGTTTTGCTTATTCTCTCCTTGTAACTGCTCATCAGTCATAGGTAAAGAGGCTTCACTCACATCGTAGGGAGTGGAGAATGTGGCTTCCAGGGTGAATTGGAATCCAAAAGGTTTGGATGTTGCTTGTTCTATGCTTCTCTTTTCGGTCACCAATGGAGAACTTTGACCTCATCTGGCTGAAGTTAACTGATCCCAATGCAGAGTGAATAGAACTAGCATCCATCCCCAAGAAAAAGCTACACCATTATTGCATGCTCCTGTTTCCCTTTTACTCTGATTTATACTACTACTCTATACATCATGTCATTTCTCTCCCTCTTTTCTTTCTCAAAGTCCTCTCTGGGTCCCACCGCCAGAAGAACCTTGTCATTTCCCCTCAAACACCAGTCCCCCCCCCAAATCTAGTAAAGGACTGTTTGACTGCTCATACAGCTTATATGAAATGGGACTCATCACCTCTATTCCTTCCAATAAGATGGAAGACCATTAAGCCTTGATAATTACAATGCTACCACACTCTAAGATCCTCCAGATCTTGCCATCTGGCCTTCTTGTATACATTATCATTTTCTAGCACTGTCATTTGGCCTACTGACCAACCTAAGAACCCCTGGGCCTTTGCATCCACTCTAGAACTTCTGGGCCTTTCTACCTACCTTGAAGCTGGACTCTCTCTTATGTATTATTTCCCCCAATTGGAGTGTGAGCTCTTTGAAGCAAGGATTATTCTCACTTTTTCTATTTATATCCCCAGAACTTTGTTTTTCATTCATTCATTCACCAATATGGTGTTTTTCATTGTGTCCACTGTTCTACCCAATTAATAACTTTGCCTCTTCTATCGACTGTAGTCTTTGGCCAGAACCCTTGGTGATTTCGTGATTATTGTCCACAGTTATTAAAATACTGTTCCCACCTACAGGAACATTCTGTGGCTTTGGCTAATGTCTTACCAACTGCTGCATGTAAGAGGCAGCAGTTGTCTCTCAAAGAGAACTTCTCCCTTCTCTCTCAAAGAGCTCACATGGATTTAAACCACGTTCATCTCATAGTGGAGCTGCCTTCCATATAAATAAGGCACAGGCTTGTACTATTCTGTATGCTGGGTGTTATCTTCCTGTCTCACACTCACATGTCTGGCTTTAATGGGGGTCATAGATCCATAAAGACTGTAGAATTGGGCCTTCAGGCTCCAAATTACTTTAGAATGAATGCTGGCCATTGCTGAGTACATCATGAAGACATCCAAGAGACACGCGATTTACTGTGCTTGGTCACATGAATGACAGCAACACTCCTCTGAATCCTAAATAACCTCATTCAATTTTCTGTTTTCCATTGCCTTAACCCTACCTGTTTTATGATAGGATGAAATGACATTATACAATTTAAATTCCGAATAATCTCATTATATTTTTCTCCTCTCAGGCATGACTTATCTTTTATGTAATAAAGGAGAGAAGAAATGTGAGCGTGATCATTCCATGGGTCGCTGTGTAAACTGATGCAAATAAATTATTCTCTTTGGCTTTTCACTCCTACTTTTAAACATGATGATGGGGGAGGCTGCAAAACACCAAGAAAGAGAATGAAATCACCTCTGCAGTTGCAATCACCTTCTTAAACTAAAAAATAGCTACCTCTCCAGGAGTTATGTGTGAGTATAAGAACATATCGGTATAGAAAAATGAATGTGCATACATGGTTTTGGTGCAAGTTCTCTCTTTGGAACATAATTCATGTATTGGGCTAAATATTTTAATTGTAAGTCTTTCTGTCAGGGTGTTTCTTTAGCAAAATAATTTTTTTATTTTGATTGTGGGATAGAAACAAGCATGTTGCCCATACATTGGTCAACGGAAGGTTTGGGGGGCAAAGAGGGATGAGGAATGGATATTTATTGTTTAAACTTTAATGTCTCTGATACTCTGTATTGTATTCTTTGTCCATATATAGATTTTGCTGCCAGGCAATCTTTTATGCCAATAGGAGCTACCTAATTACTGCCAAGGAATATTTGTCAGGTTGACTTAATCATTGGCTCCCTTACTTCCCTCTTCCTAGAAACCAACTTACAAACCTCAATGTACTAATAAAAATGACTCAAACCATTACAGACAAGAATATGAGAAGATAACTTTTTTTAATTTAAATTAAGCCTGAATAAAGGGGCAGCAAAGTGGTGAAAAAGATGGAGCACTGGCCCTGGAGTCAAGAATCCTGACTTCAAATCTAGACACTTACTAGCTGTGTGACCCTGGGCAAATCATTTAACTCCAACTGCCTCCCCCAAAAAAAGGATAAAAGTTAAGCCTGGATCAGAGGTTCAGGATTGTGCCAATTTCTATTAATGGGTAAAAGAACTCTTCTCTCATCTTCTCTTTTTTGTAGAGATAAAATAAATAACAATTCTCCATAGTAGAGGATATTAGAGAATAGCAATACAATGACTACATTCACTAGAGCCAATTTTGATTCATACAATGTCATGATGAAACATTTCTAACAATGCGCTTTTAACTTATTTCAGCTTACAAAATTTAACAGACTATCTCCCTGACCTTTCACTTGGTTCTTAGTGTCCCTCATTTACTGCTCTGGTCAACTTTCATCCATATTACAAACTAATTTTCTCCCTGGCTTTTGTTCAGTACTTTTTTCTCCTGAAGCTATTTCTATACATATGTATTGAATTAGACATGGCCAAGAGATTTGTTTTTCCTGTCACTTAGAGAGGCCATGAGCTAAAGCTGCAGTGAATAATAATAGCTAAATCTTTGTGTTATAACTGACCTGGTAGGGCAGCTTTAGCCATTGAATGTAATTCAAAATTTGAATCAAGAAACCTCAAAATAAAGTTTAATGATTCATTTGGAAGATAGATACACATGGCATATTTTATGAAACTAAAGGCAAAGTGAGATAAAATATACCTAATATCATGGCCAGCATCCACGGATGTTAATTGATGGTAATGACTAGGTTTTAAGATAGAGTTAGATTTTTAAGTTCAGGTACTATGTTGCCCCCTGGTGTTTGGAATATAGAAATAATACAAGTTCTCCAGAAACTGAACTACCAGGAGCTTTTCTCTCTTCCTCAAATAACAAAAGCCAGTCCTTGAGAATGATGTGCTTGGTCCTCACTGCTGTGTTTTACTTCAACTAATTATTACAGATGTTATTGTTTGCTCATGTTTGAGTACATCTTACAATTACTTTAAAAAACATTCCAACTAATAATGTATCTATTCCTTGAGACATAAGAATAAACAAAGGTCATAATTTTTCTATCAGATCATGGAAATAATGATAACATCCTCTTAATTAACTTAACCCTGTAAATGCTTTACAGTAAGCTAACCTGAGACATTATTTCTACCATATGTGTGTGTGTATATATATATGTATATATATATATGTATTTATACACACACATGTGGTGTGTGCATGCGTGTGTGTGTGTGTATGTGAAATGGGTTGAGACAGGTGAATGGAGCAATACAAGTCTAAATCACCCACTCAAAATTGTGTTTAGCAAGCCTATAAATAACTTGCCATTAGCAAATTCCTGGTATTTCTCTGTAATCTCACATATACTAAGAGAATCATAACAATGGAAATCTGTTTAATTAGCAAATGAATATCATTTCTACTTTAAACCTTATAAATTTATTGTAAAATTAAAGTTAAAAATAAATGGTTTGCTGTAAACATTGCTCCAACCTCTATCTTCATCCAAGAAAGACTTCTATTTACCTTTTTTGAAGGGTTTGTAAAAAATGTTTAAATCCAAATTCTCTATAATTTTCTAGCAAAAGGGAGGAAGGGAGGGAGGGAAGGAAGGAAGGAAGGAAGGAAGGAAGGAAGGAAGGAAGGAAGGAAGGAAGGAAGGAAGGAAGGAAGGAAGGAAGGAAAGAAATATAAACATGAAAAGAAAAGTGACTTAGTAAACTAGAAATGTCTATAAACAAAACTAGCCTAGAATAACTTGCATTTCATAATTAGGTCCCCGTGGATCTATTACTCTTTTGGAATTTCAACTCATTTCAGAGTTGAAACATGTCAGTCAGTCAGCAACTGAGCACTCCTCATGTAAAGAGTACTCTGGGGAGTCACAACCTGAGGCAGGCAAAGTGTTGGTTGTGCTCATACAGTTCACAATGAGACCCTAATTATAAGCCTGCAATTGCATTCATTCTTCTAATCCAGAATGAAGAAACACAGACACCAAAATATTCCATCAAGAGGAGAGAAAACATCTTTAATAAATGAATGTTGGAAAAACATTTTAAAATTATTTTTGTTCTTCCCAACGGCTTTATCCTTTCCCACTGCTTTTGACTCTGGTCTTTGGCAGTGTTTGAAGTGATGCAGCAAGAAGAGCATGAGTTTGAATCATTGCAGGAAGGATAACCTCTGGGGAGCAGCAAAAGTGACTCAGGTTTTTCTCTTCTCCTTCAAGCTCATTTCTTACAGTAGGACCCTCTGAGATTTCCTTTCCTTCTCAAAACATGGTAACAGGATTATCCTGGTGGAATGGGCTTAGTTGGCCTCTCTAATTTAATGCTCTTTTCAGGGGTCCCTCCATTACTGTCAAGAACAATCAACTTTGGAATGGACAGCTTTTAAGTACATATGAAGATCAAGCCTTTAGCTCAAATTGAAAGCCAATTTCCCAAAATAGATTGAGACCAGCATTTCTCTTTCATATTTCTCCACTTTGGTTTTGAATCAGTGACATCAAAAACATTTATATTTTTTCTGTAAATGCTGATGTCAAGGGGGCAAACAAGATGTCTTCAAATATATGAAGAACAATTCTGTGGAAGAGGGATCCCACTTATACCGCAGAAGTCTCGGGGGCAGAATTAGAAATGAAGGATAGATGTTTAAAAGGAGGTGTGCTGCAGCTGAATATATTGAATTTTGTAACAGAGCTGTCCAAAAATGGAGTATGTAGAGACTATGATTTTGCTTTTTGTTATATCCTCAGTTCTCAGCACAGTGCCTGGCACATAGTAAGACCTTCATATGTGCTTATTGATTGATGGTCAAATAGTGACTTAAAACCATTCATTGGATGGCACTGGAGAGATGCCTACCTGAAGTATCATAGATATAATACCTGCTTTGGGAGATTGGGCTATGTGACCTCCAAGGTCACTTCTAATTGTGAGAGTCTACAATTGTGTGAGCTACCATCAACCTAACTTGTTTTCTTGTTTTCTAAATCCCTACTTCCTAAGAATAGATCATTTGAGGAACACAACAGTTCCTTTGTGAACAAGTGTTACTTTCTAGACTTACCTAATTGCACCACTAATAATTCTGGGAAAATATTTAAAGAGAAAATTTTTCCTGCTCTATTGATTTTTTTTTTTGGAAAATAAAATATTTATTTTTAAATCAGATTTCTCTATCTTCTTTGTTTCAGTTTTGGGTTTGTGTGGATAGATAAATGACAGATGGACGGATGATAGATACATAGATAGATGACATAGATAAATGGATGGATGGATGGATGGATGAATGAATGAATTTAAGCACTGATTTGAACTAAGTGTTTAAGCATGCTATTTGGAGTGTGGGGGGAAGGAACATGCTGGGAAATCCAGGTTCCAAACATCATATACATAACAGCAATAATGTGCTTTACAGTATTGTCATATATTCATTTCCATCTATGGTTTAAAAGCACTGGGGTGGATGAGGGTAAAACATGATGGCTCTGAAGAAATAAGGCAGTTTTGCCTTCTGATTTTCTGTGATGCTTTGATGAATACACCATTACACTGTTGTTGGCATTCCCTCCACTAGTGTATATAGCAACCCCAGAACAACTTCTCTTCCTATGTCCTTGTTTCTTAGTGAGCCCCCATAGATGAACTACCCACTGTGCTAGAGACCTTCCATTTTAGAAGTTTTGCTGCATGCATCTTTCTTTTCTCCCAGCAGATTGATTCAAATATTTAGCCTATAGCTTTATGATGCCATTTTCTCTACAGATTTGTTTATGTTATGAGGCAATTCTCAGTAGGGAAAATAATCTTTTAGTCAGTGAATATTAATCGATTACCTATTATATGCTTCACAGCTGGTTATTATTTTTCCCTGCCACAGATTTCAAGTAACAGTATGCCTGTGCATCCTTTATTCATTTACCATGCATTATTTTGTAATACAGTCATTTGTTTATGTGATAGACTATAGACTCCTTGAGGGAAGGAGCAATATCTCATAAAAACTTTGTATAGCTCCCCTTCTGGAGCTATTTCCCCTCTCTCTTCACTCAGCAGGCTGAGTCCCCAAAAGGCAATTAACCTCTTTTGTTATCCAGTTTCTAAAGTAATCCTAAAGAGTTGGGGTTGTCTAGCATTGTTTCTCATGAGCCCCCTTATCTGGTATGCTTCCAATATCCATTAACCATTCCAAGTTAAGTAGCTCTTTGAAAGGGATATTTAATAATATGGTATACTAAGAACAAGTTGTACAAAAACATCCTGTCCCCTCTAAAGTATGGGATATACCCTCTAATGTGCACACACAGAATCCTGAGGAAAATGTGCCCCAGTTTAGAGAGCACATGGGGAAGCAGGTTATCTCCCAGTTCCTGTTTGGGTGGAAGTCTTTTTTTTTTCCCTTCGTGGAGTCATCATAAAGTTCCCCAAGATGCTACACTAGGCTCCAATGGTCAGTGTTTTTGTAGAGTTCATAGCTTTACCTTTCTTTGCCTTAAAGAAGACCTGACCCCAAACTGAAACCTGTCTTCCCTTAGTACATGTCTACTTTATGCTTACGCCACTGCTGCTCCTGAGGCATTACTACCAGGCCTATTGGGCAGTCCAAATCTTCCAATCTTCCAAAGTTCACAAGGTCATCATCCAGTCAAAGGTTGAACTGGAATAAAGATAGCAGATGAGAAGGTAAACTTAATCTCCCCCTTTCCACCATCCACTGGGTACAGGTTCTAGGTACTGGCTCCTTAAAGTGTTCCTGAAGCTTAGCTTATTGCTGGAATTTACACACACACACACACACATGCACGCATGTGTGTATATATGTATGCATGTATATCCACATATGTGTGTGCCTACATACACATATACATATATATTCAATGATATGCCTGATATACATATATATATGTTCAATGATATACCCAATTTTTTCAATCTATCCTATTATATTTCTTATGTAGAACCATCTGATTTCATCAAATGGTTAAAAGAATTTTACTCCTTCCAAATTGATTAAGCACTTTTTCACATCTAATTTATGGCTTTTTTGATTAATTGATGATTCATTAAGAGATGGCCAGGCCTTGCTCACAACCTGTTTTCACCTTTGATTACTTAATTCTGTCAACAAAGAGGCTTTCTCACCTGATAAAGGTATCTGGTTATAGAGCATCTTGTAAGTTACATTCACTGGGGTTATTGAGTATGGGATACCCCACTTACATTCGTTTTTCTTCTCAAATCTAGTGCAATACTCTTAATCCAATAGGTACTTAATAAATGTTGAATTGAATTCAACTGAGCTGAATGTGTTCAGCATCAAATTAAATGCTATGCTGATACAAAGAAGTCCCTAATTCAAGAACCTCATAATCTAATTGAGCAAATAAGACTGATGAAATAATTAGAGGACAAATTCATGCTAAACTGTTTAACATGATTCCTGGTGCCATAGAAGGGGAAAGTCAGGGAATATTTCAAGGATTTGAATCAGACCTTGAAGAGTGATTAGGATGAGAATGGGATAAGAGTGGAAAGTTACCATTCCTTACTCAAAATCTCTTTGTAGTCAATAGAAGAGAAGTGCTGTTTCATAAGTAAAAACAAGGGCCATCATGATTTCAGGAGATCCTGTCTCCATGCATGTGAGATGCCTCTGTCCCTTAACAAAATACAATTGGAAACCAAATGGTTTCCTTGATGCAGCACACACAGCTGGAAGGAGGAGAGTGTCTGTATTCTCAAGTTACTCCTAGCCTTTATCATTTCTCATTCTCAGCTTCCAAGGGACCTGACAAGCTATATAGTCTGGGAGGCTATTTTCAATATCTCTTGATAGTAAAAGACCTTAATGCCACAGTGATTCACCTTTATGGTGAAGAGGAATAGGGGTTTGTGTTACACACAGTGTCTCATCATAGAAGCAAGAGTGTGACTGCCTAATGCTTACTGAGGCCTTATACTATAGACAAAGGCCAAGAACTCAGAAGCCCCAATTTCTTTTCCTGCCTATAACCTTCCATTATTCAAATTGTCTATATTTCCTCTTTTTTATTTGAAAGATGTATCTAAGAATGCCTCATGGGGGGTGTTTCGAAGACTCAGTTAAATTTTATGAAGTGCTAAATATGATATGCAATGTAAAGTTCTATGTATGATTCTATTGCAGCTTTATTTTTGTACCATATTGTTCCTGCCAACTGCACCTGTCCCTAAGTGCTTTGTACAATTGGATCATAATGGTTACAAAAAGTGGCAATAACAGTTGGGGAAGAAAAAAAATATGAGGCAAAGGGCACAAAGAAGAACATTTTCAGTGGGATTTGAAGGGAGAATGAGAGGCAATGAGGCAGAGAAATAGGGACAGGCTGTTCCAGATGGCAAAAACTACAGAGATGGGGATTATACAGACTTGCAAACAAGGAAGTATAGGAAGAGATATATTCCTATATATAAACACAGGGGAGAGAAGGAAGACTAAATTACATCCAGGAAGTTGGATAGACCCAAATATAAGCCCTGGCCCAGAACCAAAGCTCCACTCTTCCATGAACTGGATTAAAATGGTTTGCTTGTTTGTTTGTTTGTTTTCACATAATCGTATTCCTTAGCTCATATCTCCACCTAGATTTCCTCTTAGAGCATTTAACTTTAACTTATGGCTACCTTTTCCAGCAACCGTAACTCTCCAGGGATGTACATTATCTTCCAGCCTTAGAATACTACTTTGGAGTTGAGGCCCCCTTCATTTGGAGTTGCTAAGAGTCAACTCTTTTCCCCAAATCTGCACAGTCCATATTATAATAATAATATCAACGATGAACATTTACTATGTGCCAAGCACTGTGCTGAGTGCTTTACAGTTGTCATCTCACTCATTCCTCAAAACAACCCTGGGAGGTGGGTGCTACCATAACACCAGCAAAAATTTTTAAAAACTGGATTTATTGCTCCATACTGTGGCTTTGTCCCTTGATGTTCTTGGCTCTAGCATTCTCTGTCTGGGTCCAGAAGCCTGGGTTCAGGAATGCCATTACTTAACTAGGAAGTCCTCTGTTGCTCTGCCAATGTCACTCCATTGCTGCTGGCTGATGTTGCTGAAGCTGCCAGATACAGTTCTGAGCTTGGCCCAGGAGTTACTCGCTGTGCCAGTGATGATTCCGCTAACTGCTTCCATCATCTACCATCTTTAGTACCATATCATTCCCTCCTTTCCTGGGGAGCATATGGTTGTCTAGGCACATGGTTCCCCAGAAGAGCCATGCAGTTATGCAGGCTTCTTTTCTAAGGAACCAAGTGTATATGCACCTTAATGCCTTCTTCTCTGTCCAGTCTCTTAGCTCTTGGTCTCTGTCTGACATGACAGAGAACAAGTCTTTCAAACTCAGTCTTTCAAAGACTGAGCCCAGGTATAATAACTGGTTATGAATCAAAATGTGACCTATATTTTCTCTCATCTTCAATATCTCCTTATTCACTTCCAACCAAAAGGCTCAAGTTTCGCCATCCTTTTTTAAAAACTAACAAGACCAACAACCTTGATTTGACCCTTCCATCTTCTCAAGCTATTACCCTCCACGAGCATACTAAAGAGATATTGCAGGTTCAGTTCCAGACCACTGAAATGAAGCAGATATCAGAATAAAGTGACTCATACAAATTTTTTGGTTTCCCAGTGCATATAAAAGTAATGTTTATACTATATAGTTGTCTATTAAGAGTGAAATAGTATTATGTCTAAAAAAAGTATATACCTTAATTTAAAAATGCTTTAATTCTAAAAAAAATGCTGATCATCATCTAAGCCTTCAGCAAGTCATAATCTTTTTGCTAATGGAGGATCTTGCCTTGATATGGATGGCTGCTGACTAATTAGGGTGGTGGTTACTGAAGGTTGGGGTAGTGACAATTTCTTAAAATAAAACAACAATGAAGTTTGCCACATGGATTACCTCTTCCTTTCACTTGAACACTTGGAGGCTCTTGTAGGGTTATTAATTGACCTGATCTTCAATAGTGTTGTGTCTCAGAGAATAGGGAAGAGAGGGACAGAGATGGGGAAATAGCTGGTCATAAAACATTTATTGATAAAGTCCACCATTTTATATGGGCATGGTTTGTGGTGCCCTAAAACAATTTCAATAGTAACACCAAAGATCAATGATCACAAATCACCGCAACAGATATAATAATAATAATGAAAATTTGACATATTTGCAAGAATTACCAAAATGTGACAGAGAGACGGGATATGAACACATGATTTTGGGAAAATGGCACCAATAGACTTGCTTAATGCAGGCAGGGTTGCCACAAACCTTCAATTTGTAAAAAAAAAATACAATATCTGCAAAGTGCAATAAAATGAACCACAATAAAATGAGATATGTATGTATTTCCTTTCTCTTATAGCCATTTGCCTCCATTTCCTCACCCCTTCTTAATCCCTCACAATTAGTCCTCCAATACTACTACTCAACTGGGTAACAACTGATGTCTTAAAAGCTAAATCCAGTGACCTTTATGCATCTTGGATTCTATACAGCTTTTGATACTGTTGAGCACCTTCTTCTCCTACACATTCTCTTTTCCCTAGGACATTTTTGTCTCTTGGTTCTCCCCCTACTTGTCAGACTAATTCTTCTCAGTCTCCTTTATTGGGCCATCATTGTCCTCCTGACCACTAAACGTGATTATCCCCAATTCTCTGTACTGGGCTCCCCTCTGTGTTTTTTTTTTCTCTCTCTCTCTCTCCATTCTCTTTCTTAGAGATCTTATCAACTGCCATGGGTTCAATTAATATGTTCATGCAGATGACTCTGAAAAGAGTACATATAGTACATACATATAGATAAGAGATTAGTCTCTTATCTGAATGTATGTTATCACTTGCCTGCTGTATACTTCCACCTGAATGTCCCAAAGGCATCTCAAATTCAACAGTTCCAGAGTGGCATTCATTGTATTTCACCAATACTAATCCCTCCTCCAAACTTCCCCATTTCTGTTGACAAGACCATGATCCTTCCAGTCAATCAATTTTGTATTCTTAGGATCATCCATAACTCCTCCCTTTCCTTTATGATATGTATTAAAACAATTGCCAAGTCCTATCTATTTTACCTAAACATCATCTCTCACTTCATTCCCCTTCTCTTCATTCTCTGCCTACCCTAATAGTCTCTTACCTCCAACCTAGACTATTGCCTTAGGACCATAATAGCTCTCCTTACTTCTACTCTCTCACACCTTGATTCAATTCAACAGACATTTATCAAGCTGCTAGTGTGCCATACTATGTGTCCAAGCCCTACTATGTGCTAGATGTTCAAGATACTAAGATGAAAATAAACCTAAAATATTCCAGTGGATTATAAGTGCTTTAAGATCAGAGATTGCTCATTTTTATTTTTGTATCTCCAGTGTTTTGTGCTGTTTAGGTGTGTGTGTGTGTGTGTGTGTGTGTGTGTGTGTGTGTGTATATATATATGCATATTCTTGCTTGTGTTGTTGTTGTTGTTGTTGTTGTTATTGTTGTTTGGTCATTTCAATTGTGTCCAACCATTTGTGGCCCCATTTGAGGGTTTTCTTGGCCAAGATAACTGGAGTGGTTTGCCATTTCCTTTTCCAGCAAACAGGGTTAAGTGATTTGCCCAGCATCACACAGCTAGTAAATATTTGAGACTATTCGAACTCAGGAAGATGAGTCTTCCTGATTCTAAGCCCAGTGTTCTATCCACTGCACCACCTAGGTGCCCACACACCTAGATGTATGTGTGTGTGTGTGTATAGATCACATATTATATACATTTGTATGTATATGTAACTATAAACATGTCTGTTTGTGTGTATATATATATATATATATATATATATATATATATATATATATACATATATATATATATGTATACGGTGTCCCAAAATACATGGTGTAGTTTTAAACTGTTAAAGCTTGATAATTTTATATAGAGTATCCCAAAAGTCTTAGTCCAGTTT
This sequence comes from Phascolarctos cinereus, assembly GCF_003287225.1. NCBI lineage: Eukaryota > Metazoa > Chordata > Mammalia > Diprotodontia > Phascolarctidae > Phascolarctos > Phascolarctos cinereus. The sequence continues at coordinate 246,628,694 of NW_027556098.1, forward strand.
TAAGCTTTAATAGCTTAAACCTTTGGATATCCTATGTAAAAATCACCAAAGGAAAGAATATGTCTATATATCTATATACATACACACACAGAGATAGGGATGATAGAGATAAAGATAGAGATAGCATAGACATAGTATCAACAGGTATAGATATGTCAGATTCTATAGTTACTTTTAGAGCTGTTAAATAAAGTCAAATAATAGATTTGGAAGGAAAAGAAAGTGGCTCATTTCTCCTTTTTATAGATTAGAAAACTAGAGAGGCTATGACCTGCTCAGAATCTAATAAGTGGCAAGGTAAGAATTTTAGAGCTAGGAGAGATAATAGGGGTGGGGAAAGTGCTAGATTTGGAGTCAGAGGATCTGGGCTTGCATTCTTGCCTATCTATGTAACTTTATCTGGGTTAGTCACTTAACTTTCATTGGCCCCTAAATCTATGATCTTAAAAGATCATCTAGTCTAAACCTTTCATCTCAGAGATAAGGAAATTGAGTCCCCAAAAGGTTGCTATTTGCCCAAGATTATAAAGCAGGTTAGTAGAGGAGAGAGGATTAGAACCCAGGTCTCATGATTCATTGTTGACCACTCTAAAAACTCCATTATGCTGCCCCCAACTTTGTAGATTCATCATTTGACAGAATCAAATGTTTATTTAAATCAGTATGCCTGGAGAGTCAAATTTCTTGGCAGCCCACCTCACTGGCTTATCCACCTCCACCTCCACTCCCACCCCAAAGCATGTCATCAACAAGATTCCAGCAACTGGCTTACAAGTTATTTGCAGCTCAGGTCACCACACTAACATTCCAACTGGAATTTCAGTGCTAGTGAGGACAATATGGATGTAGCTAGGTGGTGCAGTGGATAGAATATGGGGCCTGAAGTCAGGAACACTCATCTTCCAGAGTTCAAATTCAGTCTCAAATACCTACTAGCTGTGTAACCCTGGGCAAGTCACTTGAGCTGGAGAAGGAAATAGCAAACCACTCCAGTAATTTTGCCAGGAAAACCCCATATGGAGTCATTAAGAGTTGGACACAACTAAAAAGTGACTGAATAACAATTGAGGACAACATAAATACAATTTCAATTCCAAAATCAGCCTGCTGGGCCATCTGGGACAGAATAAATAAGCTGCAAATCAATTGATGAAAAAGCATTTATTAACTATTTGACAAGGATTGTACTAAATACTAGGAATAGAAATACTAAAGCAAAGGCAGTCCCTGCCCTCAAGGAACATTCTGATGGGGAAATGTGTGGCTAGAGAGGAGCACTTTGAGCCATAAGGTAATTGGATGGTGAATCCAGGCAAGGTGGGGGTGGGAAGCAAGCTGACATACCTCATCTAGAAACAATGCCAGGGTTGATTTAATATTTTTTACTGCCCCAAAACTAGAGAGAATATTGGTTTAGAGTCTGTGGAGGAGATGGTCAGAGAGTAATGGGATTTCTTGAAATGGTGGTTTAGGAAAAACTATCTCTAATCAAAAGAGTAGGACCCCAGGACAAAAGTTCCTCCATGGTATGGTCTCTGCTGTGTACTGCCAGGCAGTTGGTAAAGATATTTTGAAGAAGGTGGCAGTAGAACAGGGAGAATGCAAGATCTTAAATGCTAAACCAGTCCAGGAAATCATCTTCAAATAACATTAGGCCTGAAATTGAACGCTTTTTATCTTTTCTATGATTCAGGAAACAAAGATATATCTGATGCTCATTGACTGATTGGCCTTATTTATCTCACTAAACTTGGCTTAGTACCAAATAAAACTAGAGTGTGGTTGCACTCAATTGTGACTTCAAATCAGGGAAGAAGTCCTTTTCAGGAGAGGCTGGGCTTTAGCCTGCAAAGAGTGGTGACCTTTGAGCTGTGCCAGATGCCCAACATTTGCTCCATAAATATTAATTGCCCAGAGGTTTGGAAAGCATCGATAAGGGAACATTTCCCTGAAGGGCAGGTTTGTTAAACTAATCTTGTTGCTAAAGAGTCATTACTCTGAATTTTAAGTGGCTAAGGAAATCTAAAACTACAATTTCACCAGGTCAAACTGGTTGGAACCTTAGAGATCATTCCGCCCAACTCTATCACTTCAGTTAGATTAAATGTAGATAAGGATCAGTTTTAAAATATTTTAATAAATCATTTTATTGAGTTACCTCAGAGTCCTTTAATGTGAATTCCAAAAATGTATCCCTATACGTAAGTGCATTTGCCCACTGAAAACATAACTTGAGTGCCTAGCCCATGAGCCCTACTGGCTGTGTGACCCAGGGCAAGTCACTTAACCTCTCACTGCCCCTTCCCCCCAGGAAACTGTAGGACTGTGAGTTGCAGAATGGCTGTTCATCTGGATTGGCAAAGAGATATTCATTATTAATAATTCCTCAATCCAATAAAATCATAAGTCTAGTCCAAAATAAACGTTATATACCCAAACAGATGGCATAGCATCATGACTACCAGACTAGGAGTTAGAACATCTTAATTACCATATTATCATTAAAACTAACTAGCTATGTGGCCATGGGCAAATCCATTCAGTTTTGGGGGCCTCAGTTTCCTTATCTATAAAATGAAGGAGTTGGACAGGGTGATTTCTAAATTCCCTCTCAGATATGAAATCATGATTCTAATTTAATCTGTGATTAAATATAGTGCCAAGATTTCTCAGACAGTAATCAGCCCTATAATCCATGCTATATTGCTTCAAGGATGAGAGAAAGATTGAATTGGCGCTCAATTATCTTTAAGAAATTTATAGATAAACAAGTGAATAGCTTGGTAGTTTGAGTCTTGGGGAAAATACTCCTCTCCCATGTATCTTCTCAGTGTTTGGTGTTTTCCTTGGACAGATACCATTCTACTTCTACTGATCTCATGGACAAACTATTACATAGGAACAGAGAATGGCTAAACTTCACAATGTAACCAACTAAGTGGCACAGTGGGAGAAAGCTGGGCCTGTAGTCAGGAAGACTTGAGTTCAAATCAAGTCTCAAGATAACTTATTAGCTGTGTGACCCTGCACAAAAACCTGTTTGCCTCAATTTCTGTATCTTAAAATGGCAATGATAACAACAGCTACTATCTCCCAGGATTACTGTAGTTTATCATTGTAAATTTTAGTGCAGTTCCTGCCACAAAGTAAACTCTATTTAAATGTTAGCTATTATCATTACAACCAAAGTATTTATTACAAAGCCAAATACAGTTTGGTTTAAATCAGAAAGCATTTATGCCTCTTCACAATGCCCAGATCTACACATCTATTATGTGGATGAGGATGATTCTATCAGCTTCCCAATTGTTCTCCTCTGGCCTCTCCCCTCTCTGAATCCATCTTCCAGACAAAGGCCAAATTGATATTCTTAAAGCAAAGGTGGGACTATATCACTTCCTTGTTCAAGAAGCTTTAGGGACAATTTGCCTCTAGGATAAAATACCTACTTCTCTGTTTGGCATTTAAAATCATTTATAATCTGAATCCAACCTACATATTTCTAGGCTGATTACACATTACTATTTTTACATATACATACATACATACAGACAGACAGACAGACATATATACACACACGTGTATGTACATATGTATATATACACATATACACACATACATATATACACGTGTGTGAGCGTATATGTGTGCAGGTATGTATATGTATATATGTTCCATCAAAACTGACCTCCCAATGCATCTCATACATACCACTCCATCTCCTATTTGTGTGTACAGGTTGTCCCTGTAATGCACTCTTTTCCCTCCTCTACTTTTTGGAAACTCCAAGTTTTTTCAAGGCTCACTTTATGGGCAATCTGATCAAAGTCCTTTCCCAATTCCTCCAGTTAGTGTTTTCTCACTGAAATTCCTTTGTATTCATTATTTGGATAGTTCATATTTACTTTTATATGACTCCCCCTCAATAGAATTTAGGCTCTTTCAGGGTCTTTGTATCCCCAGCACCTAGCACAATGCCTGGCACATATATTAGGTGCTTAATAAATGTTGTATTGAATGGAATTGATTGACAGAATCATATGAATTTCACAGTAGAGATGGAAAGTGCCTCAGGTACTCTCTAGTCCAACCTGTACTTAACATTTTTCTCTATTTCATGACCAGCAAATGATCAATCAGTTTTGCAGGGAGGGCTCCAATTAGGGGAAAGCCACCACCTCCTGAATCTATCCATTCCATTTTTGGATACCTCTAATTTGTAAGAAATTTGTGATTTCAAGCCTAAATCTGCATCTCTAGAATTCACATTCACTTTCCTCTTTCTGCCTTCTGAGGCCAAGCAGATTAAGTATGATCTCTTCAAACACTTAAAGAAAGTCCTCATTATGCCTTCTCTTCTTCAACCTGAATATCCCCAGTTCCTTACATTAATCCTCATACACAGGTTCTCCAGTCCTTCCACTGCTATTACCTCCTCCTCCCCCTCCCTCCTCTTCTGCCTCTGTCCAAGTGGAGAGTCCATACCTTTACATGTGGGGGCTCTGTCCAAAGGAATATAAATTTTAATCACTTATACTCTGCAAGATGTCTTGGAGTTTGGAAGATAGATATTTTTCTCTCTCCTTACTCTCTCATTTCTTCTTATGAAAAACTGAGACAATTAACTCTTTTGTCTCACATCATTTTCATTTATGATTTCCTGAAATTCAGCTCCAGAAAACCAGGCTTTGATAAAGCCATTGGGATTCAAATGGAACGACATGACTATGCCTTTAAAACCAAATCACTCTGGCTTCACTGATTGGCCAATAATAGGTCCCAACCCAAGTTTCACTTGCTCTTTGTTTGGGTTTGATGGCTCAGAGCGAATGTAAATAGCAATTGTTTCTCTTCTGGCCAGAAACACGAGGATCTTCCCCTCCCAGGCTGATTCTTTTGTGAAGGCAAACTATTCCATCTTTTGTCTCAATTCTTGCCTTGCGAATCTTTGAATATGTGTCATCTCAGACAAACTGAGATCTGGGAAAGGCCTTATCTCAAAAAGATCAAGGTCCCCCACTGTATCCTGGGCTATCGCCAGCTTGTCCTTACCTTTGTCTTGCCACTGGGCTCCAGAGCAGAGAATGAGACTGCTGACTTTGCACAGCCCTGCCTCACTTAAATCCAATTCACTTGCCAAGTCAAGACATCATCTTCCTGATGTAATTGGTCCTCTTCCAGAAGGAAGACTAAACAACAACAAGCCAGCCCTTTCACCATCCTGTGCACCCTCTTCTGGTCATGCTCCAGATGCCTATGTCTTTTCTACAAAATACTGCCCAGAAAATATGGTACTCAAGATGTGACTTGAACAGGGCAGGGAATTGTGGAACTGTTATCATCCTTTTCTAGACACTAAACCTCCCTAAATACTCTCTAAATCTAGAATACTATTTGGGTTTTTTAAAATGCCACTTTATATTGCTGACATGCTTGAACGTATATAACACTAAAACCCTCATATCTTTTTCACAATGAGCATTGTTTATCTATAATTTCCCTTAATCCTATACTTGTACAGTTATTTTGTGAACCAAAGTGTAGAACTTTATTTTTTTTGCAATGAATTTCATCTTATTTCATTCAGTTCAACATTGTAGCCTATTGGGATCTTTTAAGATATGACTTTCATCATCTATTTTATTGGCTTTCCCTTCCAAAGTTTCATGGCCTTTCATGGTATTTGACAAACATATCATCTATTCTCCATTCAAGTCTTTGGTAAAAATGTGATACAACACACAGAGTCAAGAGTAGATTCTTGAGGAATCCCATTAAAGACCTCTATTCAAGTTGACATTAACTTATTAATGATGACTCGTTGAGTCCAGTTATCTATCTAATTCTAAATCCATCAAACTGTAGCATTACTAAATCTACTAGTATTTAGTACATACACATATGTGTGTGTGTGTGTGTGTGTGTATGGATGGATGGATGGATGTATAGTCAAACCTAAGGGCAGCTAGGTGGTACAGTAGATAGAATGCCAGGCCTGAAATCAGAAGACTCATTTTACTGAATTCAAATCTGGCCTCAGACTAGCTGTATAACCCTGGGCAGATACTTTAACCATATTTGCCTTGGTTCCTCCTCTGAAAAAGGAAATGGCCAACCACTCCAGTATCTTTGCCAAGAGAACCCCAAACAGAGTCACAAAGAATCAGACACAACTGAGCAACAAAAACAATAGTTAAAGCTATGATTTTTCCAGTAGTAAATATGGCTGTGAGAGTTGAACTATAAAGAAACCTGAGCACCTCAGAATCGATGCTTTTGAATTGTGGTGCTGAAGAAGACTCGAGAGTTCCAAGGAGATCAAATCAATAATTAAAGAAATTAACTCTGGGGGCAGCTAGGTGGCAGAGTGGATAGAACACTGGCCCTGAAGTCAGGAGGCCCTGAGTTCAAAGCCAGCCTCAAACCAAACACTTGACACTTACTAGCTGTGTGATCCTGGGCAAGTCACTTAACCCCAATTGCCTAAAAATCAAACAACAAAAAAAAAGAAGAAATTAACTCTGACTATTCATTGGAAGAACAAATACTGAAGCTGAAGCTTACATACTTTGGCCACATAATGAAAAGACAGGACTCATGGGAAAAGAATCTCATGCTGGGAAAAATTGAAGGCAAAAGGAGAAGGCAATGGCAGAGGATGAAATGGATAGATAGTGTCATGGAAGCAAGAACATGAGCTTAGACAGACTTCAGAAGAAAGTGAAGGACAAAAGAGTCTGGCATGCTATGGTCCATGAGGTGACAAAGAGCTGGGCACAACTGAACAACTAGACAACATGTGTACATATGTATCAATATGGATATGTATTACACATATACAATATGTACATTACTATAGCTATGTAATACATATGTGTTGTATCTTCTGTACATCTGTATGCATTTATATATAAATACATATTTACACACACATATATGTATATGTGAGATATATATATATATACACACATACACATACATACATACATTTTATCCATAAGCATAAAATAAGAGATGTGGTCTATGTGCTTTTTCACCATTAGTCTCCGTGATGACTGGCTCAGAAACCTCAGAAATACTAGACTGACACTTAAGAGTACAATTTTCACTGTACTATGATTATTCGGAGCCCACAAATTCTTTCAGTCACAGACAATTTTGTGGTCTTGTATAGGCCCAAGTCCTTGACCTTTAAATGTCACTGAAGTTCTTATAATACTTCCTTAATTTCCAACAAGTCACAGTACCAAGCCTTTGTTCAAATTAGGATCAAATGAGGTAATGGATATGAAAAATCTTTGTAAATTATCAGTGTTTATTTAAATGTAAAGTATAATAATTTTTTATCATTATTAATAATTGTTCTTGACTAGAAAAGGAGGAAAGCAAGCAGGTAATGATTCAACAATTTAAAAAGAACGTGGACTTGAGCAATATAATAAGAAAAGTAATTTTCAGTGAAGAAATGTACTAAGGCTTGAAGTTTCCATTCTTTCTTTTCTTCCTTTTTTTCCCTTTTTTTCCTTTCTTCTTCCATCCTTTTTCATTCCTTCCTTTCTTTCTCTCTTTTTTTTGCCTTTCTCCTTATTTCTTCTTCTATCATTTTCTTAGAGAATGAATATATCTTCCAGGTACATAGTTGCTTACATATTGTCTTCCCCATTAGAATGGGAACTTCTCATAAAACAAATCAAAAGCATTTCTATATATTACTAACAAAGCCCAGCAGCAAGAGATGGAGAAATTCCATTTAAATCTACTGTAGACATTATAAAATATTTGGGAGTCTACCTGCCAAAACAAAATCAAGAACTATATGAACACAATTACAAAACACTTTTCACACAAATAAATTCAGATCTAAATAATTGGAAAAGTTTCAGTTGCTCATGGGTAGGTTGAGCTAATATAATAAAAATGACAATTCTATCTAAATTAATTTACTTATTCAGGGCCATACCAATCAAACTACCAAAAAAATTATTTTATAGAGCTAGAAAAAACAATAAGAAAATTCATTTGGAAGAACAAAAAGTCAAGAATATCAAGGAAACTAACAAAAAGAAATGCAAGGGAACATGGCCTAACTGTACCAGATCTTAAATTGTATTATAAAACAGCAATCACAAAAACTACTTGATACTAGCTAAGATATAGAGCGGTGAATCAGTGTAATAGGCTAGGTATACGAGACACAACAGTCAATGACAATACTAATCTACTATTTGACAAATCCAAAGTTTCTGGGATGAGAAATCACAATTTAATAAAAACTGCTAGGAAAACTGGAAAAATGTATGGCAGAAATTGGGCATAGACCAACATCTTACACCCTATACCAAGACAAAGTCAAAATGGATACAGGATTTAGATAAAAAGACTGATACTATAGGCAAAGAAGAGCAAGGAATAGTTTACCTTTCAGATCTATGGAGAAGGAAAGAATTTATGACCAAACAAGAGATGGAGAATATTACGAAATGCAAAATGGATAATTCTGATTACATGAAATTGAAAAGTTTTTGCACAAACAAAAAATGTGAAATTCTCAAGGGCAGGGATTGTTTTTACTTTTTTTTGTATCCCCAGTGCTTGGCACATAGTAAATGCTTAATATATGTATGTGTGTGTGTGTGTGTGTGTGTGTGTGTGTGTGTGTGTATGTCTGTGTGTATGTCTGTCTGTGTGTATGTATGTGTGTGGAGAGAGAGGGAGAGACAGAGACAGAGAAAGATTTTGTACCTAGAAACTGAGCTTGCTTTTCTTGAAGGAAGGGAGATTAAAAGGTTGTTGGGTTTTGGGGGGGGGGGTTTGGAGTTTTTTTAGGAAAAAACAAAAACAAAACAAAACATATTCTATAGACAAGGAAAGTAAAGCCCATAAAGAAGAAGAGAGTTAGCCAAAGGCACACATGCAGCAAGTAAAAGAGCCAGGATTGACGTCTGGTTCTGGGCTCTTCCTGTTGTACCAAGCTGCAGCTGCTGCTATTCATTCTACATAATGGCTTGAGGTTTACAAAGAAAATGTCACTAGTCAGTGGTCCCTAAGAAAATTGTTAAATATGAATGAAGCACAATTTTAAAGGGGGAAGAACACTTTATACCCAGTACCATAAACCAGGGGTAAGAAACTTCCAGGCTGCCCTGCTGCTTAATTTCATACATGCCCTGTCAGGTACCACATGATATGACTTTCAAGTACAGCTTCAGGCATTCTGGAATGAAGCAGCCCTAATCTCTCAAAGCGCACAGATAACATAATTGAGGCAGTTTCTGAAATTGAAAAGGGCTTTCTGGCCTAACTACTAAATTGTTGATATTTCTAAAATTCCAAAGCAAAATTCTAAAGCCTAAATAATTTCCTGATACACATGCACACTATTAGGAAAATAAACATGTATAATATTCATACATATATGTCTAGATACAAATACCTTTAAGTTTGAAAAGAAAAGTAGATAACCAATTTCAATGCAAAAGGACAAAATTATAACAGGCAACCTTTTATTATCCACATTCTAAGAGAATAGTAGAATATTACAAAAGCCATTTACTTTGACTAACAAACTCACTTTAGAACCTAATTAATCACATTTTCCTCTTTTCTCTTTATTCTCCTCTCTATCTCTTTGTGTCTCTCTGTCCCTGTCTCTCTTCCTCTTCCTCCTTCACCTTCTCTCACTCTATCTCTCTGTCTCTCTGTCTCTGTCTGTCTGTCTCTCTCTCTCTCTCTTTCTCTGTTTTTCTCTGTCTCTGCCTCTATATCTGTGTGTGTGTGTGTGTCTCTCTCTCACCTCTGGTTTCCTCCTCACTCTCTCTGTGAGTTTCTCCCTCTTGTCCTGTCTCACTCTAGCTCTCTGTGTGCCTATCCTTCTCTTCCTATTTCTATTTCATCTTTTAGTTTCTCCCCCTATGTCTCTACATTTAATGGAAAAAGCCCCTGATTAAGAATCAGGAAAACTTGTTTCCAGTTCTAGTTCCACAATTAACTAGTTATGTGACCCTGGTCAAGTCCTTTTACCTTTCAAAGCTAAACTTCACTTCCCTAGTCTGTAAAATGAGGTGATTGAGTGATTCTTCAGATTCTGTCCTGCTATATAGTTCTGTGAATTTTATGACTAAATAATTTCTAGGGGCAGTTAGATGGCACAGTGGATGGAGCACCGGCCCTGGATTCAGGAGGACCTGAGTTCAAGTCCGACCTCAGACACATAACACATACTAGCTGTGTGACCCTGGGCAAGTCACTTAACCCCACCGCCTAGCCAAAAGGGAAAAAAAAAAGAATGAATAATTTCTAAGGTTCCATGTGGTTCTAAATCTGTCATTCTAGGAGTTGTTCATCCTTCCTTTCCAGTTCTTTTTTTCCTTTCACTTTTAACACTGGCCAAAATGTGGGATGAAGTATATTTTTTTCTTCTAGACTAAGTAGAGAGCATATTCTTTGATCTTAATATTAAAAAATAAAAACTAGAATATATTCTCTTTTTTCTGGCATGTGACTTGTTCTTCCAGTGAGTGAGTGGCCCTCTACAAGAAAAAAAAAGTTTCCCCCATCCTATTCTTAAGTTTTCAAATTTATCATTTGGTAAAACATTGCCAACAATAAAATGCTTGGTGCATTATTAAATTCTAAGATCTCCTTGATCTACCATGATCTCTGTGCTTCCCCAGGGAAACCAAAGATGAAAATCTAGTCTACTGTCATAAATGCTAACAATTATATTCAACTCAGACAGATTTCTCCAAACTCCACAGTCAAAGGAGATATGTATCTGGTCCATAAGAATGATAGTAGCAATAGAATTAAAAATAAAAAGAATAATGAGTGAGCTACATCATTGTTCTCAGGGGCTGACCTACAGTTTACTGCTACACAATGAGTTCTTTCTCAAAGTGCAAAGGATAGGTAGAGGACAATTGTTACTGCATCTTTATTTCTTCAGCAATATACTTTAGCTTATTTACTGACCTTTAGCAATGATGGCATTATTAAGGTTTAAATTCACCATCAGCTAAATGGTCAAAGGATATGAACAGGCAGTTCTCAGATGAAGAAATTAAAGCCATATAGTCATGTGAAAAAAATGTTCTAAATCACTATTGATTAGAGAAATGCAAATCAAAACAACTCTGAGATACCACATTACACCTATCAGATTGGCCAACATGACAAAACAGGAAAATGATAAATATTGGAGAAGATGTGGGGAAATTGGGACACTAATGCATTGTTGGTGGAGTTGAAAATGATCTGACCATTTTGGAGAGCAATTTGGAACTATGCCTAAAGGGCTATAAAAATGTGCATACCTTTTGACCCAGAAATACCACTTCTAGAGCTGTATCCCAAAGAGATCATACAAATGGGAAAAGGATCCACATGTACAAAAATATTTATAGCAGCTCTTTTTGTGATGGTAAAGAATTGGAAATTGAGAGAATGCCTATTAATTGGGGAATGGTTGAACAAGTTGTGGTATATGAATGTAATGGAATACTATTGTGCTATAAGAAATGATGAGCAGGCAGACTTCAGAAAAAGATTAGGAGGATAGGGTAAAGAGAAAAGGTAGGGATTTGGAGGGCAGGATAAAATAAGGAATAAGAGGGTAAAAAGAGAAGGTAAAGTAATTAGGATAGGGTGAAAAAAGAGGCAAAGAAGGAAAATAGTGAGTAAAAATAAGATGGAGGGAAATTCACAAATAGCAATTATAACTTTGAATGGGAATGGGAAATGAATTGGGGAATGGCTAAAAAGTTGTAGGACATGATTGTGATGGAATACTACTGTGCTATAAGAAATGATGAGCTCAAATAATATTAGAAAAACATGGATAGATTTGCACAAAATAATGAAGAGCAAAATGAGTAGAACCAAGAAAACAATGTATACTAAGTAACAGCAATATTGTTTTAAGAATGACTTTAAGCGAGAAAGTCATTTTGTCTATTATAAATGCCCAAATTAATTATAAAGGCCATGTGAAGAAAGATGCTATTGGCATCTAGAAAAAGAACTGATAAATAAAAGCATGTATAGATAATTTTGCATATATACATATACACACACACACACACACATACACACACATACACCCCTATTTGTGTCTAATGGTAGTCATCTGGAGGTGAGAAAAAAGAAATTTACATGATAATTTTGTTGTATATTTGAAAGGAATAGCAAGTTGTACAAAGTAAATTTGCAGTTTCATGTACAATCATCTTTTTATTGTACTATGTTATGGAAATGCTTGTTTTATTCCATAAATTGCTTTGTTGTTGTCCTTCATTCTCAAAAAGGACCAAAATGACCTCACTATGCTAGAGCCAAGTTTCAGTGTGTCTGACTGTGGCTGATCAGACCAATATGAGCTCATCCATTTACTTCTCTTGGCCAGGGAGTATGAGGGGTGGGAGGGAAGCTTTACCATGTCTTCACACCTAGTTGCCCTCTTCTCATGGACAGAAGAAGAAAGAAAGATTCTTATTGTGGAGCATATGCATGTCTACAATATGAAGTGCCCATGATTAATTTTTTTCCATTCTGAATGGAATATTTTTGCTGCCACTGACCATCTTCATTTTTGCCTTTGTGAATAAAATTCCCTCATGACCAGTTCCATCTGGTATTTACCTTGAATCATTGTACATTTTGTCCTATATTTAGCCAATGCTAACTCAGAGGATTACATAGAAACTCCTTTCTGTTAAAATACTTGTACTTGCAAAAAAAAATTTTCCACAGTGTCACAACTGTGGAAGAATATTACTTTTAGAAACACTTTCAGATCACTACAAGGTTTTGAAACAGATATAGAATGCTTTACTCACACCTCCCTTTTAAAATGGTTTGGTATGTTTTTTTTTCAAAAATAAACTGATTTATTATTGTTTTTCATTTACATTGCATGCAAATCAATTCTTATAGCATCTGTACAAATTATGATCGGAACAGAAAAACTGTTAGCCACATTTGAACAAATTTTCATGACAGATATGTATTTTATTTTATCTAAAAGCAAACCTTCAATATTAGCATAATAGCAATAGTTACGGTTAAAGAATTGAGCAAGAAGTCTGATCCAAACATTTTGAAAGGCGATCTGGAATTATGCTCAAAGAGTTAATAAACTGTCTATACTCTTTGGCCCAGTAATACCACTACTAGGTCTGTTTCCAAAGAGAATTGGGGAAAAGGAAAAGAACCTATGTATTCTAAAATATTTATAGCAGTCTCTTTGTGGGGGCACAGAACTAGAAATTCTGGGGATACCCATCAACTGGGAAATGGCTGAACAAGTTGTGGTATATGATAGTGTTGGAATACTCTTGTGCTATGAAAAGTGATGACCTCAATGATCTTAGAAAAACATGACTAGACATGCACAAAATAACGAAGACTGAAATGAATAGAACCAAGAGAACATTGTATTCAGTTACACCATATTGTTTTAAGAACAACTTTGATTGAATAAGTCATTTGACTATTTTAACCATCCAAATTAACTACAAAGGACATATAAAGGAAGATGCTATCTGCATCCAGAGAAAGAACTGATAAATAGATGTATAGAATGGTTTTATATATATACATATATATATATATGTGTGTGTGTGTGTGTGTGTATGTGTGTATGTGTGTATATGTACATATATATGTATATATATGTGTGTGTGCATGTATATGTGTGTGTGTGTGTGTGTGTGTGTATACACACACACATACATATTTGTGTCTAATGGCAGCCATTTCTAGGGTGAGGTAGGGGAGAAGTGAAGAAAAAAAGAAAGTTACGTGACAACTTTATTATATATTTAAAAGGAAAGCAAGTTGTACATAATAGATTAGCAGTTTTATGTGCCATCATCTTGTTTTTCTATTCTACTATGATATGGAAATGCTTGTTTATTTCTTAAGTTCAGAATAAAATAAACAAAATTAAAAAAAGCAAAGGATTTGATGGTTCATAGTAATAAATTAAATATCCATCTTGCCCTGTTTGAAATAAAGAAGAATCTAGTCAATACACATTGTCTACTGCATTCCAGGAGCTGTGCAAAGAAAAGGCAAAAATCAGTTTTTACTCTTAAGGAGCTCACAATCTAATGGGGGAGAAAAATTATAAATAATTATATATAAATAGGAGATAAACAGAATAAGATGGAGGCAATTTCAGAGGGAAGGCACAAAGATTCAGGAGGATTGAGAAGGGTCTCTTAGATGTAACTTGAACTGAGATTTGAAGGAAGCCATGACAGCTTGGAGGGAGGGATGAAGGAAACACAGTCAGTGAAAATGCCCAGTCTAGAAATAGTATACATGAGGATCAGCAAGGCTCAGTAATGAAAAACAATGTTTTATTACTACTTCTGAACAGTTGCTTATATTTTTGAAGAATTGGTAAAATAGTATCATTTGCCTACCATTAATTAGATGCTTGATTTAGTGAAAATCTCTTTAGTGCCTCAATTTTCTCATCTACACAATGAGGGTGTTGTAACAGATAACTGCCAACTTCCCTTTTGAGATCTACGGCACTCTTATTCTCTTATTATTGATTTTCATGTTCCTTGGAAAAACTAAGATAAATGTGTTCTAGAAATCTCATCTGAACTCTTACTATGGAACTGTCAGGAACCAACTATTTTCTAGATGACAAATAGGAATGGATGAGGCCCATTGTCTCAAAATGACCAAAAGGCAAAAGGGACTCACCTAAAATGCATTAATTTTTAAGTGGGCAGATTATTCCAAATTATGGAGTTAATTAAAGGCTAATCATTCAGATCTGTTAGAGACATACAAATGGAGACATGGGCTCCTGGAAAGAGCACTGGATTCAGAATGAATGGCCCATTTTCAGGTGCTAGCTCACCAATTTAAAGCTGAGTGGACTTGGGCAATTCTCTTCTTTCCTCTTAGCCTAATTTCCTTCATCTGTGAAATGGGGACAGTAATACTTGTACTGGCTGGCTTACAGGAGGGAAACAGTTTATAAATTCTAAAAGGCAATAGAAACATGAGCTCTCCCTGACGTAAAACCTTTCTAGCTCACTCTGCTCTTGACTTTGCTTTTTAGAATGTGGAAATGGCAAATACCTTCCCATCAATTATCAAGCATATAAACTTGGCTGTGATGACTGCTTTCCTTTGGCTGAGTCAGCAGGAAGTTATAGCTAGGAAGCAATGACATGTGACAGATCATTTTTGATTCAGCTCTCTACATTGCCTGTAAATCTGTTACACTGGTCTTCTCTGTTTCTTTGGGCCTCTCTTTGAGATTTACAGTGATTCTGAAATTCACTTGCCCCCAAATAATTCTGTAGAGGAGACAAAAAAACAACAAAAAGAAAAATCTAAAGATTCTAAAAATAGTGCATATTGTTGATCCATGAAACTTAAGTGATTTCATTGACTGTGAGAAATCAGAAGATTTTATAATCTTACCTATTCTACTACTTACTTCTCTCACCTTGGGCAATTTATGCCATTTCTTGGGGCCTTGGTTTCCTCTACTGTAAAATGAGGGGATTGGAGTAGGTAATCTCTGAAGTCCCTTCAGAACTCTAGAGTTTATGATGCTTGACAATGAGTTAAATATATGCAGATCTGCCTTTGCTTTTGAAAAAAATATGTTGCTAGGCATGGAGTTACCCCCTAAGCTCTAAGCTCAACTGCAACCCCAAATTGTAGGGACTTTGCCACTGATGACCAGAGTCTATTAGTCTATTGTTCTGAGATTCTGGATCCTGAGAGCATAGTTAAGGCCATTTTTTAGCTTTTAAATGAGGAAAATAAGCCTATTACATTTGATGTTATCAACAAAGACTTCCAATCCCAAGGGGTCTGTGGTTTTCTAAAAAGGAAGTTTGAGAGGTATGAAAAGGTCATCTTGTATGAAACTAAATGATTTGAGAAGGAAATTCAATAAGGAAGGAAGAAAAGAACTTTGACCTTTTGTGTAGCTGACCTCATAATAGTGCCAGGTCTAATGACACAGCATTAAGGTAAATTCAGCAAATTCGGACCCAAACCCAGTTGCTTCCTGTGGTGACATCAAGGAAAGTAATCGCTATGACTGGTTAGTCAAAACCAAGAAGATACCAAGGGGAAATGTCTAGAATTACCATGTGCTTATCAAAGACCTGTCAGCTCTCTGCTTGGAAAAAACCCCTTTAGGCAAAATGCATTTTCATGTGATATAGTCTTCCTTAAGGCTTCTGTCTTCCTGCAAAGAAATATAAGAATGCTGTGTGAAGGCTGAGGATTAAGGTCCTATCATAGACTAGCAGAACTGCTACCTTTATCCAGTTCTAAGAAGAATTCTAAAACACATCTTCTAAATTGCTAATCTTAAATCTAACAATCTGTAAGCATTAAATTCAACACAGGTCTGGCCTTTTTGAAGGACACACTACAGACATTTTGGAAGGTCCAGGTTTAGTGAACTTTAGCAAACATTTGTTAAGCAGTTACTATGTGTAAAGCACCATGCTACAGTATATGGTGAGGGAGATGCAAAGGTTCAATAAGACCTAGTCCCTGACTCATGGAGCTTACAATTTGGTTGGAAGGTGAGTTCTTAATTAGCTACAATAAAAAAGTGCAAATTAAGCTTTGTGCAAAGTATGAGAGAAATATCATCATAGCCTTGCCACCCTATCTGTGTGGCTTTGAGCAGTTCACTTAATCGCTCTAGCCCTCAACTTCCTCATCTGTAAAATAAAGAGTTGGACTACATAACCTCTAAAGTTCCTTCCACCTCTAGATTTATGATTCTAGGATTACTAATTTGAGGGAGGGGAAATAAGGAAGGCTCCACAGAGGATATAGCACTTGAGCTATACTTTATAGGATAGGTAGGGTTTCAACAGGCTGAGATAAAGGGAGTAGGATAGTATTTAAGGCATATTACCACTGCCTTGCACAGGGCCTGGCAAATAGTGACTGCCTAATAAAAGATTTTTTTTATTTATTTAAGCATTTATTAAGTGCCTACCATGAACCAGGCACTATGCTAAGCGTTTTACAAATATTATCTCATTTTATCCTCACAATAGCTTTCAAAGTTAAGTGCTATTAATTCAATAAAATTCAATTTAACAAACATTTATCCAGCATCCACTGTGTGCCAAGCATTGTGCTAAGTTCTAAGAGTAAAAAAGACAGGCAAAAGATAGCCCTTGCCCTCAAGGAGCTTACAATCTAATGGGGGAGACAAGATGTAAACAAATATATACAAAGCAAGCTACGTAGCAGATAAAGAAGTAATTAATAGAGGGAAGGCACTGGAATTAAGAGGGTTGGAGAAGTCTTCCTGTAGGAAGTGAAATTTTAGTTGGGACTTAAACAAAGCCAAAGAGGGCAGAATGGAAGAGGGAGAGCATTCCAGGCCTGGGAGACAGCCAGAGAGGACAGTGTCTTGTTTGTGGAACAGCCAAGAGGCCAGTGTCACTGGGCTAAAAAATATGTGTTAGGGAATAAGGTATAAGAAGACTCAAAAAGTAGAAGAGGGTCAAGTTATGAAGGGTTTTGAATGCCAAACAGAGCACTCTGTATTGGCTCCTGGGGGCAATTACTATCCCCATTTTACAGATGAGAGAAATGAAGCAGACAGAAGGCAAAGTAACTTGCCCAGGATTTCACAGCTAGTTAAGTGTCCAAGGCTGGATTCCAGCTCAACTCTCTATTCACTGTGCTGCCTGGGTTATTAATTATCTGATCAGAAGTACAATTAAAGGAATTGAAGGATAGTGGCATAAGATGGGTTCAGAGCTGGGTGAGGGCATAGCAAGTCATCCAAACTAGTACACATAGACAGGAATAGTGTAAGATAAAGAGCAGGTAGGTGATGGATAGAGCACCAGACATGGAGTCAGGAAGACCTGAGTTCTAATATGGCCTCAGACACTTACTAGCTATGTGACCTTTGACAAGTCATTTAATACTATTTACCTCAGTTTCCTCACCTGTAAAATGAGCTGGAGAAGGCAATAGCGAACTGCTTCAGTATCTCTGCCAAGAAAACCTCAAATGGGGTCATGAAGAGTTGGACATGATTGAAATGACTAAACAACAGCCCCAAAGTGTAAAATAAAGCTTGAAAAATAGGATAATGACAGATTGTAGAGGGTCCCTTCTGATTTGACTTGATGAGTAATAGGGAGCCTCAATTTTCAGATCTGTATAAAAGGAAGGGATTGTAGCAGATGACATCTAAGGTCCTTTCCAACTTTAAATCCATAAAGGACACTATTGTCCTTCGTTATTAATGGTATATTAAGGTTAATATCATGATAACAATGATTTGTGAGAATAGAAACCTTGGGCTTTTGCCCACCTACTCATTAGTTATTGAAATTAGGGATTCAAGGAGCAGAGAAGGTTAAATGCTGAAGGTACTACCATGGGGAAAATAAAACTACCCGACAGTAGGAGAAAGAGTATCTTCCAAATTCAATTTATTACAAAACTGTAACTCCCTGAAGGGAAGGATATAAATTGCACCACACACACCCCTCCCCCAGGCTGAGTTCATTGGGGTGGGAGTGGGGGGGGACAGTAATGAAGGGCTTCTAGATCTGGACTCATAAGTCCAACACTATAGGGAGCTCCATATGTGGAACCTCCTTTGAAGAGCAGCAACTGCCTGTAATTTATGTAGTCTAATAATTAAGTTAATAATTAAGGACCTACTGTATGCTAGACATTGCACTAAGCACTAGGGATACAAAAAGAGACCAAAATGGCCCTAGCCTCAAAGAGCTTACAATCTAATAGGGGAGATAATAAGCAAATACATACAAATGAGCTATATACAGGATAAATCTGGGGTAGTCAATAAAGAAAAGGTTTAATGATTAAGGGGGAAAGGCAAAGACTTGTTGTAGAGGGAGGTATTTTAGTTGGGACTTAAAGGAAGCCAAGGGAAGCCAGTAGGTGGAGATAAGGAGGAAGAGTGTGCCAGGCTTAGGGAACAGGTAGAGAAAATGCCCAGAGCCTAGTTCGTAGAACAGCCAGGAGGCCAATATCACTAGATCAAGAATACAAGATAGGGAATAAGGTATAAGATGACTGGAAAGGTAGAAAGGGGCCAGGTTATGAAGAGAGTTGCCTGGGGCATGAGAAGTTAATTACCTGTGGTCATACAGCCAGTATGTGTCTAACGTAGGACTTGAACCCAGATCTTCCTGACTTCAAGGCTATAGACAATTCTGCCTCTTTGTGTGCTCTGAAAAAAAAAAAGAAAGAAAAGAAAAAAGGCATTTAATGGATATCTTTATTGGAGGGAATGGATTAAATTGAGAGAGCACATTTTATTATTTCTAATAATGCAAATTGCGTGAAGTGGGTTTTTAGAAAGTGTAGTCCTAGATAGCCTCTGATTTAACAGACCTTACATTTGTAATAAACCAGAAAGAGAGAGAGAGAGAGAGAGAGAGAGAGAGAGAGAGAAACATTTTAAATGAAAATGGAAAGTAAGGTGGAAATTGGTACTCTGATATACACACAAACCCTCTTGCCTTTTAACACTGGAGCCTAGGCATCATAATTCCTATGGCAGTGACTCTGACAGCCAAACAAAAGATTAGGGCTATTTGTAGAAAATGAGCTGAATCCACAAACAAGAGAAATCCAATATACTTGTAAATGTCTTTCATAATAGGAAACAAGGGAATAGAAAACAGAACTGCCCCTCCCAGATTCTTTTCATCCTGAACCTGGTGGAATTTTTTTGCATGACTTGGAAGCTAGAGCATCTTAGATTTTGACCATGTTTTATGCAGTGTTTGCTTTTAGACTTGTTTGTTTTATTATAATGTGAACAGGGTGGGGAAAGAGTGCACATAAATGAATAACAATTTTTGCAAAGTGCCTGAATTTCTCCTCCAAATTGGGGAGCGTAGGAGGTTGAGGCAGAATGAATCAATCTCCCTTATCTTTCGGCACTTCCCAAAACTTGATTTAATAGCAGAGCCCTGGATGGTTTTCTCTTAGCTGTCCAGTAGGAGCCAGTTATCCTTTCAATGTGATTATTTTCTTTTATTATAACTGGCCATGGACAGGCTTAATATTGCCATCATACAGACAATATACTTAATCATACTTTCAAATCTTTAACTCTATATACCTCTAAGGCAATTACCTGGCTTCTATTGATTGGCCATCTGTTTCCTGGGTAATTACAACAGCCCATCACTTAGCAACAGAATGAACTCCTGCCCTATCTTTTCATAGAACCACATGGCTATGGTTTAAAACAAGACAATAAGAGGCTTTTGCTGTTCTAAATATGTATTACACAAATTATGCATTTGTGCATCTGTACACACACACACACACACACATACACACATACACACAGAGTCCTTTGCTAATTCCATCTCTTCTGTGTCTAGTTTCAGTGCTAATCATGGAAAAAGGGGAAATTTCCTTTCCCATATGAAGCCTCCTATTATATTTGATTAATTTACTAAAAGGGTGACTTTGTGTTAAAGAACGACTTATTAAAAAATTCAACATTAATACAAAAAACCCAGCTTACAAGAACTAATGATAATAAGAATAATAACAATAGCTGGCATTTATATAGCAAATTAAAGTTTTCAAAGTGTTTTTCCTTTTCAGTTTATTTTCACCACAGCCCTGAAAAGGAGATGCTATTACTATGCTTATTTTGTAGATGAGGAAGATATAGCAGACAGAGATTACATGACTTGCCCAGGGTCATACAGCTAGTAAGAGTCTGAGGCTGGATTTGAACTCAGTTCAGTTCCAGTGCTCTATTCACAGTAGCTCCTAACTATACTGGAAAGTATTCTTTTTTTTTTTCCTGTTGTATAGTAAGGAATTCCAACTTAGGGGCCATTCCTGTTATTACTTGGCCATGCAGAGGGGCTGAGGAATTGCCTTAGTTTCAGGAATATCTAAGTTAAAGTTCTGCCTTGAATACCTACTATGTGACTACGGGCAAATCATTTAACCTTAAAGTACCTTAAAGAAGGCTTACAGAGTGTAAGCTACAAGTGACTGGCCAATTTGCAGCAGTGAAAATAACTTCCACTTGGCAAGTTCCTTACCCTGATTAGATAATAGACATGGGAACCCCTTGACCTCCCAAAAGAAAAAGAATTATCTCTACAGGCCTAGAATACTGTTCATACTATGGCTAAATCTCTGGCAGTAGAGAAACAGCAAATGTCTATGATGGATGGAAAAAAACTCTTGTTTTGTTATATATAAAAAAAAATTCCCTTCTCTGCTATAATAATTGACTCATTTTTTAAAGGTTTCTACACATGTAATAGGATGGTCTGTGGTAGCAGGGGGTCTGTGTGGTGCTCTACGGAA
Organism: Phascolarctos cinereus; assembly: GCF_003287225.1. Lineage (NCBI taxonomy): Eukaryota > Metazoa > Chordata > Mammalia > Diprotodontia > Phascolarctidae > Phascolarctos > Phascolarctos cinereus. Next base: position 246,650,048 of record NW_027556098.1, read on the forward strand.
AGCCAGAGCCATGGTAGGGAGAAAGAGGCATTAAATGACCCAATACCCTGTCCCAAACTATGTCGTTCACCCCTTCTTATCTAGTAGTAGCATTAATTCAACCATAAAGTAAGATGCCCCCACCTATTTGGCCACATCCCTTCTTTTCCCAGACTAAATCTTTGCTTTAGCTTTGTTGTTGCATCCCTAGTGCAAACCACACTGCCTGGCACTGTAGTAAATGCTTAATAAATACTTGTTGAATGGCTAATGTGGAAATATATTTTTCATGATCTCACATGTATAATAGATATCACACTGCTTGCTTTCTCAGTGGCTAAGAGGGAGGGAAGGAGAGAATTTGAAACTCAAATTTTTTAAAATGAATGTTAAAAATAAGTAATAATTTTAAATAAAAGACAAAAAAAAATACTTGTTGATTTATTGACTTCCCAAGGATGTTTACCTTAGAAAACAGTTTAATTGTATTAGTTAAAAATGTAATAAGATGCAAGCAGCAGACACAGATTGTTCAGAAATTGCTCAGATCTTAAATAAAAGATCTAAGAACTGGAATTCCCTCTTTGTCTCAAACAGGGGAAGAAACCTGAGCTTCTACAAACACTGGCTAGCCAAGTACTCTTGAATAAATGAAAATGTCTTTGTATTGCTACCCATATGTTTGAAAGCCATACATTCTGTCTTTATGTCTGCTTCCAGGGACATATATGCTCAGTCAACATGTTCATGTACAACTAACTTTAATCAATAAGTCTTAAATTGATAATCATCCTTTATAATAGGAGTGTAGACAGAATCCTGATTTGTAAATTACTCTGTTCTCTGATGTGGCTGTTAGTTTGTGTTCTGTCTTCTGCCTTGTCGTGTATTATATGTATTATTCTCATAACTTCCTGATGCTGTGGTTGAGTGAAAGCACAAGTATTTTCATGCTCTGAGTTGAAAATACATTTATAAAGCTTCTGTACTTAAATTGAAGGGAATTGAGCATAAGAACTGGACCAGCCTTTAGTAATTGAGGAATCAAACTTTTCATTTTAGTAGTGAGGAAACTGAGACCCAGAAATGTTAAGTGACTTGATAGTAATTATCCCCACTCATGATCACACCTGGTCATTCCAACCTTCCCCATATCTCTCATCAATCTTCTCTCCATTCACACAGCTGCCATTCCAGTGCAAGCTCTCACCCCACACCTATTTCATTTCGACAGCTTTCTGGTTGTCCTCCCTGCCTCAAGTCTCTCCCATTCCAATTCATCTTACACTCTGCTGCCAAAGTGATTTTCTTCAAATATAGGTCTGATCATGTCACTCTCCCCCATTCCAACCCAATGCCCCATGAACTCCAGTGGTTCCCTATTGCTTCCAGATCAAATATAAAGTCCTTAATTTCACTTTTAAAGTCTTTCATAATCTAGTCTTTTCCTACCTTCTTACATTTTTACTCCCCTCCGTACACTGCACAATCCAGTTACATTGACCTATTTGCTCTTCCTTACACAACACATTCCATCTCTCAGCTCATTACCCATGCCTGGAATACTCTCCCTCTTCATTTCTTCTTCATTTCCCTATCTTCCTTCAATATTCAACTCAAATCCCACCATCTGCAGGAGTCTCTCCCTCCTTTGCTAATGCCTTGCTCTGAGAATACATACACTGTATATACAAAGAGTTACAAACCCTATATATAGCTGGTATGAATGTACATAGCTATTTGCATGTTATCTCTCCCACTAATATGTGAGATCCTTGAAGCAAAGAGCAAAACTTTTGCCTTTCTTTTTATTTCTGGCATTTAGCACGTCTGGCATATAGAAACCACTTAATAAATGCTTGTTGACTGACAGACTAAAACACATCAAAATATGAACAAATGTTATACTATCATTCCTGCTTTAGAAATGATGAAGTCCACCTACTCCTAGTATTAAAGAGGAAGCAAAAGTGCAAATGAACTCTTCAGTTGCTCTTAAAGCAATTCTTTGCCACATTTTACTATAATTTATTATTAAATTTAAGTATCATATATTCAAGGGCACCATTTGTGTTCAGATTAAAAAGCCATAATAAAAAAAAATAGCAGCTAATACATGGAGAGAGACCTTTAAGGTTTATGAAGTATTTTTTATATATTTTATCTCATTTGACCTTCACCACAACCCTATGACATAAGTCTATTATTAATCACCTTTTTTAAATGAGGAACTGAGGCTTAGAAGTTAAGTGACTTGCCCGGGGTCAGACCCAACAGTTTATTGCACCATTTACCCTACACTTCAATACTTCAAATAACTATGTCATCATTGGTATGAGTACTTCTCATGATTAAAGCAGATGACAACCACCCACCCTGATAATGAGCCTCTCTGAATTTAGGAAGGTCAGTTCTTCAGTAATAGATCCAAAGATCATGATGCTTTCCATACCTGAAATGACCACAGCTTGGTAGAACCTTTTAGAAATTGTGCTGTACTAATGTAGCCTCTACTAAGGCAGATATCAGGGTCACCTCCGTGTTTCATTGAAGCATCTGAGGGAATCATACTTCTCCTAGGTGATTAAAAATTTTAAACTAAACCATTTTAGTTTGCTCTGTGTCCAAGAAATGAACCAAATTTAGCAAAACAGAAGGCAAAACTTCTATATATGAGATCTTTCGTAGTTTCAGGAAAGGCCATGTGGTATGTTAGATTGCAAATTGTATACACTAAATTATGAAACAGGTCATCTAGATGCCAGTCCCAGCTCTGTAGCTAAGTAGCTGCAGAGACTTTAGACAAATCTCTTAATCTCAGTTTCCTTACCTGTAACATGAGGAGGTTGGACAGATTATTTCCAAGGACCCTCATACCCCTCAAAATTCAATGATTCTACAAGAGAAAATTGCTTCCATTCTTTTGAAATGTTTGTCCATAATAGCTATTTAAGGGAAATCAATGACCTTAAAGCAACCCAGAGAAGCAGTCAGCATGATCAAATTATCTTAGATTGCAGTCAAGCATTTGCCGGTGGCCTATAGTATTCATTAAGTTTTTGTTATATATATTATATGACAATAATAAATATAATTATATATATACAATAATAAATATAATTTCATACACACACACACACACACACACACACACACACACACATATTAGAAGTGGGAAATAGAACAGCTATGGCCAAATACCACCAGGAATATTTTTAAATGGGAAACACATTATGGGCATGTGTGCAACCTACTTTGTACAGATAGGAAGCATAGAATAATTATGGAAGTTATGTGTGGCCAATGGATAGAGCACTGGGCCTGAAGTCAAAAAGACCGGAGTCTTCAAATCTGGCCTCAGATACTTACTAGCTGTGTGACCCTGGGTAAGTCATCTAATTTCCGTCTAGCTCAGGTTCCTCAAAAGCAATATGGGGATAATAATAGCATCTACATCCCAGGATTGTTGTGGGGATCATATGACATCATGATTGTAAAGTGCTTGACACATAGTAAGTGCTATAAAAATGTTAGCTATCATTATTCTTACTATCTCCTTGTCATGAAAGTTTTCATAGACCATGGTCAGTCCCATGTCTGTTCTGCAGAGCTAAGTCCTTGCTCCAGTCCTTGAGTAATTAAGTTTTATAACACTCTGAACCAATGCCTGCTTTGAAGTACTCTCCCAAACACAGCACTTTTGAACAGAGCTAGCAGTTTGAAAATCACTAGGAGAATATCTTCTCTTCTTTTTCATTGTCCTAGTCATCAAACCTTTTAATATGTCGACCTGTGTTCACCAATGAAAATGAAATAATTTTAATAATTGTTCACTCTTTGTGACCCCATTTGGGGTTTTCTTGGCAAAGATATTGGATTGGTTTTCCATTTCCTTCTCCAGCTCATTTTACAGATAAAGAAACTGAGGCAAACAAGCTTAAGTAACTTGCCCAAGGTCACATAGCTAATAAGTATCTGAGGCCAGATTTGAACTCAGGATGAAGAGTCTTCCTGACTCCAAGACTAGTTCTCTACCCATTTCACTACCTAATTGCCCCATGCAGATGAAAGGCAATCTGTAATTTGTAGTCTTAGAGAGTGGTCAAAAGCACAGAGAGACTAAATGATTTGCTTGGGGTCACACGACAACTAAGTGTCCAATACAAAATTTGAACCCAGGATTTTGACTTCAAGTCCATTCACTACACCATACTGCCTCTCAGCAAACTCCTGTCATACAAACTACTCCCCTCATAAAGTAACTGAGTAACTGAAACATTTAACAAATCAGTTTTCAGAATAGCTCTGAGCAAACAATTGACTTTTCAATACAAATGTTTTAAGATTTCTTTGAGTATTTTAGCATTTGGTTATTGCACCCTTTTGACTTTCAGACCATCCTCAAGAGGAGAATAAAATTTCGTTATCTAGAATCCTTTATTCCAAACACGGTGAAGACTTCCATTAAAGGAGCTGTCAGAGAGAAAGTAACATCTAACTTGTATATGTCATTAAAAAGGGAGGAGGGAGAAATTCAAAGGTAGGAATGCTATGATCCCTAAATACTCTCCAAATGTTCCTAAAAGGACTTGACTCTAATATTGACAATGTGACAGGAAAGTAATTTCTGATTGCATGATTTCTCTTGCTTTTTAATGGGTTTTAAATTGGATCACTGACCTAGAATATTCATTTTGAAAATTGCTTTACCAAAAGAAAATCTGAGATTAAATTGTGGATGCTGCCATCTTGAGAAACAGCTGAATGGCATGAGACTGTGTTTTACATTGTCTTCCTGCTCTAAATAATCCCTTTCAGGAAGATTAGTCACAATATTAAATTAGCCAAGGATGCAATTAATTATATTCTTATTAACTTAGAGTGAAAGAAGAAAATCCATAAGAACCTTCTCCCCCTCAGATTACATACAAGAATTACATGATGCTTTTTCTCAGCTGAGGAAAATTATGTTGAGCTTTTGATTTAAATGCAAGGTTGGGCATGAGCTGCATTCATAATGAGCTTTTTGTCTATTTTTATTTTTCTGAAGGAGACTATTTTTTTTTAATCTGCAATAAAGTGGGTTATCAAAGTCTCAAAAATCACTGACCATTTCTTGAGCATAAACTCAGCAACATGGAAGTGGGGTCTCCAATCTAGGCCCATAACTGATGAAAATGTATTTGTGTGTTTTGCCTCTTTGTGGTACTTCCTATCTACTTGAAATCAAAGATGAAGATTTAGGAGCTAGACTGTAATGTCCAAAATTGTACTAGAGCATATTCTAGAGCTACCTCTTAAGAAGAAGGATGGTATAACATAAATCAGAGGCTTAAAGTCTGAAGACCTTGATTCAAATCCTGCCCCTCATATTTATGTGGCCACAGGCAAATCTCTTAACCTATCAGAGTTTCTGTTTCCCCATCTGTAAAACAAGGACCAATATAATCATATTACCTACCTTACTAGACTATTCTGAGGAAAGTACTTTACAAACTTCAAATGTGAGTTGCTATGACTTATCAAAAAAAAAACTTGTATACAACAAATATTTTGTGAATGGCCTGCTACGCACTTGTAAAATCAAATCAAAATCAACTTATCATAAAATGTTGGGAATTCTGATTGTTTCAAGGCTTGCTTTTTTTTAAATTTTGATGTGATATACTTGATGCTTAACTGGCTTCAAATTCCTGTATTTTGAGTACTTTTATAAACCATCAGTCAACTACTATTAAGCACTTATACTATGTGCCAGGCACTGTGTTAAATGCTGAAGATACAATGAAAGGCGAAAACCAGTCCCTGCTCTCTAGGAACTCACAATCTAATGGGGGGAAACCACATGTACAAACAAAATCTGTATCTATATAAATATATATGTGTGTGTGTGTGTGTGTGTGTGTGTGTGTGTGTGTGTGTATGAGAGAGAGAAAACAGAGGATAGAGAGAGGAAAGACACAGAGAGACACAACAGTGACAGAGACTGAGATTAAATAGGGAGTAGTTTCAAAGAGGAGGCCCTAGGATTAAGGAGAACTGAGAAAATTATCTTTCAGAAAGGTGAGACTTTAGCTGGGACTTAAAGGAAGCTGAGGAAGCTTGGAGGCAGAACTACGAGGGAGAGCATTCCAGATACCGGTGAAAGATGGTGAAAATGTCATTATCAGGAGATGGAGTATCATGACATGGAATAGCAAAGAGGCCACTGCCACCGGATGCAGAGCATATGGAAGGGAGTAAGGTGTAAGAAGACTGGATAGGTAGGAAGGGCCTTAAAAACCAAGCAGATGATTTTCTATTTCATCCTGGAGGTAAATAGAAAATTCAGACAAAAATATTTATGGAGCAAATAATCAAAACAGCTCATTTGTAGAGTATGACATACCACAAAACATATTTCTCCAAATGAGCCAGTGGGGTACAAGTATTATTAAAGATAGTGACACTGAGGCCCAGGAACTTGCCCAAGGTTACACAGTAGATAGAAGTCAGGGTACAGATCCAATCACCAAGCCCTGCATTCTTCAGTAGAAAGAGGATGCTTCTCTGTTAGGTGCAGAACACTGCACGTATTCTGTGAAGGGTTTGGAGCTATAACACAGAGCTTCTGCCCTTGAGGAATGTGCAGCCTCGCCGGTGAGGCAAGACTTGAAACAATTAATGGCAATGACAGTATATGATAAAGGTCATAAATCCAGGATAATAACAACAGACATGTATATCATACTCCAAAAAAGCATTTTACATACACAGGTGTTCCAAAAGTTGTTAAAGCTGAAAACTGCACTGACATTTGGGATACTCCATATTGTCTCTTCTGAGCCTCACAGCAAACCTATAAGGTTATGTACAACACCCTGTCTTACAGAACAGGAAGCTTGAGCTCATAGGGACTAAAATAATTGTCACACAGTATCAGAGGCAAGATTTGAACCCAAATTTCAAATCTCACAGGCTACCTACTCCACCACTCTTCCTCTGATATAAACACTAAATCAGCAGAGGTTCAGAGGAGAGAAGCAGGATCCCATCAGCACAGATTAGTTTATCAGTCTAGTCATTTTTCAATGTCTAAGTAATGAATTGCTATGCAGGGACTTTCAGACCTTTGCCATTATCTCTTTCAGAGAGAGGCAGTCTTGGTGAACCAAGTGGGTGGGGGAACTGGACTGTGGCATTCTAATTCTAAACTAAATCACCATCTATTTATTCATCACATGCTTTATGTAATACACTGTGCTGGGCCCTGAAATGATGATTTCAGCCCTCCTCACAATCAATATCAATCATGCAGCCTGTATCCGTCACAGGACAATTCACATCATGGTCACAGATGCTCCAGCTGCAGTCAGTGATAGATGTGGCCATGGTTACAAACCTAAGGGTGATTTTAAAACTAGTGAGAGAGAAATATTCTTCAAATACAAAAATCAAAGTTGCAGGTCCCCAAGAATGTTTAAAGGTTAAATGAATATTTATTATTTCTTTTGTCAGCCTGGTTAAGAAGCCACGTAGCCCCATCTTGAAAACAAGGTTTGTTGGAAAACTTAAGGGACATTTAGTTGAATTTAGCTACCTTGTATGAAGATTTCAATTAAAATAAAATAAAAGATTAGGTAATTTCCTGATAAGGATTCACTGAAGGAGGCAGTAAATACATTTCAACTGTCACATGGAACAACCTTAGTACTGGATAATAAAGAAAGATGTATAACAGAGATTATAGATGCACCAAAAATAACATAGATACAGAATGGGAGTTAACATTGATATCATCTGGTCCAAATTCTTCATTTTAGAGGGAAAGGAAGAAATGGAGAAGGAAGGAAAAAAGGAAGGAAGGAAGGAAGCAAAGACTTCTTAATAGCCTACTTTGCTAAGCACTTTTTTAGTACTATCTTATTTGAGCATCATAACCACTCTGAGAAGTAGATGCTATTGTTACCCCCATTTTAAAGATGAGGAACTTGAGGCAGACAAGTTAAATGACTTGTCCAGGGTCATACAGCTAGTGAGTATCCAACACAGAATCTGAACTCATGTGTTCTTGATTCCAGGTCCAGTATTCTGTCCACAGTGCAACCTAGCTGCCTCTACCTCCCATTTAAGGCCTTTAAGGATAGTCAGTCCACCCCCACCCAGATGTTACTGTTCTTTCCTCTTTATATTAACATATCAATTTATATGGGCTTATTTGTGTACATGGTTGTGTCTCTCAATAGACTGTAAGCTTCCTGACAGCAGGGGCTCTATTTTTCTCTTTGTGCCCAGCACTGGGTCTTACACATAGTAAATGATTTATAAATATTTATTGAATTTGTCGTGTGAGGTAGAGAACCTATATCTTAATTCCCAGTATAGGATGCATTCTTCTCCAACACTCTACCTCTCCTTTCTTTCAAGAAAATACAATTTCTTCCCTTGTTCACAATACTGCTTTTCCAAATGGCTACAAAACTTCTGGAACATGAACCACAATCCATAAACGTCCTTGCCACAAACCTTAAATATGTATAAGCACCCAATTTGATACTAACATACAAGTCTTTAAACTTGTTACAGTAACAATGAGCTTTCAGTGTCAGCACCTTGGCGGTTGCACTGGAGATGGAGGGTCCTTGCCATTGATTTCTGTTTCATGAAAGTGAAGGGATATTTACAGGCAGGGTTGCTAGATAGTTTCTGCTGACAGATTCCATTTCTTATACATGAAGGTTTCGCTTTGTTTTAGTAGACAGAAGATATTGAAGTCCCCTGGATTTACAGACACCATATTCTTTTGAATGCAGCTAATGTACAATCCTTATGCGTTCTCTTGCTTTATACTGCACCTGTTACTTATCACGTAAACACGGAAATATACTAAGCCACATGCATCAGGGTGAACTTAAATTTAATTTAATTTATCCTGCCTCCATTCTGTTCCTTTGTTTTTGCTTGTTTTATACATGGAAAATCTGTATCTGTGAGGGAATTCAGAATGTTTGCTCAGTCTATGCCATGGAAAAGGAGGGGGAGGAGGATAATTGAAGGAAATGGGGATATCAGGGCAGGTAAAAAATATTAATAACAGGGGTAGGAAATGGGAAATTTGTGGATCAAATGGAATTCTAGCTAGGCAACTGATTTGGGAAAACAATTTGCAAGACTCAGCCATTCTATTAGGAAAACATTTTGTATGTGATTCGGTGAGCTGAGAAGATATTTTTGCTAATTCACTTGGGTGATGGGAAATGTTGCTTTCTATTAGACTCACATTCTATATCTTCTCTTATCTCTGATCTCTGCCTAGTTTGGGCTGTGGATTTCTGGAATGCGTTAAGTTATAGCAGTATTAGGGAGTAGACTGAACTAAGTGCATGGAGTTAAGCTATTGAATATTTTGGTTGCAATTGTGCATTTTTTCATTAGCACCTAATATCCCCTTTAGCTCCCAAAGACAGAGTATATAGCTTTTCTCAGCTCTTTTTTAACAGAGGTAGTTATATAAAATATATCTGCATATATACATATACATAATGGATATAAATATTGCTGATATAGGCGTAGATAAATCTCTAGAATTCAACCTTTATTTCACTGAGCTGATATACCTTTGCCAGATGAAGGAAAGAAGGAAGGCACACACATTTATTAAGTACCTCCTATTTGCTAGGCAGCTAGTTGGCTCAGTGGATACAGCAGTGGGCCTAGAGTCAGTCAGGAAGACCTGAGTTCAAATGTGACCTCAGATGTTTACTAGCTATGTGACCCTAGGCAAGTCATTCGACCTCTGTTTGCCTTAATCAATAGGAAATGGCAAAGCGCTCTACTATCTTTGCCAAGAAAACCTCGTGGGCAATATGGTCCACAGGGGCTCAAAGAATTTGACATGATACAACAAGGTGCTTGACATGATATGACAACAGCATGCCAGGCACAATAATAATCGCTTTACAATTATTTTCTCATTTGATCTTCATAACAACCCTGCAAGGTTGGTTCTGGAGTGGACAGAGGTTAAATGACTGGCCCAGAATCACACAATCAGGGAGTATTTGAGGATCGATTTGAACTCAGTTATTCCTTACTGCACACTCAGAGTTCCACTGTACCACTTTGCTGTGAAAACAGCATGATAGAGAAATTAATTTTTTGCTATATAGAAATTACCTAATAATTCTTATGCACAAAAAGCATTGACTTGGAACCAAAAGATATAGGTTTGTCTCCTGACTGACAGTCATAAGTTGTGTGGCCGAAGAAACCACATGACACCATAGAGTCTGTTCCCTCATCGGCAAAATACACACAGTGACATTTGACTGCCCATCTCTCATGATTCTTGTGAAGAAAGCACTGTGAAGACTGCAAAATGCTATGTAAAATGAATTGTTATTATTGTTACTATTAAGTTTTAATAGAATAGAGAATGTAGGCTGACCCAAAAGCCTGGGGATGGGGCACTTAATCTCTGGTACCTTAGAGGAATTAGGTGTCTGTGGCAAAGAACTGTTTCTGACCCCAATCCCTGAACTCTGTGGCTGTCTCCCCTTATTTCATTCCCTGAGCAACTCTCATACCTAGGCAGGAAATACTGAACAAAAATTACTGCTTCCTGCTTCTCCAGCCACTCCTTATATCCTTAATCTACTTGCTTAAGATACAGATATCGCCAATGCAATTAATACCTAGTGGTATGGGGATAGAAGACCAGGCCTGAGTTAGAAATACCTGAATTCAAATCCAGCCTCAGAAACTAGCTGTATGACCCTGGGCAAGTCACTTAACCTCTACTTTGGTTTTCTCAACAGTAGAATGGGAATAATAATAGTACCTACCTCACAAGTTTAGTGGGAGGATCAAATGAGATAATATTTATAAAAGCAGTTAGCACAGTACCTAGCACACAGCTGGGCTGCACAGTGGATAGAGTGCTGGGCATAGAGCAGGAAGACCCGAGTTCAAATCTGGTCTCAGACACTTACTCAGATCCTTGGAAACTCATTTAACTCTGTTTGCCTCAGTTTCCTTATTTGCAAAATGAGCTAGAGAAGGAAATGGCAAACCACTTTACTATCTTTGCCAAAAAAACCCAAAAGGGGTCATGAAGAATTGAACATGATTGAAACAATTAAACAAAAGTGCTACATAAATGCTTACTCTCTTCCCCAATCAATATTCACAGTGATTTTATAAAAAAGGTTAGTCTATAATAATCAGAGATCATTTTATAATAATCTCTGAAGATCATTAGATCCATCTTTCTTTTAGCAGCATACATCAGATTCATCGAAGAAAAACTCTACTCTATTGTGTTCAAAGAGCTCCATAGAAGCCTAATCCATAACTTTCCTCAATCACCCCTACCAACACTCTTGTGTCCTATCTCATATCCCTGTCCTTTTGCACATAATGTCTTGTGCCTAGCTGGTGCTCAGTAAATAAATACATGCTTTTTGTTAACAATGCTCCCTGTCAGGAAATATTTCCTTATAATTAATGTGATTCCCTTGTCTTGTAGGTGAGGCATGTTTTCTCTTGACTTCAGTCTTTAGTTGAGGTGGTAGGACAGCTGGTAATGATGGAGCAGCAATGACATCAGGACGGTGATGTCTAGACTTGCAGGAATGAAGGACAAACAACATTCTGTGAACAGTAGTAGCTGCCCCATGGGAGATGTAGCTGGCCAGTTCCAGTTGGGCAATGCTGCCCCCTTTCCTTTCTTCCTTCCTTCCCTCAGAATAATAAGTTGATCTACTACAGTGAACTCATAGGAAGGCATAGCATGAGTAGGCATGGATGGATAGCAATCTAGATTCGTAGAGAAAATATCCACATCAAGGGCAGCTAAGTGGCACAGCTGATAGAGCACTGGCCCTGGAGGCAGGAGGACCTGAGTTCAAATCTGATCTTAGACACATAACACTTACTAGCTGTGTGACTCTGGGCATGTCACTTAACTCCAATTGCCTCACCAAAATACATGTATGTGTAAAATCTCCACATCTGTGGGATTATAGATCCATTTCAGTATTTAATTAATTTCTAGTGCTCTCTCTGAACCTTTGCCTTGTTCTTCGGTTGTGAAGCCAGAGCAGAACATAATATGTTAGACAAAGAGTTTGGGTTGTCAGCTATCGATGGAGGTGCCCATCCAGACAGACTATCTGAGTAATGGACAGAATTTCTCAGACAGATGTTTGATGTCATACAGCCATAATCCTACAGCCAGCTGTGTGACCTAGATCATATTTTTTCAGCTGATTGATGACTATGCCAAGCAACTATGACTATGACAGAATAAAGTCTTAAAGTCAAGATAAATTGCATTTGTCTCATCCCCTTGATGTATCAGATTAGATTAATCAGAAAGGACTTGTTCTTAACTCAGACATATTAGTCATCCTTAGTCACAAACATCTTGTTATCGTCAAGGTTTTTTTGCAAACTGATTTTATCAGGGTTGTGCCAGAATATTCCCAAGTGTCCATGTGTTCTCTTCAGCCTATCTTATAACTTTATATAGTCCTCTACTGGTTATTGATTTTCTTGTTGACACCCTCAGTTCCAACCTTTGGGAACATTTGAATAATAAGAATGCATAAAAAGCAAGGTGAATTAGATTGTCTTTGCAGCTAGAGGTCTTATTCTTGATTTTCTGTCAGCATTTTGGATGCCTGAAGTGCCAGACCACATTTAGTGATATATTTAACAGCACACATAGCCAGTATGATGATACCAGAGGGAAAAATGAAGTGCCCCAATGTCATGCCTCTCACAATCACTAAGTGATATTGTACTATTTTGTGAAATTTGTAGTTCCTTTATGTGACAAAGATCAAGGAGAGCTTTTTGTGTATCCCAAGCTGATTGACCTCCAAATCATTGCCAGTTCTTGATTTTTATGTCTGTCAAGCTGATGTTCAATGGACATATGTTGGTATTTAAAAAAGAAAAAAGAAAGAAACCCCAAAAAGCAGCCTTTAAATTCAACCTTATTTTGAGATTTCCTCATTCATCTCAAAACTTTGAGGAACACTAATAGTGAACTATCCTATAACTTATTGGGGGCCAACTATTTTGCCCAGTATATCAGTGTAACGTTGGTATGAAGATAGGATTGCATAATAGTTAGAGTTCTGGAGTTGAAATCATGAAAGCCAGGATTCAAGTCCAGTCTCTGATACTAACAAGCTCTGATAATCACTAGACCATGGATATATCAGTCAACCCCTATGTGTCTAGACCACTATTTAGGCTTTCTCTACTTTCATAGGGATTTATCTATTTTCATAGATGGTTTGCAATCTGCACAGATGGTAGAAGTTCCCATAATGGGAATCTTCCACACTAACAACATAACAGATCTTTCATGTAGTTCTTTGTCGATAGAATCAAACCCTGTGTTACCGTTGTGATTTTATCTGTGGCATGACATAGAGTGATGATGCTAGTATAAACATAACATTAGTGACAACAGATGGATTAGACTCGGATGCATCACTGTTGTTTTTACACTGATGTCATCTATAAAGAACCCTGACAGCAAGGCTGCTAAAACCACACATACCTCAACTACATTTTGTATATGTATATATTTGTATACTTACTGGAAGTCTTGGTCAACTAACTTGTCAGGGTTTTAACAAATTTGGAGAGAAAAGGGGAGGGCAGAGGAAGAGGAAAGAGGGAAGAGGAGAAAGAGAAGAAGGGGAAGGGAGGAGGAAAAGGAAAGGGAGGACAAGAGGGGAAAGGAGAAGGGAAAAGAGGATGAGAAGGAGAGGGGAAGGAGAAGGGAAAGGGGAGAAAAAGAAAGTGGAGGAAGGGAAAGGAAAGGACAGAAAAAAAGGTGGAAAGGAAAGGAGGAGGGGAGGGAAGAGAAGAAGGGAGGGAGAGGAGAAGGGCAGGAGAGGAGGGAGAAGGAAGGGAAAAAGGAAAGAGAAGAATGTAGAGAAAGGGATGGGAAGTTAGTTCATAAGTTCGAAGGATCGTAGACTTAGAGCTGAAAGGATGCTTAGGCCTTTTATTTCAAGTCCTACATTTTACGGATAAGGAAACTGAGACCCTGTAAATATTTAAGTCAGTATGGCACAGGGGAAAGGGGGCTAGATTGGGAAACAGAATTCTCTGTCACACTACTTGTGTGATCTTGAGCAAGTCAATTGTCCTCAGGGCATTAGGTTCTCTAGCTGTAAAATGAAGAATCTGGACTAGGTGTCCCCTAAAGTCCCTTCCCTTTTAATCTGGGATATTATGATACTAAATGGTTTTCCTAAGGTCATACAAATAGGAAGTTGCCAAACTAGGCTCTGAACCAAGGTTCTCTTTCCCCAAAACTAATATTATTTTCTGTCACCTATGATTTATTTAATCAACAAATTGCACTTATTGAGCCCCTAACGTGTTTAGGGTGACATTGCTCTCAGAACTTGTGTGGTTGTTTTTAGCCTCAAAGGAAAGCCTGTGGCCATGCTCATGCCACCTTTAAAACTGACCCCTCCAAAGCTAAATGGAACTTCGAAGACAGGAATTATGACTCTTTCTTTTTGACAAGAACATCATCATAATTTGTATTGTGAAGAACTTAAAACACAATGAAAGCCTATTTATTTTTTTGTAATTTTTAAATTTTAATCTTAAATACAAAATGAGAAAAAAAAACAGTCATGTACACAGCAGACCATAAGAGAGGATTCAATATAAATTTCCATTTCAAGAAAACCTATATTATAAATACTACACATTGTTTTCAAAGCTGCCCAGCTTTTCTTTGCTTCCTTGTTGGTTTTCTTTTGTTGTCTGCTGTGTACTTTTTACTTTATTTTTCCCTATCTCTCCCTCTCCCCCTCAACCCTAATGAAGGCTAAAATTAATCATGGATATATACATATTTACATAGAGATCTATACACATACAAACTCATATACATATATGTAATACTGTACTATGCTTATTTCCTCCTATCATCTGTTTCTCTGAAGGTGGATGGCACCTTCCCTTCATAAGTCCAAGTCTTTCCATTTTCTAAATCAACCAGTTCATCATTTCCTACACCACAACAATATTCCAACCCAATCACATCCTATCTGAGAGATTGTCTATAAAAGTTTTTTTCCCCTAATTTTCTGCATTCCTTCTGTTCTTGGCTACATAGATTTTATTTATACAAGAAAGTTTTAGTTTAAAATAATCATAATTATCCTTGTTATACTTCAACAATGTTCTTGCTTTGTAATATAGTTTAAGGTCTGATACTGCTGAATCTACTTCCTTTACATCTTTTTTTCCCTGGTTTCTTTGAAGTCCCTGACCTTTGTTCTTCCAAATGAACTTTGTTGCTATTTTTTCTAACTCAGAAAAATTATTTTTAGTAATTAAATTGGGATGACATTGAATAAATAGATTAGTTAGGTAAAATTGTCATTTTAAAAATTATATTGGCTTTTCCTATCCATGAACAATAAATATTACTTCAATTATTTGGATCTGAGTTTATTTGTATAAAAAGTGTTTTATGTTTATGTTCATATGGCTCTTGTGTCTGTTTTGACAGGTATATGCTCAGGTATTTTATACTGTGTAGGTATTTTAAATGGTCTAAAACAATATTGAATAATATTGCCGACACAGTGTAGTTTCTCTGTTTTTTCACTTTTGATTAAATCTATTTTAACTTTAACTTTGTCTGAGATCATGATAACTACCCCTGTTTTTTACATGCTTACTTCTACTCCTGCCCTTTATTTATCTTTGTGGGTGTCTCTCATTTTTATAACGTTTCCTGAAAGTCATATGTTGTTGAATTCAAATTTTTTATCTGCTATCCACTTCTGTTTTGTGGGTAAATTTGTCCCATTCACATTCTAAGCTACAATTACATGTGTATTTTCCTCCTTCCTATATTTCCTCACTATCCTTCTCACCCAGTTTACCCTATTCCTCCTCACTCCTTTGCTTTCCTTCTACTTGCTATCTTGCCCTCCTATTCGTTAACCTACCCACCCCTCGGAGGGTCCCTCCCTTGCCCTTGTATTTCTTTCTGAATTTAGAAGACTTTTGTACTCTTCTAGATATATGTGTTGTTCTCTCTTTAACCCATTTCCAATGAGAATAAGGTTCCAGCACTACCTGCCCTTCACCCTACTAGCTTCTTCTGTATTAATTTTTCCTTTTATGCCTCACTTGTATGAGATAATTACTCTCTTCCTATACAGTTTTATTTTGTTAGAATCACCTATGATATTCAGTTCAGCTCACACCTTTCTTTCAAACTATCCAGATAACGACAATTATAAAAGTGTTGTCCAGTATTTAAAAATGTTTTATTTTCTAATAATTTAATCTTTTCATATGTATGAATATATACATATTTACATGCACACATATGCTAATATTTTCATACATATGAAGTAAACAATTTGACTTTGTTGCGTCCCTTACAATTGGTATTTAATGTTTACCTTATACTTCTCCTGGATATTATATGTCTAATTTTCCCTTAATTTCTGGGGGATTTGTCACAAAAACCTGAAAGTATTAGCATTCATTAAATGTCTATTTTTTTTTCATTTAAGATTATACTTAACTTGGCTGGGTAACTTACCCTTGGTCGTAACCCCAGCTATTTTGCTCTATGGAATATAGTGTTCCAAGAACTATGGTCCTTCAACATAGTAGCTGCTGGGTCTTGTGTAATCCTTACTGTAGCTCCATGAAATTTAAATTGATTTTTCTTGTTGCTTCCAGTGTTCTCTCCTTTAAAATTTGGCTATGATACTCCTGTAAGTTTTCTTCCTGGGGTCTCTTTCAGGTGGTACTCAGTAAAAAATTTTTCTATTTCTATTTTGCCTTCTTGCTCAAGAAGAAAGTCTATTTAATGAGAATATTTAGAGAATGGTTTCCTTGGTTAATTAAATTTTCAAGCAGAAATCCCTGTATTGAAAGTATTTTCAAATGTCAGAGATTCCTGTCTGAAGCATCCTAAATTCCTGTCTCAGTAAGCAGAGTACAGTGACAATAATGTAATCTTCATTGGATTATATGTGTACATGACATTTTCTCCAACAGAACTGACATTCTCAAAGATGGTAACTGTTTCATTTTTATTTTTGTATCCTAGCACAATGCCTGGCACCTAGTTGTTTGCTCTTTTTTTGACCCTATTTCTTGATTTAGAACTTTATCTTGATGTTGGGCTCTATTGAGAGTGCATAGTTCATTGATTCAAGCTTTGTTTTTGGTTGGTTGGTTGGCTGTGGGTTGTTATTTTTTTTTTTTGCACTGCTGTTTTTAGAGCCAGTTCTGGGGGGTTGTAATTTTTTGTGCAAACAGCAACAACAAAAAGAACCTGACTATAAAAAACTACTACTGGTGACAGGGAAGAGCAAGACACAAACTTAGAAGAGACAATGAAGTCAAAACAGCTGCAAGTAAAGCCTCAAAGAAAAAAATGTACATTGGACAAAAGCCCAACATGAATTCCTGAGAGTAAAATTATTTTCAAAACAAATGAGTATAAAAAATGTTCTAAATTATTATTGATTAGAGAAATACAAATTAAAACAACCTTGAGATATCATTTTATATCTACTAGATTGGCTGAAATGATAGAAGGGGAAAACACAAATGCTGGAGAAGACACGGAAAAATTGGGACACTAATTCATTGTTGGTGGAACTGTGAAATGATCTAATTATTTTGGAGAACAATCCGGAATTATGCCTAAAGAATTATTAAATTACCCATACCCTTTAACCCAGCATTACCACTGGTAGGTCTATTTCCAAGGATGATTAGGGAAAAAGGAAAAGAACATATATATATACACATACACCCATATATTTATACCCATATATATACACATATACACATATATATACTATACATGTATAGCTACTATATATATGCATGTGTGTGCATATATATGTATATATGTGTATATGTGTATGTGTATACACACACACATACACACACCCCTATGGACTAGGGTATGCATGAAAACCTCACGACCAAATGTAGGAAAGCAGAAATCTTAAATGCACCCTTCTTCAACCATAATAAAATAAAAATTACATTTAATAAATGGTTGTGGAAGCATAGATTAAAAGTTAATTAGAGGGCAGCTAGGTGGCGCAACGTATAGAGCACCGGCCCTGGAGTCAGGAGGACCTGAGTTGAAATCCAGCCTCAGACACATAACACTCTAGTTGTGTGACTCTGGGCAAGTCACTTAACCCCAATTGCCTCACACACACACACACACACACACACACACACACACACAAAAGTTAATTGGAAACTAAATAATCTAATCCTAAAGAATGAGTGGATCAAAGAACAAATCATAGAAACAATCATTAATTTCATTAAAGAGAATGACAAAATTGAGGAAACATGTCAAAATTTGTGGGATGCAGCTAAAGCAGTACTTAGATGAAAATTTATATCTCTAAATGCATATATCAATAGAAGAGAGAATGAATAGATCAATAAATTGGGCATGCAACTAAAAAACTAGGAAAAGAACAAATTTAAAATCTCCAATTAAATAACAAAATAGAAATCCTGAAAATCAAAGGAGAGATTAATAAAATCAATAGTAAAATAAATTGAACTAATAAACAAAACTAGGGGGTGGTTTTATGGGAAAAAAAAAGATAAACCACTGGTTGATTTGATTTTTTATAAAAGAAAGAAGAAAACCAAATTACCAGTATCAAAAATGAAAAGGATGTATGTATCACCTTTGAAGATGAAATTAAAGCAATTATTAGGAGTTATTTTGCCCAAATAAATGCCAGTAAAACTAACAATCTAAGTGCATATTTACAAAAATATAAACTACCCAGATTAACAGAAGAGTAAATAGAATACTTCTATAGCCATATCTTAGAAAAAGAAATTAAACAAGCCAACAGTGAACTGCCTGAGAAAAAATCCCCAAGATGGATATATGTGAATTCTACCAAACATTTAAGGAATACTTAATCCCAATACTATATAAACTAATTTTTCAAAAATAAGTAAGAAAGGAGTCCTACCAAACCCAGGGACTATGTGAAGACTTTTCAACAAATAAAGACAGATCTAAACAATTTGAGAATTTGTTTATGAATAGGTCAAGCCAGTATAATAAAAGTGGCAATTCTACCTAAGTTAAATGTGTCTTTATCTATCTATACACATATACATACAGATAAGGATATTTATATATGCACTCAATATATATGTATGTATATATAGATCTATAAATATGCATTTATGTGTATGTACACACTCCTAAATATATATAATACTTATATATAAATTAGATACATGTACTGTTCTACTAATAATTTTCTATATTCTAAAATATATGCAAACAAATTTTAAAGGATAACAAATATAAAATATTATTTTATCTTAGAATCAACATGGAGCCACTCAAGTTAACTGAGGAAGGGAGTGACATGAGCAGTTCTCTAATGTAAGCAAAAAACTTTGGCAGGGGCATGGAAGATGAATTAGAGAGCATGGTGACTTAAGGAAAGGAAATCAATGTGGAGGCCATTGTAATAGTCCAAGTGGGAGTAATGAAGGCCTGAATGAGAGTGGAGTGTCAGAACTGGGGAGGGGGGCAGACGTAAAAGAGGTTGTGGAGGTGGAAACACCATGACTCAGCAGCTGACTGGATATATGCAGAAAGAGAGAGTAAGAAGTTCAAGATACCGTGCCCTTGACACAAATAGGGAAATTTAGAAGTGGGGTGAGTCTTGGAGGAAAGACAATGTAAAAAGATCTGTGATGTATTTATAAGCCTTCCATGTCTGCACAACCTATGTGTCTCATTCTGTGCCATCCAAAATGAAAAGTGGGGATAAGGGGAATTTATTTACCAGTCACTGCCTGGGAGCTAGGGCCTGGGCTTTGAGGGGTGCTGCTACAGCTACTGTTTCTCCAGACTTGTGACGTGGAAAACAGCAAATAACCCAATTTAGATGGGACAGCATGTAATCAAAGGTGGTCTGGGGAACAAAAGGTAGATGTGCTGGATATGGGGAAGAATTCTTTTTTCCAGTGGTACCTTCCAGGTTGGCAGGTAAGTGTAGATCATAACTGCATTGAGGAGCCAACTCCCAGTGTAGGAAGGGGGAGGTGTGTAACTGGCAGGTGGAGGAAAGGGTCAAAGTGAGGAAGTCTCGGAGGATAAGGTTAAGTGCAACTGTGTTGGAAACAAGCCCCATGACTGTAGGCAGAGATCTGACCCTTATTACCATTCTCTAATCGGTTGGAGGGAGGCTGAAGATTCTAAGCCTGTCTTACAAGCTCTCTTTTCAAGCTCAGTTGCTTTCTTGTGTAGACACCTCATGTGTTCAAAGTATTACACTCTTTTGGTTTTGCTCTGATATGTGTTGTTTAATTCAGTTAGCATTTAGTAATGTCTTATTACATGCCAGATACCCTGGGAATACAAAGACAAAACTGAAACAAACTGAGTCCTTGAGGGCTTGACTCTACTGAAGGAAAATAATATGCATGAAAATAAAAAAGTAAGTCTATACATGCCCAGATCACCTAAAGTTGGGGCAACCACATTAGGGAATCTACAGGTCAGCTACAGAGATAAAACATTCTTTGTTCCACCCCATGTGGGTGAGGGCTGCCTCTTTTCATTGCCTGTATAGCCAGAGCTTGCTGTCAGAACTTTAAATCTGTCTTGTGGAGACAGTCTTTCTTTCTTTCCAGTGGTATCCAGGGATGAAAGTCTTGTTCACACGTTGCCTGAAAGGCCACCTTCCCCTTTCTCTTTTAGGCCCTCTGGACCCCTGAAATTGGCTTGGGATCTGGATATATAATAACTAAGTTAAGATATGAACCTAATCTGCCTCATCTATCCAGAGAATGAGAGAATATAGGGGGAATTATATCTCCCTGGGATCAGGAGGAACATTTATACACCTCTGAAGTAAATATTCCTTTGTAAAAGTTAATCTGAGTGGTTAAGTGGAACTGGAGTTCTAAGGACACCTAAGATTATGGAACGTTATTTAGTTGGGCTTAAGCCAAAAGCAAAAATTATGTACTCCTATCTCACTTAAGAGTACTGGAGAAGCCCAAAGGAGTAAATTGTAACACATTTGGCCTTCAGGCAGCAGGGGACAAAGTAATCATTGCTACAACAAAATATATGCAAATCAAATATGAAATAATTTTACAGCTAGGGATAGCAGGAGTACTAACTCTAAGGGGCTTTAAAAGAGTAGCTTGGAAAATAAATACATGGTTTATAAGATGATTTCTGAGAACTGGCTTTAGATTTCTGGATCTATTTTAAGACATATGCACGATAGGCATTTTGGTAGAAATGTTCAGTTGTTTTCAGTTTTCAGTTTCATGATGTCATTTGGGGTTTTCTTGGCAAAGATACTGGAGGTTGGCCATTTCCTTCTCCAGCTCATTTTACAGATGAGCAAACCGAGGCAAACAGGTTACAAGGACACACATCTAGTAAATGTCTGAGGCCAGATTTGAACTCAGGAAGATGAGTTTTCCTGACTCCAGGCCCAGCATTCTATCCATTGCACCACCTAGCTGCACAGGTAGGGGTGGAATACTTAAAACAAGGACCAATAAAAATGGAGTTCAGGACACTAAAGGATGCTAAGGCACTTTACATTAACCAGATCTGAACAGTTGGGTGTTATATTCTGAAACTAATTTTAATTAATAAAGGAGGAATAGATACCAAACTAGTAATGATGGAAACTTTTAGGGGAAAAAATGATGACTCTTTGCCATTCCAAACCAACCTCCTTTCCTTTTTTGTGGTTCTATCAAGGTTATCAGACTGATAGATCAGAGGACTGCTGTAGAAAAAAATTACCTTGATTATAACACAGAATTTTATAAAGTTTTTCCTGATGTCTTTGTATAGAATATGGAGATATATGGACTGTTAAATGTCTTTGTGACTGGTGGAATGACTGAACCCAAAACATAGTTGGATGTCAATTTGGAATAAGGTCTTTATTGCAATTCCTAAGGGCTCTGTCTGTATCCCTGTGCTATTTAATATTTTTTAATCAATAACCTCATTGAAAGCATAGGTGGTATATTTATCAGATTTGCAGAAGACACAAAATTAGGAGAGAATAGCTAACATGTTAGATGACAGAGTCAGGATCCAAAAATATCTTGCCACAAGAATGTCTGAATCTAACAAAGACAAAAATTAATTGAGACAAATGTAAATTCCTACATTTGGGTTCAAAAAATCAGCTATACAGTCATAAGACTGGAGAGGTAGTGTAATTCATATGAATCAACAATGTGGATGTTCGGCATTCAATGACCTTCACAACTGGCTCTAACCTACCTTTCCAGCCTAATTATAAATTACTCTCATTCACATACTCTTTAGGCCAGTCAACTTGGCCTTCTGGCTGTTCCTCACACACCCAATCAAAAAGCTAACAATCTCTGGCTTCCTTATTAAAGGTAAAGAGTCCAGAATGAGGAAGGCAGTGGTACAGCCTGTCCTGGTCAGACCACATGTCTTCAATTCTGGAGACCACATTTTAGGAATAACATTAACAAATAAAAACATTCAAAGGAGGGCGATCAAAATCAAAGTAGTAAGTGACCTTAGTCCAGCCATCACATTTTATAGATGAGGAAACTGAGACCCAGAAAGGTTAAGAGACTTAGACAAGGTCACCCAGCTGGTAAAGAGCAGAGCCAGGATTCTAACCCCCATCTTCTGACCCCAAATCAAGTCCTCCTTATACTACATTGGATTGTAAGATGACTGGAAACCATGCCAAACAAGGATTGGTTGAAGCTGTAGTAGATGCATAGCTTGGAGAAGATTATACTTGGAAGGAACAGAATGGCTGCTTTCAAGTATTTGAAGAGCTGCCATGTGGAGCAAGGAATAGACTTGTTTTGCTTGGCCTTGGGTGGGGGGGCAGAACCTGGAATAATATGTGAAAATTGCAACAAGGCAGATTCCTGCTTGATACAAGCAAAAACTTCTCAGTAATCAGAGCCGTCTTGAAATGGAACAGCCAGCTCCAGAAAGCAGTGTTTCCCATCACTAGAGGTCTTAAACTAGAAACTGAGCCACCAATTGTCAGAATATCATAGAGGAGATTTCTATACAGATGTGGTTTGGACTATACCAGGATTCTTAACCTTTTTTTTTGCATCCTGGGCCCCTTCAGCAAACTGTTAAAGCCTAAGGACCCCTTTTCAAAATAATTTTAAATGCATAAAATGCATAGGATTACCAAGAAAATAAATTATTTTGAAATAAAGATGTATTTTCCCCATTTAAGTTTATGAACCCCATGAAATCTATCCATGCACCCCTTGTGGGGTCTGAGGCTATGAACCCCTGAACTAGGTATTCCCTGAAGTGTTTTCCAACTCACTCTGAGTCCTTACATTATAGATGAGGGAACTGATGATCAGAGACATAAGATGATTAGCAGAAAGTCAGATAATTAACTAAGGGAGGGTCTGAGACTAGAGCCAAGATCTGTTATCTCCCAGGCTAATGTGCTTTCTACTACAATACATTGCCTCTCATCGTACAGGATCATTACTATCTAGAGAAGAAGGACTTGCCAGTGATTGGGGTAAAGGGATACTGCTCCAGGCTCTAATCTGGAAGGTATTTTCTTCCTTTTTGTAAATCTCTAATACAAACATCTTTTTCACCATTTGTCTCTTCCTCCTAAAAATCATATACAAGAAAAAGTTCCTATAGTTTAAGGGTGGCAGGTTTGAGGCCTCAGTTAATTAAAGTTTAATTGTAGTATAAATTCAAATAATCTTCAACGTGCACAAAGGTCTTCTAGGTTTCACATGGGTTTTTTCGACCATTTGTTTTTGTTTCCCTCCTCTGAACACATTTCTAGTCTATGTTTAATGTAGTTTGTGTGACACAGTGGAAAGGAGGCTGGATTGGGGGTGAGGACCTTGGTTCGAATCCTAGCTCAAACTTCTATTACCTTGGACAAGTCATTTAACCTCTCTGGGCCTAAGTTTCCTCATCTACAAAATTATGGGGTTGGACTCTATGACCTCTGAGTTCCCCTCCAGATCAAAATCTTTGATTGTATAATTGAAATATTGGGCCTGGCATGTCACAAAGATTAACATACATCATTTATATTTGTTCTTGAAGTACACTTGCATTTGACTAGTTCCCAGCATAATGATTTTTGATGCTTGGTTTCTCCAGCACAGTAATTTAAAAATGCTATGCAAGATTTCAAACTGACAGTATTGCAGCCAAGGGTCAGATAATCAGCCTCACATGGATTATTCATTAGTATATCAAAGAATATGCAGTTCATTTGATGTGTTTTGTCCTAGTGATTTAGCATCTTGCCACTGAGGAGAGGCACCTAAGAGCAATTTAAAGAAATGGTTTGGGACTTTCAAAATCCACAAGAAATCAGAATATGCTTCCTCCATGGGGGAGGAGACTGAACAGTTTGAAACATCTCTGAGATTGTCTCTGTCTTCAAGCCCAATTGATACATTATTAGATTTCTGTGGCTAGTGGTTGGCCTAGTGAGCTGGGTGCTTGCTATAATTATACCGTTCAGCTGAACAGACTGCAGAGTGAAAACCTTTATGAACAAAGCAGAGGAGGCACCCTCACAAAGCACAGCTCCAACTTATTTCTGACACCTATGGGAGAGACTTCTGAAGAGAATGACTTTGAATGTGGCAGAGACTGGAACAACTAGGTCATGTCACTTCCCTGAATGGCTTTCAAAGGTTGCTATTCTAAATTAGGCCAAGATTCTAAACAGGCCCCAGTGCCTCCAGACAGAAATAGGGACTTAAGCAGAGCGTGTTTACCTGACCTGATTTCCTGACATGAAGAACTATTAGACATATAAAAATAGATTCTTCCCCAAAGCAAGCAAATTTTGGCCAGCACCGAAGTCTATCCAGCAGAACTCTACAAAGTGTGCCTAATGATGGGGACACATCCATGGAGAACAGGCAGGAGATTTCCATCCCTGACTGTGCTTGCCTAAGGTACTAACTCCTACATGTTTTAAAAGGACAATAAATGCAGTTGGGAACATGTCATGTCAGGGTTCTCAGTTACTGATTTTCCAGATCTTGATCATATACATTGGTGGGGGGTGGGGAGGAGTGGTGAAAAGGGTTTCAGGACGACTACCTAGCATTTTTATGTCCAATTCAATTTGATTAAACAGACATTTATTCTGTACTTTCTCTCTCCCAGGCACTGTGCTAAGTGCTCTAGGACACAAAGATAAAAGCTAAATAGTCTCAGCCCTCAAGATGCTTATATCCCATTGGGGGAGAAATGTATACAAAATATATTCAAAGTAATTTCCAGGAGTAGGGTACTAGCTGAGGACAACCAGGAGAGGCTTCCTTCGTGAGTAGTACTTGAGGTAAGTACTGAAGGAAGCTAGGGATTCTATGTAGCAGAGGTGAGAAGGGGATGAACAGAGATGGGATGAAATGCCACACGTGAGGAATAGCAAGAGGGCCATTTTTGGTGGAACACAGAGTGCCTGAAAGAAAGTAATATGAAATAATTCTGAGAACATAAGAGTCAGAGAATGAAGGGCTTTAAAAGTCAAATTTTGTACTTAATATTTTGTCCTAGAATTTTGTAAAAGAGAGGCACCAGAACATCATGAGCAGTTCTTGAGACATACAAAACTTGTAACAAAGACATGAATGATTAGCATGGAAGAAAGGGAAGGGAGGGAGAAAGGGAGGGGCAGAATTTGGTCCTTTGGGCTGACTTAATGGCCAATCATTGCTTGGGTTTGACAGCTCATTGTGAATGTAAAAGGCAATTGTTTCTGTTTTGGCCAGAAATCCTGAGAGGCTTCCCCACCCAGACTGATTTTTTTTACTAGGTAAAAGAGACCATTTATTGCCTCATTTCTTACCTAGCTTTAATCACTGAATGGGCATTGCCTCAGACAAACAGAAACCTGGGAAAGATTTTAGTTTAAAAAGGCCAAGGCCTCCCACTGCATCAGGGGCCATCTCCAGTCTTCCTAATCTATGTTTTGCCACTGGACCCAGATGACTCTGGAGGAGAGAGTGAGGCTGATGACTTTGCACAGCCCTCCTTCATTTAAATCCAATTCATTTGGAAGTCATGATGTCACATTCCTGACGTCATTGGTCCTCAAAACAACTGACAAACAACAATAACAACAATGATGACCAATGGAAATTAGGTTAATATAATTAATTAAAAGAGGAGTTTGGGGCAGGGGTTGGCAAACTGATTCCCAGAGGGTTTTGGTGGCCCTCTTTCCCTTATATTTGATCACAAAATCAAAACATGTTTTTAAAATACTGAATTATTTCCCTTGGTGTCTGTTTACATGTTAAACTTGTCATCATTTTCTATCATTTAATGTCATTTGTATTGCTGAAGCTTTCTTGGAACCTCAGATTGCTAACTACCTTCTCCCTCAGATCTGATAGTATTTTCCTCTGAGTTACTTAATTGTACTCAGACATTTTCACCTGAGAGAAAGTGTGGCACAGTAGAGTGCTAGATTGGGAGTTGGAAAGATGCTAGGTTCACATTTCACCTCATACCTATATGATCATGGCAAGTCACTTTAAACCTTTCTCAGCCTGTTTTTTCCTTCGTGTAGTTGAGATGACAATACCTAAACCATTAACCTCTCAGGGCTGTTTTCAGGAGATAACACATGGCACTTGACAAACTTTTCAGTGACCAGCCATTATTATTATTCTTGGCATCATATATCTTAGGATGCAAATTTCCTAACCAGTACATTGCAACCAAGAAAGGCATTGTGATGGTATACCCAAAGTTCTGGAACTGGCTGGCTTGTCCCTTATGCCTGGAATTCTCTCCATCCTCATCTCACTTTCTATAAGAAGCCCTTCCTGATTCACCTTAATTCTAGTGACTTCCCTCTTTTTACTACTGCCAGTTCATCCTACATATATCTTGGTTGTATGTAGTTATTTACATGTTATCTCTCCCATTAATCTGTGAGCTCCTTGAGAGCAAGAATTTTTTTAACTTTCCTTTGTATCCTCAGTGCTTAACATAGTGCCTAGAACATAATAGGTACTTAATAAAATGTTGATTTAATAAAATAACTGACTGAGCTTTGTCACTCCTTTAAATCTAGGTCCTCTCCAATGCGAAATGGTACCAGGATTGATCCTGCCCATGTTTTCTGTGCTTTCTTTTTCTTCCCTTTCACTCTAACAAAAACAACTCTTCAAAATCAAAATCTCTTGGGAATATGATCTATGTGGACAGTTACTGACAATCTGAACACTTGTCTTTATTATTAACATTTTTTAAACAAACCCTTTCCATCTTCCATATCTACCTACCACTACCACCCTGGTTGTTTCAGCAAATATTGCCATGTGCAAGTGTGGCATATAATAATAAAAAGGTTGAGAAGCACATGTATGTAATCAGTCAATCACTCCCTAGCAGTCTTCTCTCCTCCCTTCATTTTCAAATGAGTGTGACAGAAAATGCCAGGTCACCTCTGACTATAATTATTGTGTCATAGACTTTAAATAAAATTGTGTCATAGACTTTTAAATAAAAAGACACAATTGTTTTAAACTACTTGAATAAGATCATGCAGTTTATCATATGGCCAACTTAAAAAAAAAAAACCTCACAGCAAATTCTTGTGCTGTTTTACCTGCCATCAGAAATCATTTTATTCTTAAAGCTTATTTCGATTCATGATTACAACACAGAAGTATCTCTCATTCCCATTCAAGATTTGTTTAATCAACAAGTTTACCTGCAGAATCATGGGGCCATTCACACGATGGTGTACTAGAAAGGGACCCAGAGCAGGAATCAAGAGAGCTGGGTTTAGTTCTGTCATTTAGAGGCTTTGCAATCTTGGGCAACTCAGTTGAACCTCTATGGGCTTCAGAATGTCAGAGATAAGCTCTAAGGTTTCTTCCAACAGAAAATCTAATTAGAATGGAAAGATATTTATTGATCACTTGCTATATGACAAGCACTGTGCTAAATGCTGGAGTTGCAAATAGAAAAATAAAAGTCCTTGCTCTCAAGGAGCATATTAAAGGAAAGAAGAGGGTTCAGCTACAGGGTAGATGAATAGGCAATGTGGTCGTTAGGATATGGAGGACAAAAGAGGGCAGATGATAAGGCCAGTACATCAGGGAGCAATGGCAGTCTTGATGGTCCCTGACCAATTACTATTGGGAAGGGTAGTGGGCCTAAGAGTTGGAAAGGAGCAAGCATAGGTAGAGATGGGGGAAATGGCATCTGACTGAGATCATGTTCAGCGCCTGGTGGGAACGAGGAAATGGGGGAAGTGTTCCTTGAGATCTGTTCCTGTTGGCCTTCTAATTCTATATATTTAGAATTCCCAACAAAAAAATTTATAACTATGATTTACGAGTTTCATGCTTTACCAACTCTCCATATTTATATTTCCTGAGAAGGGATGGAGCAAGATTTACACTAAGCATCCATGCATAAAGCTGCTAAAGCATAATTACTTTTTTGTTTGGGAGTGACTCCAATATATTCAAAGCAGTTGATAAAGTTAACTGACCTAGAGAAGCAGCAGGAGCCAACAACCTCTGTGTTTTATCTATGTTGGCACTAGAACAGCTTAAGCCCCAGCCTTTCCCTGCTCAATGAGCTCAAACCCCAGAAGGTAGGTGAAACTCTCCACCAAACCACTTCTTCCCACATTTGAGCAGATCTTGAAAAATGTATATGAAGCTCTGCTCACAGATCCAGTCCTCCCCTTTTTGGCACTAGTAGCCCTAGAAGATTCCTGCCTTCAACAAAATGAGGACCCTGAGACATACATGGAAGGGAAAGACCAAGAGATAAGCTCTTACGTGGCAATGGAGCAACAGCTGTAGCTGGCATATGGTTGGGTCCATTTTTGATGAGGATGTTCTTAGAGATAAAGCAAAAAGACCTCTCAGATGTTGGGTCATCTCCCAGATGTCTTCCACCTGTGAGGACCTCAAGGTCATGTCATACCTTTGGACCTGTTTTGCATGTGAAATTCAGGACCTTCTTGTCTAAGTGGTCTAGAACCTTTCTAGAATTGCTATTGCCTCCCAGCTCTTTTCCATCTGAGTTTTCTCATTCCCATTTCTTTCTTTCCAATGCAGCTGACCCTTTAGACAAAAGGCACTATACCCAGTTAGGATGAGGAAAGGTGTCCTAATGTTAATACTTCCCTCTGAATTTCTCCAAGGTATCTGGTCCTGGCACAAAAACAATAATGATGATGCTGCCCACAGAACTGCCCCAGGTCTTGACAGGCAGTTGTCATGCCCTCCTTAAATAGTGGAAGATCAGATCTAGTGGAAGGGTTCCGATTTCCATTCTCTCCTACCAGAGAGAGGGAGGAGCCTTCAGGGCAGGGGGTGCTGAGGAGGTGGTAAATGATAAGGTGAATTACCTAAATGTCTTCCTCAAGTAGAGGATCCGGGATGAACTCCTAGATATCCACCACCACCACCTCCCAACCTCTCCAACCAGAGGGAAGGAGAGACCTCAGGGGCAGGGGGTGCTGAAGAGGTGTGAGCTTCAAAGTTGAAGTGATCTTGAAGGATGATGAGTTTCTGGAGATCATAAAGTCCAGGAAAACAGGTGGGTTATGCTCAGATGATACTTTATCTCAGAAAATATCAAGATAGGTCAGTAGTTATGACAAGTGGTCTATGCACTTCCCATCAAATGGGATACAATCCTGGGAGTTGAGTGTATTTCCATACTTAATTGAATTGGTCATCTCAATGATAAGTACTTCTCCCAACAAAGAAGATCCTAACCCATCACAGCCTGCTCTTCCTATGTCTCTTTTCCACATCCTCTTGTACTCCCATTGTGTCATTCTCTCTTAAGTGTAACTAACTTCAAGTAATTTTTCAGGCATGTTATTGAACTTGAGATAACTAAAAGTGAGGCAGGAAGCACCATTATATTTTCAATGGAAATTCCTATTACGTGTTTTTATAACACTGACACACCCTTAATCAGTTTCACATTTATCTCATATCCTTGTTATGCATGATTTCTAAGCTTCTTAGATGTTAATTTTTTATTTCAACAAAGTAATTTGATGCAAAAAAAACATAATTTGTTATTTTCAAAAGTTTGTAACTTTGAAATAAATGCCTAATTTGGTTTTATTCTGGACTTAATATTAGTACTTGACAGCATGTATGTACTAATGGAGTTTACTATCTGTCATCTCTCATTTCCATTACATGACTGCATGTAATGCAGTCATGATTTGCAAATCATGTTTTATACCACAGTTTATATACATCTTGGACCATGTAGAGTTTCAATCTTCTGCATTAACGAAGAAGAAGAAGAAGAAGAAGAAGAAGAAGAAGAGAAGAAGGAGAAGAAGAGAAGGAGAAGGAGAAGAAGGAGAAGAAGGAGAAGAAGAAGAAGAAGAAGAAGAAAGAAGAAGAAGAAGAAGAAGAAACAGAAACATTTATATGTCCTTTAAATACATTTATATGTACGTTCAGGGTTGCAAAACATTTTTATTTTATCCTTCCAGGACCAGGTCTTCCTAGTTCCTTATCTGTTGTGGCTTGCTCACACCCACCACATGCCTTTCCATGGCCATTTGGTTGCTACTTAGTTTCAAGTTTTCAGAGGCTGTTTTGTTCCACAACTCAGACATACAACAATATTCTAGGAATAGCGATCTTGAAAACATGGGTCTTTGTTTCAGGTAGAAGTTTGTAGTCATTCAAAGAACTTTACAATTTGCCAAAAGAAATACACCACACATCTCTGTTTTACAGTTAATTTGATATCAATGACCATACAAATTATGTCTATTGTTATATCTTTGAAGAAATCCTGAATAATTCTGACGTCTGTACATAAAACATCTTGTTGGAGGCAGGTACATGGCTCAGTGCACAGAGCACTGCACCTGGAGACAGGAAGATGAAAGTTCAAATTTGACCTTAGATACTAGCTGACCTTGGACAAGTCACTTAACCTCTACCTCAGTTTCCTCAGCTTTAAAATGGGAATAATAATAGAAATTACTACCTCCAAGGTTGTTGTGAAAATCAAATAGAATAAGAATTAAAAAGCACTTAGCACAGTGTCTGCACATATTAAGCTCTTAATAAATATTTGTTTCCTACCTTCCAATAAGGCTCTTTTATTCTATAATCATATGCTCTTCTATAATTAAGAAACAAGCACAGTATGATCATGCATTCTACATGCCTTTGAGTCAATTATGTGATGGTAAATAGTCTCTTGTGAAATATCACTTGTGAAATCCTTCCTGTTCCCTATTAAATACCCTTATCAAAAATACCCTAGATGCATATATAGACTATTCTCATAAAATGTTTATATAAATGAGAAAGTAGGCATTGTTACTACCATTGATTTACATGGGTTAACCTTCTGTTATGAAATAATCACAAGCATAAATCTTAAAGTGCTTTAAAAATGTGAGCTATTGTCATCCCCAGTTTTGTCCTAGGTTGACTCTTCATGCAGCTCTGTACTTTTGTTAGCAAATTATCTCTCCCTCCTGGCTTCCTCCAAATGGTCCCCTCATTTGTCGTTCCCTCCATACTTTTGTAACATGCAATCCAGCTTTCTCCCCGTGCCAGGCACCACCCTATAGCAAAGAAAATATATGCCTGTTTTCTGCCTTCATAGTGCTGACTTCCCAGGGGCCTCCTTACAGAGGAATTTGAAGCAGTCTGCCATCCTTGGATAAGTAATGGAGATAGATGCTATTTGTGGAAAGCTAATTATGCTGCCACAGCATTGGTATTTGTTGCATGCCAGACACGTCTCCAATAGACGGTACTCAAAAATCAAAACTTCTTAGTATGAGAAGAGAAATTTGAAGTTACAGATGGTCCATATACTAGCTACAGCAGGAACATGTGAATCCTAAGGCAGCACACAGCCTAGAGATTACTAAGGAGTATATTGACCATAAGACAATGTACATTTCTTATCTGAAATAAAAAACTGTTGACTCCTGACATTATACTCCCTCATTAAAAAAAGGGGGGGGGGAGTGTATCTTGCCAGTCATGCCAGCAGACATGGAAGTCAAATAATAGGAACTCATTGAATTGTTATTCAGTAATAGAATTGAAAGGGGCCTTAGAGATCATCTAGTCCAGGGGTGGGGAACGTGTGGCCTCAAGGCCACATGTGGCCCTCTAGGTCCTCAAGGGCAGCCCTTTGACTGAATCCAAACTTCACAGAACAAATCCCCTTAATAAAAAGATCTATTCTGTAAAACTTGGACTCAGTCAAAAGGCCACACCCAAGGACCTAAAGGGCTACATGTGGCCTATAGTACACAGGTTCCCCACTCCTGATCTAGTCCATAGATTCCCAAATTGGGCAATACCGCCCCTTGGAGCGTGCTAGAACAATCCGGGGGGGGGGCAGTAGTAGCCTCGGGTGCAATTGATGCGCACTGAATAAAAATAAAGGGGCAGTGGAAGTATAAAGAAAGAAGAGAAGAAAATTTTGAAAAATCATTCATACATGTTTCATCTGTTGTATAACACAGTTAAAGTTATAGTGGTTACATTGTTTTCCAAATAAACACACAAAATGCAAGCTATAACCTATCAGTGTTCAAGTTTCAAGCAAGTGTTGGCAGGCAAGCACATTGCGCATTGTCAGTAAGTCTAGCATGCATTCACAGGAATATGTGTGACTAGTGACTTGTTTATAATACAATACTGTACAGTTGCATGATGCAATATTGCATCCTCAAAATTTCAATGCAGAAAAAAACACAAATTTACAATAAACTATTAAATTTAAGATGTATAATTTTAAAAAATTATATTTTTTGAAATAATGCAAACTTCAAAAAAAATTAAAAAGTTAAAGAAAGTAGATTTCCAGGGGGTCACTGAGTAATTCTTTTTAAAGGGAGTGGCGGGCCAAATAATTATGGGAACCTCTGATAGTCCAAAGGTGCTAAACACATTGCCCACAATACTCCAGAGTGTGGCCCTAATCAGATTTAAATGTAATTGAGAAATAATTAACACAACAGAACAATACAATAAAACAGATAATGTTAATATGTAGCTATCTAAGTTAACATATGCCCCATAGGGATCCTCAGGTATTATTGTTCAATGGCCCCTATTCCTAGTTGAGTTTGACATCACCAATCTGGTCTGGTTCCCACATTTTACAGATCAGAAAATAAAAGGTCAGGGAAACTCAATGACTTCATCTTACTGCTAATTATTTGAAGACACAGAACTAGAATCCAGATCTTGAGTACCAGTCCAGTACTCTTACCATCCCACTGAACTCCCTCTCCACAACACTTCATTTTTGTAAAATTTCCTTTTACAATGGGTACTATTACCTCAGTCATCTGTTTTCTGTATGTACAACTGGGCTCCTGTAAATCACAACTCTACTTCAAGAGCCCTTGCTGTTCTTCTCAGGCTCTGTATCAATTTTTTAGTTATCAATTTCATAAATCATGAACCCCAGCAAGCACAACATCCTATTTACAAACCATTGCTGAGTCATGAGTCCAGAAACAAGAGCATTTAATTTAGACATAAAAGCATTATAAATAGTAACGATGGTCAAATAGTAGAATTATCCTCTGCCTCCTTACAAAACTGGGTATGTTCACTTATCCCTCCAAAAGTGATGGAAAGGAGGGAAGGGAAGACTTGGAAAACTTAGAAAGGTTAGGGAGACTATCCATTAACTCATGGGCAGACAAGATAAAGAAACACTTCATTGCTCACTCACCTCCTGTCAGCACATTCTCAATGATTTCACACAGAAATGCACTAGAAGCTCTTGGGGCTAGAGTTGCCTCAGGTTTGGCTTTAGGATTCCCTCTGAACAGAGTCAGTCTCCTGGTGTCCCATGCCCTGAGTGTAACTACAACATCAATACCTCTTCCTCAGTAGGCCACAGCCAATAGCATTAGACTGTGACTGTGCTCATGACTATTCAGAAACACCCAAATATTCCCTTTCCTTGACTGCCCCAACAACTTTTACTTGTACCTTCTTTTCCAAGAATTTCCAAACCATGATTCCTATACTCTTATCATCATCCTCCTCTTCCTTTGCTCCCCCCTCTTTCTACCTCCCTTTTTGGTTTCTCCTATTAGAATATAAGCTCCTTGAAGGCAGGAACTGGATTCTTTGCTTATAATGACCTAAGTCTCTAGTACTTAGCACAGTGCTTGGCATATAGTAAGCACTTAATAAATGTTGTTTCATTCTTTAATTCAGATCAGATTTTCTTTTTTTTAAATTATAGGCACTATATGTATTATAATTCAATAAAAAGCTAATTAAGTAGGAAAACATTTAATCCATATCTGTATGGAAACCATAAAATAAAAGCACATAATGACTGTTTTAAAGAATAAATCAGAGTAACAATAATAGATTATGTTAAGGGAGAATAAAAATATTAACTTAACATACCAAAATTTTGGGGATGTACTCAAAATAATGTTCAACTGTATGTTCTTGGTTAATCATGTTAACAAGAGAGAAATGGAAAAATGAATTTGCGGCTAAATAAATTAGAAAACTAATCAATTGATATTCTGGAAGTAATTTCAAAATAGTAAATTATGAAAGTAAAAGAAGAAATAAAAAAGATAGAAAAGAATTATCAAATTGAAAAATACAATGCTTTTTTTTAAAAGAAGACTGATCTAATTTATGATAAATTCATAAATTAAATCAAAAAGAGGGGAAAAGAAAACTAAGTTACCCAAATCAGAAAAGAAAGATTATTAAAAGCATTGAAAGAATAAAGAGGGGCAGCTAGGTGGCGCAGTGGACAGTGCACCAGCCCCTAAGCCAAGAGGACCCGAGCTCAAATCCGACCCCCCAATGGAACACCAGACACCTACTAGTTGTGTGACTCTGGGCAAGCCACTCGACCCCAACTGCCTCTTCACGTTCCACTTGAGTCTTGTATTTGAAAGTCAAATTTTCTATTCAGCTCAGTCTTTCCATCAAGAATGCTTGAAAGTCCTCTATTTCACTGAATGACTATTTTTTCCCCTGAAGGATTATACTCAGTTTTGTTGGGTAGGTGATTCTTGGTTGTAATCCTATCTCCTTTGCCCTCCAGAATATTATATTTCATGCTCTGCGGTCCCTTAATGTAGAAGTTGCTAAATCTTACGTTATCCTGATTGTGCTTCCACAATACTTGAACTCGTTTCTTTCTGGCTGCTTGCAATATTTTCTCCTTGACTGGGGAACTCTGGAATTTGGCTACAATATTCCTAGGAGTTTTCCTTTGGGCATCTCTTTCAGGGGGAGATCGGTGGATTCTTTCCCATTTCTATTTTGCCCTCTGGTTCTAAAATATCAGGGCAGTTTTCCTTGATAATTTCTTGAAAGATGATGTCTAGGCTCTTTTTTTGATCATGGGCTTTCAGATAGTCCAATAATTTTTAAATTCTCTCTCCTGTATCTATTTTCCAGTTTAGTTGTTTTTCCAATGAGATAGTTCACATTGTTTTCTAATTTTTCATTCTTTTGGATTTGTTCTACTGTGTCTTGATTTCTCATAAAGTCACTATCTTCCAATTGCTCTATTCTAATTTTTAAGGAAGTATTGTCTTCAGTAAGCCTTTGGGCTTCCTTTTCCATTTGGACAATTTTTCTTTTTAGGGCATTCTTCTCCTCATTGGCTTTTTGGACCTCTTTTGCCATTTGGCTTAGGCTATTTTTTAAGGTGTTATTTTCTTCAATATTTTTTGGGTCTCCTTTAGCAAGCTGTTGACTTCTTTTTCGTGATTTTCTTGCATCACTTTCATTTCTCTTCCCAGTTTTTCCTCTACTTGTCTTACTTGCTTCTCAAAATCCCTTTTGAGCTCTTCCAAGGCCTGGAACTGATTCATATTTTTCTTGGAAGTTTTGGCTGTGGGAGCTTTGACTTTGTTGTCTTCTTCTGGTTGTATGTTTTGATCTTCTTTGTCACCAAAGTAAGATAATATATCTGACTCTTTTTGCAAGGTTTGCTCATGATCCCAGCCAACTACTCTGATCAGCCATCTGATTCCCCCTCAGTCTGTGGGCCAAAATCTCAGGAGGCAGCCGCCTTCCTGGGGCTGATTTCCTAGGGGAATGGAACTGAGACCCCACTCTTGTCTCTCACCACAGCTGAAACAGACCCTTCCCACTGACCCTCCAAGTTGTCTTTGGCATTCGTGGACTGAGGAGTCTGGAAAACACCACAGCTGCCTGCAACTCAGCCCTCCGAGGCCTGCTCCAGGTTTGCTGCGGCCTGCACGCCCACAGTGCACTGTGCTCTCTCCTGCCTGGTACGGTATGCCTTTCTGATCAACCATCCAGGCTGTCTTGGGCTGGAAATTTGTCCCACTCTGTCCCTTTGTGGATTCCACTGCCCCAGAATTTGTCTAGAGCCACCCTTTTATGGGTATTTGGAGGGGTTTGGGGAAGAGCTCAAGCAAGTCACTGCCTTCACTAAACCATCTTGGCTCCACCTATTCAGATCAGATTTTCTTAAAGCAAAATATAGCATTGGTGTCTTTCATTTTCTTTTCTGCATATTTCACCATAAGGTTGTACCAATTAGCAATATGTTATACCTGTTTGTCTTGTGGCATGCAGAGATGAGTGTGTTCATTTGCAGCCCACTCTTCCCCAGAGGCACCAAATCAGCATCACATACTCTGTGCACACAAAAGCTGCCCACTCTTGTAATTATTCCAACATAAAGAAAGCTCGACCTGCCAATCACTTCAAGACTCTGGGCACTCTTTCCACACTCTTTGACTATGCAACATCTCATTTCCTATGTATTTCATAGAGTTTATGGTTTTTCTGAGAGAGGGCAAGTATAGAAATGTTCATTCAAGCTGAAATCAATATTCACTTTAAAAATTAAAAGTACTATTTGTTAGGACACAGGTAACTTTAGTTATAGGTTGCTGTTTGAGATATGGTCCTTTTCTTTCTATCATGGGCATTGACTCACAAAAGTATTAATTAAAGGCTACTTAATTTTCATTATGGGGCAGCTAGGTGATAAAATGGATAGAGCACTGGGCTTGGAATCAGGAAGACTCATCTTCCTGAGTTCAAATCTGGTCTCAAATATTTACTATCTGTGTGACACTAGGCAAATCACTTAACCCTTCTTGCCTCAGTTCCTTATCTGTAAAATGGGCTGTAGAAGAATATGGCAAACTACTCTAGTATCCTTGCCAAGAAAACCCCAAATTAGGTTACAAAGATTTGAATACAACAAAAAACTCAACAACAATAAAAATTTCCCTTAAGTGATTGAAAAGATATGTATTTCACTTTTGGGGGATTTTTTTTTGGGGGGGTAAGTATTTTCTTTTTTCCAATCACATGTAAAACAATTTTTAACAATCCTTTTTAAAAATTTTGAGTTCCAAATTCTCTCCCTCCCTCTCTCCTCTCCTCCCTCATTGAGAAGGCAAGCAATTTGATAAGAGGTTATACATGTGCAGTCATGTTAAACATTTCCATATTAGTGGTGTTGTGAAAGAAAATACAGACCGAAAAAATGGGAAGAAATTTTTTTAAAGGACGCTTTGAGCTGCATTCAGACTTCATCAGTTCTTTTCTGGAGACAAATTACATTTTTCATCATAAGTCTTTCAGAATTGTCTTAGATCATAATATTGCTAAGAATAGCTAAGTCATTCAGTTGATTATTGTTCAATACTGCTATTACTGAGTACACCGTTATCCTCGTTCTTCTTACTTCACTTTGTATCTGTTCATGTAAGTCTTTCCAGGTTTTTCTGAAAGCATCCTACTCATCATTTCTTATAATACAATAGTATTTCATCACAATCATTTACCACAATTTATTCAGTCATTCCCCAATTGATGGATATCTCCTCAATTTCCAATTCTTTGCCACCACAAAAAGAGCTGCTATAAATAATTTTTGTACATATATGTCATTTTTCTTTTTTTTCTGATCTCTTTGGGGATACAGAACTAGTAGTGGTATTCCCGGGCCAAAGGTATACATGGTTTTTATAGCCCTTTGGGCATAGTTCCGAATTGCTCTCCTTGGATCAGTTCA
This sequence comes from Phascolarctos cinereus, assembly GCF_003287225.1. Lineage (NCBI taxonomy): Eukaryota > Metazoa > Chordata > Mammalia > Diprotodontia > Phascolarctidae > Phascolarctos > Phascolarctos cinereus. The sequence goes on from NW_027556098.1 coordinate 246,688,158, forward strand.
CAATTCCACCAACAGTGCTTTAATGTTCCAATTTTTCCACATCCCCTTCAACATTTATAATTTTCCTTTTCTGTCATATTAGCCAATCTGATTTGTATGGGGTGGTACCTCAGAGTTGTTTTAATTTGTATTTATCTAATCAATAGTGGTTTAGAGCATTTTTATATGACTATAGATAGTTTTGATTTTTTCATCTGAAAACAGCCTGTTCATATCCTCTGACCATTTATCAACTGGGGAATGGCTCTTATTTTTATAAATTTGGCTCCATTCCCTATATATTTGAGAAATGAGGCATTTATCAGAGAAACTTACTATAAAAATTTTTCCACAGTGATTATTACTATGTATTTCCCTCCATCCTATTTCTCCCTGTTTATCTTTCTCTCTCTCCTTTCACCCTGTCCCACCTCAAAAGAATTTTACTTCTAATCACCATCTCCTCCCAATCCACCCTCCCTTCTATCAGCAGCCCCCCTCATTTCCTTTTTTTCCTACGTCCTTGTAGGGTAAGATAGATTTCTTTGCCCAGCTGAGTATGTATGTTATTCCCTCTTTGAGACAATTCTGATAAGAGTAAGATTTAAGCATTGTTCACCCTACCTCTAGCTTCCCCTATATTGTAAAAGCTCCTTTGTGCCTCTTTTGTGTAAGATAATTTATCCTATTCTACCTTTTCTTTCACCCTTCTCCCACTGCATCCTCTTTCTCACCTCTTAAATTTATTTTTTTAGGTATTATCCCATCTTAGTCAACTCAGAGCCTCTGACTATGTATACTCCTTCTAACTGCCCTAATAATGACAAAGTTTTTAGGAGGTGCAAGTATCATTTTCCCATGTAGAAATGCAAATAGTTTAGCCTTATTTGATCCCTTATGATTTCTCTTTCCTTTTTATACTTCTCTTGAGTTTTGTATTTAAAAGTCAAATTTTCTACTCACCTCTGGTCTTTTCATCAGGAATGCTTGAAAGTCCTCTATTTTATTAAATATCCATTTCCCCGCTGAAGGATTATACTCTATTTTAATGGGTACTCTTGGCTGTATTCCTAGCTTCTTTGCCCTCTGGAACATCACATCCTCAAATCCTTTAATGTGGAAGGTGCTAAATCTTGTGTGATCCTGACTGGTTCTATGATATTTGAATTGTTTCTTTTCAGTTGCTTGAAATACTTTCTCCTTGACCAGGGAGCTCTGGAATATGACTTTAATATTCCTGAGAGTTTTCTTTTGGGGATCTCTTTCAGAAAGTGACCATTAGAATCTTTCAATTTCTATTTTGCCCTCAGGTTCTAGTATGGCAGGGCAGTTTTCCTTGATAATTTCTTGAAATATTATGTCTAGGCTCTTTTTTTTTCAATCATGGCTTTCGGATAGTCCAGCAATTCTTAAATTATCTCTCCTCGATCTATTTTCTAGGTCAGTTGGATTTCCGACAAGATATTTCACATTTTCTTCTATATTTTATTCTTTTGATTTCATTTTATTATTTCTTAATGTCCCATTAGCTTCCACTTGCCCAATTCTAATTTTTAGGGAATTATTTTCTTCACTGAACTTTTGCAACCTCCTTTTCCATTTGTCTAATTCTGCTTTTTAAGTGAATTTCTCTTCAGTGAATTTTTGTATATCTTTTTCCATTTGGCCAATTTTGCTTTTTGTGTATTTTTGTGTGTGTGTTACCATTTGGCCTATTTTTCTTTTTTAAGGTGTTATTTTCTTTAGTATTTTTTGTCCCTCCTTTACTAAACTGTTGCTGGCTTACCAGGGTGGGGCCTGCACTGGATTGTGCACCACTTTTGCCCCAGTGACACAGACCTTTCCTACTAACCTTCTAAGTTGTCTTGGGCTGGAAAATTGTTTCACCCCACTCTTTTGTTGGTTCTACTATTCCAGAATTCATTTTGAGATGTTATTTTAAAGTTGTTTGGAGGGGAATTTGGGAGAGCTCAGGTGAGTCTCTACCTTTACTCTACCATCTTGGTTCTGCCACTCAGTCTATTTCACTCCTTTGTAATTAAAAAGAGGGACAATAAAACTACATTCCCAGGAAGATTTCAGTTCAAGTCTCATGTCTGATTCTTACTGTGTGGTCCTGAGCAAGTCACCTAACATCTCAGTTTCAGTTTCCTTATCTGTGAAATGGGAATAATACACCTATCTTACAGGACTATCATAACAAATAAATAAAGTAATACTTGTGAGTGCTTTTCAAACCTTAGAGTGCTGTATAAATGCTAGCTATCATTATTATATTCAGTAAATACACTACATAATCAAATACTGCAATTGTATATCATGACTATAATCAGTAATGATATTATTACCCAAAAAGGTCTATGGAGAGTGCAATCAACTATTGACCTATGCCAGAGCACATTCTCACAATCAAATACCTGACTAAACAGCACAAAGAATATAAGATCTCACCATGTTTGTTTGTTATTTACAATAAAACATTTAACTCAACAAGCAAAACTCAGCTGTAAAGTCTGTCCTCCAATAAAATACCTCCCAAGTAAAAATCATCTAAAATTCTTTGATAGATGCAACAGAGAGATCTTTGTTCAATGGTCTTTTGATTGTGAGGCATTAAAAAACAGGGAGAGGGGAACAGCTAGGTGGTACAGTGGATAGAGCTCCAGCCTTGGAGTCAGGAGGACCTGAATTGAAATCCAACCTCAGACACTTGATGCTTACTAGCTATGTGACCCTGGGCAAGTCAATTCCCAATTGCCTCACCAAAAAGAAAAAAAAATTAAAGTGTTAAAAGAAAAGAAAGTACACAATGTAAATATTAAAAAGAGGGAGAAAATATATTCACTAAAGGTATTATAGAGAGGAAAGGAAAATTGAAAGGAAGAAAAGAGGTGGGAGCAAGAAAAAACAAATTATAATGTAAATATTTGTCAATGCTTCTTAAGAATGAATGCTAATTCGTTCCCTCTCCCTACCTAATTCATTTTCTGCCCTGTTCTCCTAGGCTGCTATTTCATCCTCCATACCAGGCCACTAGAAATGATGCTTAGAGAGAACTAAGTAACTTGGCTTTGGACTTCCTGGGACCATATGTCTTTATCTTTGCCAGGGCCATTTTCTATCTTGCTACTGTACATGTATCCATGGAAAGCAATCTAGAACTATGCCCCCAAAGTCACTAAACTCTGTTTATCCATTGACTCAGAAATATCATTACTAGACCTAAATTCCAGGAAGATCAGAGGAAAAAGATCCATATCTATAAAATTATTTATAGCAGCTCTTTTTGTAGTAGCAAAGAACTGAAAACTAAAGGGGGTGCTCACCTGTGGGGGAATGACTAAACAAATTATAGTATATGAACATAATGGAATGCTATTCTGTCATAAGAAATGGCAAAATGGATGATTTCAGAAAAACCTGGGAAAACCTACATGATTGATGCAGAATGGAGTAAGCAGAACCAGAAAAATAATTTATTCAAAAAAAATTATATTTTTTTTAATTGAAAGTCTTCAAGTGATCAACACAATGACCAACAATGTAATTCTGGAGGACCAATGATGAAAAATGCTGCCTGTCTCTTGACAGAGAGGTGATGGAGTAAATATATAAAATAAGGCATACATTGGTGGTGGACTTGTGAACTGATCCAACCATTTTGGAGAACAATTTGGAACTATGCCCAAAGGGCTATAAAAATGTGCATTCCCTTTGACCCAGCAATAACACTTCTAGGGCTATATCCCAAAGAGATTATAAAAATGGGAAAAGGACCCACATGTTCAAAAAATATTTATAGCAGCTTTTTCTGTGGTGGCAAAGAATTGGAAATTGAGGGGATGCCCATCAAATGGGGAATGGCTGAACAAATTGTAGTGTTGAGGTTTGAGAGGTTGTGACCCCTCAAAGACTGAAGTACACAATGGGTCATCTGGAATGAATTCACAGATTCAAGTATTCTTTAAGTCAAGGTGGCAAAAAGTCTACTGTTATGCTTTTCAGTGGGCAAGGATTCTTAAGGATCCTGCAACCTTAGAGTAGTACAGTTAAAGTTTATATAGGATAAGATACAATGAAACATGTGCCAAGTATGCTAACTAGGGGATTGAGGGTGGGATTAGGGAATGGTTAAGGAGTGGTCAGTTCTTAAAAGAACACGCACTTCTTGTACCTACTGAGCAGGCGTTTTACCCAGAATTCACTAGGAAAAGTCCACAAGGGGGCCACATGGAGGTGTGGTTTTAGGCCTGCTACATCACTAAGTTAACTAGCGGTCAGGGACATCTGAGAGTTGTCCAGTCTACCACCAATCAGTGTCTTGTTTGACAAGATAGATGTAGGGAGTATACATATGTTTTAAGTCTAGAATACAGTTAATGAGGAGTCCAGGATGTAGATGGTGAGGTAAGGCGGTAGTATAGATAGTCCAGTGGGTAAGAATGTCTTTATGACCCAGTGCAAAGCCAGTTCAAATTAATAATTCCTTCAGGTGCTGTTTGGAACTGCACCAGGGAAAGAGATAAGGGTCTTGCTGGGGCCCACTCATGAGTAATTGCTAGGCACAGTGCCCTTGAGCTGAGGAGAAATTGTCATAGATAGTGTTTCTAAGGCTAGGGAGAAATTGGGGTCCAAGCACAAGCACCCAAACACAAGCACCCAAGCACCTCATCAGTCGTATATGAATTTAATGGAATACTATTGTGCTATAAGAAATGATGAGCAATGGCAAAGAATTGGAAATTGAGAGGATGCCCATCAATTGGGGAATGGCTGAGCAAGTTGTGGTATATGAATGTAATGGAATACTATTGTGCTATAAGAAATGATGAACAGGCTGACTTCAGAAAAACCTGGGAAGACTTATATGGTCTGATGGGGAGTGAAGTGAGCAGAACCCAGAGGACTTTGTATACAATAGCAGCCACGTTATGCAATGACTAAGAATGTTAAACTGAACCCTTCTCAGCATTACGAGGATCTAAGACATCTCCAGAGGCCTCGGGATGGAAAATGCTGTCCACATCCAAAGAAAGAACTATGGAAGTCGAATCGCTCTCACCTATTTTTACCTTCTGTTGAATTTTGTTTCATCTTTCTGATGGTTCCTCCTATTGGTTTTAATTTTTACTTACAACTTCACTAATGTGAAAATATGTTTAATGGGTATGTAAATGTAAAGCCTATGTCAGATTGTGTGCTGTCTTGGGGAGGGTGGGGTGGGGAGAAAAAGGGAGAAAAAATTTTCAACTCAAAAGCATATGGAAAAAAACAATTTAAAAAAAATAAAATTTAAAAAAAAAAAAAGAAATGATGAGCAAGCAGAAATCAGAAAAACCTAGAAAGACTTGCATGGACTGATGCTGAGTGAAGTGAGCAGAACCAGGAGAATATTGTACACAGTAATAAGTTGTAATATGACCTAACTTTGATGGACTTAGCTTTTCTCAGCAATGCAAGGATCTAAGACATCTCCAAAAGTCTCGTGAAGGAAAATGCTATCCACATCCAGAGAAAGAACTAGGGAATCTGAATGCAGATTAAAGAATACTACTTGCTCTTTTTTTCCTTCTGTTTTGTTTTATTTCTTCTTTCTTGTGGTTCCTCCTATTGTTTTAATGATTCTTTACAACATGCCTAATGTGAAATTGTTTAACAGAAATGTATATGTAGAGTCTATATCAGATTGCATACCATCTTGTGGAGGGAGGTAGAGGGGGAAGAGGAGAAAATTTAAAACTCAAAAGCTTATGGAAATGACTGTTGAAAACTAAAAATAAATTAATTAATTTTTTAAAAAGAGAACAAAATAAAACATACATTTTTGGACACAGTCCATACAGGAATTTGTTTTGTTTAACTATGTGTATTTGTTACAAGGGCTTCCCAATCACCACCACCCAATTGTGGGGAAGTGGGAGGTTGAAGAGGGAGAGGAATAGAAGAAGGAGGAGGTGGAGGAGGATGAAAAGGAGGACTTTAATGCAGAGGAGAGAACAGAAGGAAGGCCAGATAGATTCACAGACAAGCAGAACAGCTTTCAAAGTCAGATTGAATTTATTTTATCCTTTAAAAAGAAAAGTAAACTACATAATAGAGACCTGCAGTTTCATGCAAAATCCTATTTTCGTGTTCTACTATAATACCCATTTCATTTGGTGAAGTTTGTGAAGTTCAGGATTTAAAAAAAAAACCCTAAGGTGAAAAGAACCTCAACTACAGCAGAGGCACTGTGAGTGTAGAAAGAAGGATAAATTAGAGAGATTTTGTGAAGGAATGAGCAACAAAATTTATCAACTCATAAGTTGTGGGGGTTTGATCTATCAGTTTTGGTTTTGACATACCATTGTTTTGATTTATCATTTGTTTTGGTGAAATTCTGGACCGTTTCCTTATATTTCATGGCTATTCAGATTTTAAAAAATTTTTGTCAAGTTCTTCTGGAAACCTGTAATTTAAAAATTATCTCCATTTACCTTATCTTCAAGATCAGTCATGTTGGTTTATATGGAATTCATATGTTTCTTAAAAATTTGTTGCCTTTTGTTCTTCTGCCAAATAGCTACTTAATTCAGAATTGTTTCCTTCGAAATCTGTTGTTCTTTCTACTTCCTTAGAAAATCTCCATCTTGTGTCTATTTTTTTTCATATTCTGCTGTTTATGTTTTTGAATTATGTGTGGAAAGCTGGTTTCTGGCTAAAATTCATTCCTAATTTTTTTTTAAGATTTTTATTTTATTTTTAATTTCCTGCTATCATACCATGATTTCTGGTAAATCCCCTGGATTCTCTATTTCACTGAGTAATATTGCTTCATTATAATGTGTGTTCAAAGTGCTTTGATTTCTCTTTGAGGTTTTATTCATTCTTCCTTTTGTTGGTATAATTCAAACTGGCTTCTGGGCTTGCAAGCTAGGTTTTAATTCAGGCTTTCTCTATTGCTCTTTGGTTTTTTTTTCTAGCCCTTTTTTGTATCCCTCTTTATTCTCAGGTTCCTCCCCCATTTAATGTGACACAAAACTCCAAAACATCGGTGCCTCAATCTCATCAAAGCAGAGTACATGGGGTCCCTTCCCTGAGTAACCTGTGGATGTGGAGAACTGGCTTTGGCCCAATCCTTATTCCATTCTAGCCTGTCCTGAATGCCATGTACATCTTTCATTTCTCCCTCTAGCCTTTGTCCTTTTCCTTTACATGGCTGGGCCAAATCAGTGACAGCTGCTCCTTGTGCAGCCAAGGAGGGTGAAGGAAGGCTTCACTGAGGTGAGGGAGGTGAGGGAAGGTAGATTCATTGACACAGGGCATCACTACAGGCAGGCCCCAAGTCAAAAGTGTGTGTTTGCTTGTGCTATGTCAGGTGCTCAGAGTGGATTACAGATGGGGACACCCATGAGTTCTAATAATTAAAGTCTTCCAATGTTAATTCATGAGGACTTTTACTTTGGGTCAGGGTTTCTGTGGATTCAGCTTTAGTTAGTTTTTATCTGATTCCTTTCTTTAGAATTTTGGAATTTTAGAATTTTGGTGTTATTTTAAAAGTTTGAATAAAAAAACAACTATTTGGTACCTTTCTGGTCACATGATCTAAAATAGCTAATTCTTTTAAACATGCACACACAAAAGGTATTAACAACAGTCACCAGGCATGCAACCTCTCAAGTCAAAAAGAGTACTTAACCTGAAGCAACTGAAAAGAGACACTAAATGGAGCTTCATCGGATGGCAAAGAAGAAAATGGCCCTAGCATTGCAGAACATGGTAACTTTAGGGAAAGACAATGAATACAGAGCCCGAGCTTTAGGAATAAGAAGCAGAGAAGTAGTTTTAGGAGGGGAAAAAGGATGTGGAAGGGGAAATGAAGTCACTGACCGCTAAGAGGCAGCTATAACAATATTTTGACAAAAAATGAAGGTGAAACCTTGCCAAATGATAGCAGTAAAGGCAAGTAGCTTCCCTCAGTGGTATTTCATGGATAAGACCCTCCAGTGACATCAAAATGTATTTCCACCTTATGAAACCAAGAGTAGAAACAAAAGGCCTTCCAAGGATACATCCACATGAGCTTGGCCAAAACCATGTCAACAAAAGCACACTAAACAAATGGCTGGCTCATGCAGATTTGTTTGTAGAAATGGAGGGGTTTGTGATTGGTTATTCAGGACAATTTCACCAAAAATTATAGATGGGTTATACTGATCACTGTAGATTATGAAGGAAGTCAAGTCAAATAAACATTTAATTAAGCACTTAAGGCACTGTACTAAGCACTGATAATACAAATACAAGTTTAAAAGATAGCCCTGCCATTAAGGAGCTTACATTCAAATGTAGGAAAACAACATTCAAAAGAAGGCTAAAAAAAAAAAGGTTAAGGGAAAGAGGAAGTACCTACACTAGGGCATGATAGAGAACATCCAGAGAGTCAGGAGTGGAGCATAGGGAGAAATGAATACCTAGCAGGCATGAACATTTTCCTTCAAATGGAAGCTCTGGGAGAAACTGATCAATCAAAAGAAGAGGTCATAGGGGCAGAGTGAATTTCCAAAGAGAGAAGGCTGCTCTGGTGACCTCAAGGCCACACGTGGCCTTCTAGGTCCTTGGATATGGCCTTTTGACTGAGTCATGTTTTACAGAAGTCATGTTCTGTGAAGTTGGATTTAGTCAAAGGGCTACACTTGAGGGCCTAGAGAGCCACATTTGGCCTTGTGGCTGTAGGTTCTCTACCCCTGGTTAGGAGTACAACCCAGAGAAAAATGAAGATGGATGAAGGAAATGATAGCATAGCTGCAAAAATTCAGCACCCAGCAAACACCTAGCAAGACACGATCTGGTAGCTAAGAGCAGAAGTTTGCTATCTTCATCAATTGACAAGATGACAAATCTCTATATTACAAATATTCTATACAGTACAACCTATAGAACTCAATCAATAAGCTGTACTGGATCCAGATCAGTGCCACAGACTGAATCATCGTCCGCAATTTCCCAACCATAATATCAATTCTTAAAAACTTAAGAACAATATTTTTATTTTTTAACTAAATTTTATTTTTTTCAGTTATTAAACATTTATTTCTTTCCTCCTACCCTGAAGGGGGAAAAAAAGAAAATAAACAAAACCCTTGTAACAAACATGTATTGTCACACAAATTCCCATATTGACCGTGTCCAAAAACACATCTCATTCTATATTAGTCCACCACCTCTCTGTCAGGAGGAAGGCAGCACTTTTCATCATTGATCCTTTGGACCCATGGTTTATTAGTGTGCTGAAAAGAGAACAACAACATTTTCAGTAGCAGTTGCTATCCCAAATAATCATAATCTCCAAGCTACATGGAATGAAGGAATTTCAAATTATAGAGACCAATCAGAGGAGATCAAAAATAATTTGGGAGCAGTCTGCCCCTAAAGCTGTGCCAAGGCTGCCTGCAGTGAAACACAGGGGGTGCATTTGCATCCTAATTCTTTTAATTAGCTACAGAAAGCAGTCATTTTACCCATATGTGAAATTGTCCAGAGAACATTAAATATAAAGGAATAATAACACAACAATGAAATCCCAGGACTGTTTGTATCTGAACTCCAATGAAAAAGATAAGAATGAGATAATTACAACAATAACCTACATCTGTGTACAGCTTTCTACTTTTCAAAAAGCTTTCCCATCTGCTAGCTAAATTGATTCTTACAATTGCTTTGGCAGATGATGTTATTTCTATTTTACAGATGAGGAAAGAGAATCCCAGAGAAGATCATTGACTTGCCTAAGGTTACCCAACTAGTTAGTACCAGAACTTAGACTAGAATCTGGGTTTTCTGGATCCTCTTCCTCTCCACATTCTACCAGATGATGTCAGTTCCAATTCCACCTTATGCTGAGAACTAGTGTAGTATATAGAGTATAGTATGTGTGCAGTATATATAGACTACTGGACTCCGAGTTGTAAAAAGCAGAATTGGAATCCCACCTCAGACACTTGCTAGCTATATGACTACAAGCAAGTTAATCAGCTTCTTTGAAGTCTCAATTCTCTTCCTAGTAAATAGTTAATAAATATTTATTAAGCACCTACTATGTACTAGGCACTGTTCTAAGTGTTCGAGACAGTTCCTGTCCTTAAGGATCTCACAATCTAATGGGGAGAGATTACATATGAAAAGAAGATGAAAAGTAAGGTAGGGGGTAGGCAGAAGGTTACCCAGGGTCATGAAGAAGTCCTGCAGATAGAATGGAATAATAATTAATTAATAATAGCAATAACTAATATTTATATAGCTCCTATGTATGACACAGTAATTAATTCTGTTACAATTATTATCTCATTTGATCCTTACAACAACCCTGAGAGGTATTATGCCTATTTCATAGATAAGGAAACTGAGGCAGATAGAGGTTAAGTGACTTGCCCAGGATCGCGTAGCTAGTAAGTATTTGAGATTGGATTTGAATTCGTTTTCCTGACTCCAGGCCCAGAGCTCTCTCTGATTTGGAGTTCATTTCATCTTGCAGAATAATGAGTTCCTAGAAATCATTAAATACAGACCAGCCAGAGGGAAATGATGAAGTAAATTCCCTATGTGCCCTCCCCAAACAGAGGAGCTCCCAAATGTCCGTCACCATCTCCATCTTTTCCAAACAGAAAGAAAGAGGGACCCCAGGAGGAGGGGGTATTGAGGAGGCATGAATTTCAGAGTTGATTTCTTTTTGATGAATGATGAATTTCTGGAGGTGACAAAATCCAGGTCTGCCTAGGTGGGAAATTACGTGAAATGGACATAATCATAAGAAGGTTGTTTTGAGGATTAATTGAGATAAGGTATGTAAAATACTGTATAAATATCAACAACCTCTGCAATACGTCTCTCATGTGCTCTGTCCATTCAAAGGGCCACCACATCCATTCAGGACTATGACACCAGCCTCCTTATTGGTCTCCCTGCTTCAGTTCTCTCGTCTCTCCAATCTACCCTCCACAAAGTTGCCAAAGTGATTTTCCTAACGCATAAGTCTGATTATGTCACTACTCTCTTATACCAGCAGCTTCCAATTACCTGAAGGGTCAACTATAAACTCCATTGGCCTTGAAAGCCTTTTACCATCTGGCTCCAGCCTCAATTTCTAGTCTTGTGATATATTCCTCCCCTTGGTGCACACTCTGGTCCACCCAAACTGGCTCATACATGATAGTCCCTGTCATTGCCATGCCTTGCATCAGCCATCTCACATACCTGGACTGTCCTCTCTCTTCATTTCTGCTTCTTAGAATCTCTTGTTGTTCAATCATTCTATCATGTCTGACTCTTTGTGACCTCAAGGACTGTCCAAAGTCTGTCCAAGTTCATGTCTGTTGCTTCTATGACACTATCTATCCATCTCATCCTCTGCCATCCCCTTCTCCTTTTGCCTTCAATCTTTTTCATCACCAGGGTCTTTTCCAATGAGTCCTGTCTTCTCATTATGTGGCCAAAGTATTTAAGCTTCAGATTCATTATCTGTCCTTTCAGTAGCCTGAATTAATTTCTTTTAAGTATTGACTGATTTGATCTCATTGCTCTCCAATGGATTCTCAAAAGTCTTCTTCAGTACCATAATTTGAAAATGTTGATACTGCAGCACTCAGTTTTCCTTATAGTTCAACTCTCACAGCCATACATTGCTACTAGAATATCCATAGCTTTCACTATATAGACCTTTGTCAGCAAGGTGATGTCTTCACTTTTTAGTATGCTGTCCAGATCTACCATAGCTTTCCTTCCAAGCAGCAAGTGTCTTTTAATTTCATGGCTACAATCACCATCTGCAGTGAACTTTGAGTGCAAGAATATAAAATCTGACACTGCTTCCATTTCTTCTCCCTCTATTTGCCAGGAAGTGATGAGAACAGTTGTCATATCTTAACTTTTCTTTTTTTTTTTTAATGTTAAGCTAGTTTTTATACTCTCCTCACTCACCCTCATCAAGAGGCTTCTTAATTCTTCTTCACTTTCTGCCATCAGAGTGGTATCATCTACATATCTGAGATCATTGATATTGATACTGATATTTCTCCTGGCAACCTTAATTCTAGCTGTCAGTTTGTCCAGCCTGGCATTTTGCATGATGTACCCTGCATATCCATCAAATAAATAAGGTGAAAATATACAGCTTTGTCGTACTCTTTTTCTGTCTTAAACCAATTATTTGTTCTATGTTCAGTTCTAACTGTTGTTTCTTAGCCTTCATACAGGTTCCTCAGGAGGCAAATAAGATGATCTGATACTCTTCTCATCTCTTTGATGACTTGTCACATTTTTTTTGTGTGATCTTCCACAATAAGGCAGTGATCCAGGAGGGGTTTGGAATCCCTAGATCCCCTCAAAGCTCAGCTCAAGCATTTTCTTCTAAAGGAGCTCTTCCTCCCAATTCCTAGTGCCTCCCCTCCCTCACACACACACACAAAAAGTTATTTTGTGTTTATTTCATGTGTAATTACATATACACACACATTATCTCCAGTCAATAGAGCTCCTGGTCTGGATTCAGGAAGACCTGAGTTCAAATCTGCCTGACACTTCCTAGCTATATAATCCTGAGGATGTCATTTAACCCCTGTTTGTCTCAGTTTCCTCATATAGAAAATGGGGATAATAATAACATCTGCTCACAGGGTGGTTGTGAGGATCAGAGAATAATCATAAAGCACATAATAAGTGCTTTTTTAAGTGTTAGCTATTATTATAAGTAGCAGAGCTAGAATTTGAATCCAGTTTCTTGGATTCCAAATCCAGGTTTATTTCCACTTCACCACTTCTGCCTTTCTAATTTCCTTGTGTGTGTGTGTGTGTGTGTGTGTGTGTGTGTGTGTGTGTGTGTGGGTGGGTGCATGTGTGGACATGTAGAAACTTTGATGAAAAACAAGTTATGTAGAACATAAAAATATTCAATCGATGACAATAACTAAGAAAAACACAAGAGCCTGCATTCAGAGGGAGTAATAAATACTACATCATGTCAGAGTGGAAGGACCATTGAACCAGCCGGAGGTGCTAATCCTGCTTTTGCCACTTACCAGGTATGAGTTCTTGGGCAAGTCACTTGAACTTCATTTTCTTTAGCTGTAAAATGAAGATGATCATTCTTGCACCACCGAGCTCATAGAGTTGTTGCTGGGGTCAAATGAGAGATGGCAGATATAAAGCCCCTAGTATCTTTAAAGTGCTGTATAAATGTATGTTATTATTAAGAGGCAAGTTTATTGCTTCTATTGGAAAGCTGAATATAATTTTTATGCTCCTCCCAGACAGATTGAGGTTCTTTCTCTCTGATTGTTTCCCCTAGGGAAAAGTGGTGATAAAAATATTTATAATTCATATGAACTCTCCCAGTCTCCAAAGCATTTCAGTACATCTGATGCTATATTTTGTTAAGACTGAACATTATCCCTCTGCAGGAAAAAATAAACTAAATATGTTTCATCTTGCTAGTTTTATCTGTGGCCAATGTCTTTTAGAAGGAAATGTAAATATGCACAAAAATGAATATATAGATAAATTATTATATATAAATTATTTAAATATTAAATATAAAGGCTATAAATAAGTATATTATAAAATATATCATGTGCATAATATATTTGTATATATATACATATAAACATATGTATTGTATAATGTATATATATGCATATTCATATATGTGTATGTACATACATACCTCCACACATAAATATACATATTCACATACCCCTTAGCTCAGAGTTGAGAAGAGAGGGTAGGTATAAGAAAAAGGAAAGCTTTCTAGCCTGGGCCATGCCTATAAATAATCCCATCCAAGGGTCATTTCCACAGTATTTAACTAAGGGCTCGACTGCAGGGAAGTCAAGGAAACTGGGCTGTGCTGCAGCACGGTAGCAGCTGTTACCAATAGCCCTGAAAACTGCCCCAGCTCTTCTTCCACATCTCGAGGGAGGTTGGAAGGAGGAAATGATTACATTCCTAAAGACAACATATGAAAGGAAGAAGCAGACCTCCTGGGCAGGTGATTGCTAGCTGGGTCTACTCTATTGTTATCACCCTGCTCTATGTTTCAAAAAGAGGGTGAGCTAAAGAAGCAGATAAGGCTCTGAAGTGGGACAACAAGGAGGGGATGCTAGCTTGTTGGAAGACTCCCTAAGATCAAGTAGTAATCATGGTAATGAAATCCAGTGACCATCCCATTCAGTACTTGAAGATGGTAATCCTATCCAGCTTGGAGGCCACATGTGGCCCTCTAGGTCCTTGGCTGCGGCTTTTTGTCTGAGTCCAAGTTTTACAGAACAAATCTTTTTATTAAGGGGACTTGTTCTGTGAAGCTCAGATTCAGTCAAAGGGCCACACTTGAGGACTTAGAGGGCCACATGTGGCCTCAAAGCCACAGGTTCCCCACCCCATATCCCCTTTAAGTCTTCTCCAAACCTTTCATGATGTCTCTGGGGCCTGTTCTTACTGGGGCATGTACTGTTGGTTAGAAGCAAAATTGTATCTGCTACATTTCAAACTGTCTCAGATCTCATGACTATTTGATGGCTGCCCCCTTTTATGGCACAAACCAGTACACAATAGAGAATCTGAGTCATTTAATGGCTAAGTGGCTTCTAGCCACATGGACCCTTTCTCAAGACCTGTGATTCTGGTAGAAGGCAAAGGGATGTGAAAGGAGGAAATATTATATCCCATTTTCAGATAACTAGCTGGTATGAATCATTATGTTAGGAACCTCCTAATATCCCATAGAAAACTTGGACTCCCTCTACCCGATGCCAATTAGGACCGTGTTCCTGAAGCCACTTTAATCTAAATACCATCTCTGTTACAGAGATATTCACCAACTCTAACATGACCTTTCCAGAATAGTCCCCTGATTGTCACAATAATTATTCACTGGTGTCCTGCCTCAGTTTCTTTATCTATAAAATGTATGTAACTATTATCTCATGGAGTTATTTCCTCACTCATAGAGTAAGGAAAGTATTTTGTAAACTATAAGTGTATATACAGACAATCTATTAATAATTGTCCCATCCTTTGGCTAATAGAGGGGGATATTGAGTCACTATTGTAAGCAATTCCTGTGGGTTGATAGCGACCATCAGCAGTAGAACTGGTCACTCTGTCAGTCCGTAGCAGGATTTGTCAGGAAGCTGAAGCTTCCTCTGCTTTGGAGGCATGCCCATCTGGGCTACATGGAAGTCTCTGAGACTACACAAATGCTGATGTTTTTACTGCAAGAATCCCCTAGGGCTGGTTCAAGTCATTTGACAGGTTTTGGCTCACACATGGAAATGGAGACACACCAGGAGACCTGGTGGAAAATGTAGGTTACTAGGCTTATGTGTATCTCCTAGTTTAGAGAAAAGGACTTTTATTTTCCATCCTCACTTGCAGAATTGGTCACAATGTGTGGGATGTGTAGGGTTTCCCTTCTCTCCACTGGCTTTCAACTTTCCTCGCAGGTTTCATCACTGAGTGATTCTACAGGGTGGGGGAGGGGGGAGGAATCTGCACCGACACTCTCCAAGAGGAGTACTGACTGGGGACTGCTGCTGATCATCTACCTGAGGCCAACAAAAGCAGGAGTCACAGGGGACTAGTTTTCACCCGGCAGTGTATGTCTAATGCGAATGAGGAAGCAAGAGAAGCACACAAAGATCACTGGAAAGTAACTGGTCACAGAAACTCCTAGTCATCCCTGTATGCTTCTATGACTAGGTACCCCTTACTGAAATGGTTGTTCTAGGGATAAGAGGACTCCATTGCCAGTCTTAGGGGAGGGAATATTATAGCAATTAAACAGGTAAAATTGTGTGAGTACTGTCTAAAGTTAGGGTGAAGAATTACACAATGAGAAAGGAGAAAAGAAGTGATCTTAGGAAGTTGTTGATTCAAGAGTTACCTAGGAGACCAGTAGACTGACAAAGTCTCAATGAGGATGATGTAGAGGTGATTGTTTGGTCAGGTTAAACCAGTTTCTACCATCACCACCACTACCATCCACCCATTATTACCTCAGAGAAAATGAGTAGTGATTGGTGAATCTACTGAACACCAAAGGAATTTTACCAATCATTGTATGTGTTTTTATCTAGCTTAATGGTATATTCAAAAGTTTCTGAGGTCTGCTGATCTTCAATTTGCAAAGGACCTTGAATTCCCAAATTTACAAAAAGGGCCTTAAATCTTTAAATTTACATCTGACTACAAAACAGTGTAAACCCCAGTGTTCACTTTCTATTCTGAAAAAGGCCAAACCTGTGATTGGACTTCATATGTACTATGATTGTTCCAAATCTAGACAAAAAGGCCCTGGGTAACTATATCACAGATTGGTATATGTCTTTGATGTATTCTCTGTCTTATCAACAATAAATTATAACTAGATCAGTTCCTTGTACGTGTAGAATGTCTGTCTTCCTTATGCAAATAGTCTGACAAAAGGCAATGTCATTAAGAAAAATATTTTGACAAAAACCTAGCTCTTCCCTTTGGTTTGAAATAGTATAAATAAGGCAGATAAAAAAGAAAACAGTGTTAAAAGGTGCAAAATCATTCAAAGTTCATATCTAATGTTCTACTGACACCACTATTATCTTAAATCTTATCTTACTGTCATGTCTAAATATCCCCATGATCCTAATGTTTGAGAGCATTAGCTTCAAGATAATTAATTTGTTTCTTGGAATGGGATGATTTTGTTGTTTAATTCCCGTGATATTTCTTTGTCTGTAATACTTTTGTTTTATTTTTCTTCCTAAGCAGAATTTTGAAAGCATCCAATTTAGAGTATAAATTCAATTTATGTGCTATTTATCATACTTGTATGGCCCATTAATAAAAGATGAGAAATAGCTGGGCATTTATTATGATCTATGTGGCTTATAACAAATAGCTGGTAACATAACACAATGGCCTATCAATATTTCCCAATTGCTACAAAAGCCACCATATCAAATAATATATATTACTAGTTAGGAATGTTTAATATCTAATATCATTTGATAAGAAAGATGATTTGAGAGAGGCATTATGGTGTGATGAAAAGGGCACTGGACTGAGATTCAGGAGACTTGGATAATAGGTCATGATCTACCACTTACAAGCTGTCACCTTGGGTAAGTCATTTAAGTTCTCTGGGCTCCAGTTTTACTACCCATAAAATTAGGAGCCTAGATCAGTGAATCTCTAAAATGGTGTGATGTTATGATGGGCACAGGGCTGAACAATACACAAGAAGCTGATGAAATCTTTACCCTCTGGAGGTTACATTCTCATCTGCTGTATCAAAAGTGAATATGCAGCTAGAGGATAAATATTGGGCAATGACATTGGGGGCACGATGACATCTATATTTGTTAATCTTGGGAGGTGTTTGCCTACTGCACCTCAAATCCAAAAGCAAACCATGCTGCCTTACTTAGAATTGGTTTATTTTGGAGAAATGGTTGCTTTGTTCTGGGCAAACATATGGTGTTGCTGTTCCATTCACACCTGGAGAGTGTTTATCTTCTGTCTTCCCTGTGTAGTAATTTTAATAAAAGCACTGTACCAGTCATCACCCCAGGCGGCATGCCAGCTGCACCTGTCTCTCTCCCTCTGACAGGCTGTTGAACGTGGATGCCTTCCAGTGGACATGAAAGTCACTCTGACTCCATCTCAACCTCCCTGCCTTTGCTGTGTATAACTATCACTTTGTGACATACATTTAATATGATTTTTGTCTGACTTTTTCCTTGTTCTACCATCATTGCCATCATGGTTTTAGATTGCCGAACATTATCCCCTTCTCCTCTGCTACTGGTTCCCTCCATGCCTCTGAAAAAGAGGCAAGATTATACAGATTAAAGAAAGTACATACACTGTATATGTTTCTCTCTCCTTATGAATAAATGAGTTATGATGGAAAATGTTATCCACATCCAGAGAAAGAACTGAGGGAGTCTGAAAGCAGATTAAGACATACTATTTTCACTTTTTTTGTGTGTTTTTTTTTATCTTTTGGTCTGTTTCTTCTTTTACAACATGACTAATATGGAAATATGTTTTAAGTGACCACACATACATAACCTATAACAAATTGCTTACAGTCTTAGGGGAAAGTGGAGGGAGGGAGGAAAAAATTTGCAACTCAGATTTTCTTTAAAAAATTAATTCAACCAGAAAAAGAACTGATAAATAAAATTATGTATAGAATGATTTTACATATGTGTGTATGTATCTAATGGTAGTCATCCCTACAGCAGGGGGAGGGGAGTGGGAAAAAAGAAAAAAAAAAGAAATGCACAAGATAACTTTATTATATACTTAAAATGAATAGCAAGTTGTACATAGTAGATCTGCAGTTTCATGTGCAATTTTTTTTATTATACTATATTGTGGAAATGCTTGTTTTATTCCATAAATTAAAATAAAATAAATAATCATTTAAAACAAAGAAAAAAAATGGATGTTAACAAATGTCTTCACATGTAATTGGAAAAATAAAATACTATTAAAAAAATAATCAATGAGTCAGTGTAGGCCCCTCAGGGCTGGAAGAGGTTTCCAGAGGTCATTCAGAACAATCCCCTGGAACTGTACTTGACCTATTCTAAGCATCATAAGCTTTTCATTATACACTATTATAATGAAAACTCTCAATTTACCAGGTACAAGGAGCTTATTTTCTGTAAAATAGAAATATTTTGGTTTCTAAGAGCACATTTTAAAAGCATGCATAAGAGAATTAGCTAGATAATGTGTGGAGGAAAATTATAGATTTGGAGCTCAAAAGGAACCCATCTAGTTCAATTCTCTTGTTGTCTAGCTGAGGAAACTTAAGTATCAGAGAAATTTGAGAGGTTAGCTATAGGTTATACAGAGCAGAATCAAGATTCTAACCCACATCCTCTGACTCCAAAAGAAAGATCCTTTGAACTTGATGTTTTCCATAAATGATACTTTGATAAGCTAAAAATCTGAAGGTATGTCTTGTTAGCTCCTGCTCACGCAGTAAATGGAAAATGATAGCCTTATTCCTCATCTCAGGAGATTTACTAAGCAGTTTATTCCCTGCTTCCCACAATCCCAAGCTCCCTCTTTTCTGAGCTCTCTTTCTCATGCTCTCATTCCAAGGTCCATCTGGTCTTCAAAGAACAACCCTGTATAACTAGGTTAAGAAAACATAAGCTTCTGTCTCCCTGCAGCAAGAAAACTCATTGTTACCCTACATACAACCCCATGAAAATCAGCCAAAAATAATTACAAAGATGAGGCAGGAGACTTTAAATTTGAGATCATAAATATGGAGCTAGAAGACACTTTGGAGATCATCTATCCCAACCCCATCATTTTACAGATAAGGAAACTGAAGTCCAGAGAAAGGAAGTGATTTGTCCAAAGTCAAATCCAGACCCTCTAACCCCAAATTCATGGCTCAGGAAAGAGGACACAGCAACAGCCAGAGTGGCAATATAAAGGTAGGAGAAGAAAGGAGAGATAGAAAATGATACTACCCTGTCAACTGCTAAGCAGTTGTACCCCAGAGATGAAAGGAAGGTTACCAAAGATATTCTGCAATATTCTTTCCAGAAACAAATGAACATCTATCTTTTCAAGATGATTTCATCCTCTAGGGTAGCAAAATTAGGGGTAATAGGGGAGTACAGCCCCAAAATATCCTCTAGTCAAAACTAATGGCAGATATTGACATTCAGTTAGCAGGTTGTGAATAGATGTGTGCATGTGTCTATGTATGCATATACACCTCAATATTTTAAGCATCTGTGATTTCTGCCAGTGTAGTTACTCGCTCCAACAATGCATATCACTAGCACTCCATGTCTGAGCTGAAGGTTCTCATGAATTACTGTGGCTAAGAAAATCATGACCCTGTGTCTAATCTAACACGAGCCTCTCCAAAATTACCTCAGTTGGTTCTCAGACAACAGACACAAAGCTTATCACAAAGGGCCCAAACTCAAAACTTTTCCAACATGGTAAATCCCACCAGCTTGTACTCTGTGAGCATAGCGTTAGAGAATTCAAGGTCACCGCCACAGCATTAGAATCGAAGGAAAACATCAGGGGAGGATTTTAATGTGTCTCATGAATATGATTGGCATGGAATTTATATCCCATGAGACATATTATATACATTTATAGCCACAGTTATTATGTGGAACTTACTGAAAACTCAGATGAGACACTAAAGAACTTTGAGCAGAATTATGAATGGTTTTGTTTATTACAGAATCTCAGACCTGGAAGAGACCTCAGAAGCAAGCTCATCTGGCTCTTGTCTGAAATAAAGAACCATTACCACAACATAGCTGATAAGTGGTCATCTAATCCAGCACTTCTTAAACATATGGGGTCATGAAAAATTTGGCAACAGCAAATGGTTTCTGAACATACAAGGACCAAAAATTAATTAAAAATCAAACACATAATGGATCTGAGGTGTTTCTTGCCCTACTTCACTGCAGCCTTCATTCTGTACTCGAAGTGTGTACTTTTGCACTGTATATGCCCTCAAGCCAAGCAACCGACAAATGCAGCCAAAACCCAAAAAGGGTTGGGAGTGGGAAAAGTTTAAGCCCTGATCTAGTCAATAGCTTCCAAACTTTTTTGATCATAGATAGATAGATAGATCGATAGATAGATAGATAGATAGATCGATAGATAGATAGATAGATATTCCTATCAATTAAAAAAATTGAGCATGCTCCCAATATGTATATCTTTATTTATTTATATTTTATAGGCATGTATTAATGATAATTATGTACATTATAAAACTTATGTAAAAAATTTAAAAATTAATAGAATAATATAAAGATGAAATAAGATTTTATCCTAGAATCAATAAGAAATCATAAAAATGTACTGAAAAGAAGAGTACATGGTCAGATGAGCTTTAAGACAACTATTATGGCAGCTATGTGGAGGATATATTGGAGAGGGCAGAGGCAAGAGATAGGTAAGAGACCAATTAAGAGGCTAGTGCAATGATCCAGACAAGAGATGATTGGGGCCAGAACAATGTAGTTGGTAAGAGATAAGGAGACAGATAGAGAGCTATGAGAGTACAAAGGACTCATTTGACAACTGGAGAGAGTGAGACTGAGATACAGAAGATAATAGAACAATTGTGGAAACCTAGATGATTGGAAGGATGGTAGTACCCTCAACAGTAAAAGGGAAGTTTGGAAGAGGGGTGGGTTTTGGGGAAAAAGAAAAATAATGAGATCTGTGATGCACATCACAACCCATCCATTCCTACTCATTACATACAACTCCCTCTGCCCATCTAAATTAAAAGGGAGAAGTAAGGGCTTTTACTGATCACTGCTACAGCATGCAGAGCTCACCCTCTAAAGAATATCTTCCATGGCCATATGTGGGACAGCGACCCTAACCCAAAGTAAACTCAGAGACTTCTCAAGGTAGAAAGCAAAGGTTACCTTTATTACAATCTCGCCAGATGGCTGTCTGCTCCTTCGATACATGTGGGAGAGATATTAATATTTGTTATTACTACTTTTCCAAGAAATTTGTTAATCCCTCTTCCCCTAACACACACACACACACACACACACACACACACACACACACACACGCAATATTTTTAGTTGTGACTTTCAGTGAAAACAGTGATGAATTTGGAGTCATAGGGTTCAAGTTAGAATCACAGCTCTGCTACTACTATCTTTATGACCCTGGGCAAATCATTTAACATTTCTGGGCCTCCTCAGTAAAATGAAAGGATTGGATTAGGTGACTTCTAAGGTCCTTTCCAGCTGTAGCACAGATGGTACAGTAACTAGAGTCCTGGACTTGGAGTCAGTAAGACCTGAGTTTGAATACATACTAGGTGTGTAACCCTTAGCAAATCACTTAACATTTGTCAACCTCAGTTTTCTGATTAATTAAAGGATGGGGCTGTACTCAATGGCCTCTGAGAGCCCATGTAACTCTAATCTATGATCTTATGATTCTATGGTCTTTATGAACTAATTTCTCTTTTTAGCATAGCTAATACTTTATCTCAAAATAATTTTTAAAAATTTTATAGTTCTTATGTAGGGCACCCAGAGATTTTGGTTGTGAACTCAGAGTTTAGCAAGTCACCAGCTCTAACTTGCTTGACAACTAAGGACATTATTAGACAGGGGTCTGGTTAAAAGGAATATCCTCTCCCTGAGCTGCACTAAGCTTCTTCTTCATAGTTTTGCTAAGTGAAGCCCTTAGGACGGTTTGAAAAAAACCAAGACTAGTGCCCTAGGAATCTGGTAAGAGTTAAAAGGAAATGTGAACTATAACTCAAATATGAGCTTAAGTAAGAGACCTGGAGGAGCAAAAGAAAGGCCAATTTAAAAATTCCTACAGGCTTCTCAAGCTGTGAAGCTAATTGCAACCAGCCAGATATACAGAGCTAAATAGAGCTAAAGATAGCCCCAGCAAATATCCAGCAAAAGGCCTGCCAGACCCGTGGTCCTATTAGGAAAGAGACTTTGGAGAAGCTAAAGATCAGACAGATGGTAGTTAAGGAGAGCAGCAGCAGCAGAAATGTCCAGCAGAGGGAAGTAAAAATGGAGAGACTTGATTTCCACTTGGTTCTCTCTCCTGGTTCTCCTCCTACCTCTGTCCTTCTCTGTTTCCTTTGCTGGCTCATACCCTCTAACCTCTCTAACCACAGGTGTCCCTCAGGGTTCTATCCTGGGCCCTCTTCTCTTCTCTCTCTATACAACTTCACTTAGTGATCTCATCAGCTTCCATGGATTTAATTACCATCTCTATGCTGATGATTCAAATCTACCTAAACAGCCCAAACCTCTCTGCTGACCTCCTCCAGTTTTGCATCTCCACCTGCCCATTGGACATCTCCAACTGGATGTCCCATGGACATCTTAAACTCAACACGTCCAAAACTGAGCTCAATATCATTTCTCCAAAACCTTCTCCTTTTCCAAAATTCCTTTGAGGGCACCACTGTCCTCAGTCATCCAGGCTCCCAAATTAGAGGTAATTCTCCAATACTCACTCTCTCTCACCTCCCATATCCAATCTGTTGCCAAGGCCTGGAAAGTTTGCCATTGTAACATATCTCAGATATGCCCCATTTTTTCCTCTGACTGAAACTACGCAAGTGTAGGCACGTATCATTTCATCCTTGGGCTATTGTAAAAGATGTATGGCCTCTCCCTGCCACAAGTCTCTCCTCACTTCTGTCCATCCCTCCCCACTCAGCTGTCAAAATTGTCTTCCTAAAGCTCATGTGTGATCATATCATCACTCCTCCACATCCATATAAAATCCTCTGTTTGGCATTCAAAGCCCTTCATAACTTGCTCCACTAACTTCCCTCTTCCTATACCTAAGACTCCCTCCACACATACAAATCTTACATACTCTCTGTGATCCCGTGACATTGGTTTCCTTACTGTTCCTGAAACAACACAACAATCTCACCAATT
Source organism: Phascolarctos cinereus (assembly GCF_003287225.1). Classification (NCBI taxonomy): domain Eukaryota; kingdom Metazoa; phylum Chordata; class Mammalia; order Diprotodontia; family Phascolarctidae; genus Phascolarctos; species Phascolarctos cinereus. The sequence continues at coordinate 246,711,608 of NW_027556098.1, forward strand.
TGGGGTATTTTTGAAAAAAAAACTATTTATTTATTTTTAGTTTTCAACATTTGCTTTTATAAGATTTTGAGTTCTAATTTTACCCCTTCCCTCCCTCTCCCCTCCCCAAGATGGCATGCAATCTGATATAGGCTATACTTGTTCAATCATATTAAAAATATTGATACATTAGTCATATTGTGAAAGAAGAATCAGAACAAAAGGGAAAAAAAACTATGAGAAAGAAAAAAAAATAACCAAAAAATAGTATGCTTCAATCTGCATTCAGCCTCATAGTTCTTTCTCTGGATGTAAATAGCGTTTTCTATCATGAGTCTTTTGGAATTGTCTTAGATTATTGCATTGCTCAGAAGAGCTAAGTCTAACAAAGGTGGTCATCACACAATGCTGCTGTTACTGTATATAATGCTCTCCTGGTTCTGCTCACTTCACTCATCATCAGTTCCTGCAAATCTTTCCAGGTTTTTCTGAAGTCTGCCTGCCCATTTCTTATGGAACAATAGTATTCCATTACACTCATATATGGCAACTTGTTCAGCCATTCCCCAATTGATGGGCATCCCCTCAATTTCCAATTCTTTGCCACCACAAAAACAGTTTCTATAAATATTTTTGTACATGTGAGTCCTTTTCCCTTTTTTATGATTTCTTTGGGATACTGACCTAGTCATGGTATTGCTACATCAAAGGACATGCACAATTTTATAGCCCTTTAGGCATAATTCCAAATTGCTCTCCAATATGGTTGAATCAGTTCACAACTCTACCAACAATGCATTAGTGATCCAGTTTTCCCACATCTTCTTCAATATTTATCATTTTCCTGTTTTGTCATTAGCCAATCTTATAGGCATGATGTAGTACCTCAGAGTTGTTTTAATTTGCATTTCTCTAATCAATAGTTATTGTGAGAATTTTTGCATATAACTATACATAGCTTTAATTTTTTCATCTGAAAATTCCCTGTTCATATCCTTTGACCACTTATCAATTGGGAAATGACTTGTATTCTTATAGATTTGACTCAGTTCTCTATATATTTTAGAAATGAGGGGGGCAGCTAGGTGGCACAGTGGATAGAGCACTGGCCCTGGATTCATGAGGACCTGAGTTCAAATCCAGCCTCAGACACACAACACTTACTAGCTGTGTGACCCTGGGCAAGTCACTTAACCCCATTGCTTAGCCAAAAAAAAAGCAATGACTTGGGGCAGCTAGGTGGTACAGTGAATAGAGTTCTGGCCTTGGAGTCAGGAAAACCTGAGTTCAAATCCAGCCTCAGACACTTAACACTTACTAGCTGTGCGACTCTGGGCAAGTTACTTAACCCCACTGCCTAGCCAAAAAAAAAAAAAGACAAGAAAAGAAATCACATTCTGATGCTCACCATGATAACATCAGAAAAGATAAAAATTGTTTTGGGGCAGCTAGGTGGCACAGTGGATAGAGCACTGGCCCTGGATTCAGGATATCCTGAGTTCAAATCCAGCCTCAGACACATAACACTTACTAGTGTATGATGCTTGGCAAGTCACTTAACCCCAACTGCCTCACCAAAAAAAAAAAAAAGGCAAAAAAGAAAGAAAAAGAAATGAGGCCTTTATCAGAGACACTAGCTATAAAAATTGTTTCCCACCTTTCTGCTTCTCTTCTAATCTTGGTTGCATTGGCTTTGTTTGTGCAAAACCTTTTTAATTTAATGCAATCAAAATTATCCATTTTGCATTTCATAATGTTCTCTATCTCTTGTTTGGTCATAAAATCTTCCCTTCTCCATAGATTTGACAGGTAAACTATTCCTTGCTTTCCTAATTTGCTTAACCCTTTATGTCTAAATTGTATACCCATTTTGACTTTATTTTGGTATGCGCTGTAAGATGTTGGTCTATGCCAAGTTTCTGCCATTCTGTTTTCCAGCTTTCCCAGCAGTTTTTATTATGTAGTAAGTTCTTATCCCAGAAGCTGGAGTCTTTGGGTTTATCAAACAGTACATTACTAAAGTCATTGACTGCTGTGTCTTGCAAACCTAACCTATTGTACTGATCCACCATTCTTTCTTAGCCAGTACCAAGCAGTTTTGATGATTGCTGCTTTATCATACAATTTAATATCTGAAATGGCTAGGCCGCCTTCCCCTGCATTTCTTTTCATTAGTTCCCTTGATGTTCGGGACCTTTTGTTATTCCAAATGAATCTTGTTATTATTTTTTCTAACTCTATAAAATAATTTTTTGGTAGTTTGCTTGGTATGCCACTGGATAAGTAAATAAATTTAGGTAGAATTGTCATTTTTATTATATTAGCTTGGCCTACCCATGAGCAACTGATGTTTTTCCAATTATTTAGATCTGACTTTATTTGTGTGAAAAGTGTTTTGTAATTGTATTCATATATTTTCTGGGTTTATCTTTGCAGGTAGACTCCAATTTTTACTAACTCTTTCTCGTGCTTCAAATACTCTTCCTCTTTATTTCTGCCTTCTTTGGCTTCCTTTAAGTCCTAGCTAAAGTTCTACCTTCTAAGGAAGCCTTCCCTGATCACTCTTAATGCTAGTGCCTCCCCTCTGTTGATTATCTCTAATTTATCTTATATATAGTTTGTTTGTAGGGAGTCGTTTATGTGTTGTCTCTCTCATTAGACTGGAAGCTCCTTGACAGTAAGGACTGTCCTTTTCCCAGGACTTAGCACAGGGGCTAAGTAGATCCTTAATAAATGCTTACTGGCTGATTGACAGAGAGTAATGCACCAGGGAGAACAGAACAGAAAAGGACATAATAGAAAAGGTAACTTGCCTAACTACAGCATCACATGAGCCACTCCACAGCACCAGTAACATGAAGTGCTCTAGCCTACCCATAAAGGTACAAGACATCCCAGACATACATGTGCCCTTTCACATATGTTCACTGACCATACGTGTTTCTCAATTTTCAACCTCCATGTGGGTCCCCTAAATACATGAGTTCTTGTGTTCCCTTCCCCGCTGGTGGTGTAGTAATCTCTGAGAAAAGATACCCCTAAATGATATTACTGGAAGGGATCTTGCTATGCCATTTAATTAATTTTTTTTTCTTCCAAACTAATATATCTTTTCGCTGGTTGGGAAAAAACAAACATTGGTTTGAGGTTGTGAACTATGGTTTTGACCCATACCTACAATGTACCTCAAACCTGGAGGAGTTTTTGAAGGCTTAGATGTACGTTGCAGGGGTAGGGGGGTTGAGGGGCTACTTTTAGATAAGCCATGAAAATGTTTAAGATTAGATTTAATTACAAAGATTTAATTCTTCCATAATAAAGCCAAAGAACTTATAAAAATGCTGGCTGTGACATTGATTAACTGAGCTAATCGAAAAAGAATGTCAGTTTCATTTTTAAAGGATAAAAAAGTCATCTTACAATTGTCAATAGCTATACAGATATACTATATTGTCAAGATGACACTCCAAATATTCCTATGAAATACTTTATCATATCTTGTAACAAATATCTTTGCAGTGATATTTTTCTATACTTATAAGAAATAAAAGTTTTTAACAGTCTTAGGAATACAGACTGTTTGTCCTTACAGAAGCCATTTCTTATGTTTTCATGCTGAGGTTTCTATTAAAAATATATGTCATTGGCTAATTCGGTAGAATTATTATGTATGGCAGCATTAATCCAGACAATGTATTAAATACAGAAACATTTAGGCTTGACTAAGTAGCTGTATGTGTACCTTCAGACAAGACGAATATCATCTGTTATTCTGCATCAATCACTGAGATAATTCAAAATATTAATTCTATCAGAAAATGGACTGTTCCTTTTTCTAATTTATTTTGTAATCAGAAATAATCAGGATACTTACGCGGGGAAAAGACAATTTTCTTGATATAAACTTATTTAATAACAAGCTTAAAATCTACAAGCTTTTCTCATAATTACCCAACAAACATTAAAATGAATGTGCTCTTTTATTGGCAGCTAGGTGGCCCAGTGAATGGAAAGCTGGATTGCAGTCAGGAAAACCTGACTTCAACTCTAGCCTCATGCACTCATTAGTTGTGTGATCCCGGGCACGTCACTTCCTTCTGTCTCACTTCTTACATCTCTACATGGGAATAATAATAGTACCTATAGTACCTACCTCACTGGTTGTCCAGAGCTGTTGTGAGGAGCAAATGAAATAACAATGTAAAGTCCTTTGCAGACCTTAAAGAGCTATATAAATGCTAGCCATCATTACTGTTATGGTTTGGTTTTATGCCATTTGGGATTGAAATACACTAAAACTTTGTTTTAATGAGATTCTGTTCTATTTAACTGTAACTTAAAAATTTCACATTCACATATTTAAGTGTTTACTATGTGCTAAGCACTGGAGATATAAATTGAAAAGTGGCATAGTCCTTGGTTTCAAGAAGCTCACATTATGATTAGTGGAGGCAAAATATTTAAGAGGGTTCAGATTCAAGGCAGATAGAAAGAGAAGGTGCTCCTTAGGGTACAATGTCAGGTGGATGATAAGGTCTGCAGAGTGCAATGTCAGGTCAGATATCAGCATCCCTGGGCAAAATGGTATGGTATCCTCAAAAGCCCAGGTGGGTAATAGCAGGAAAATCTTCCCCAACCAATGACTACTAGGAAGGCGTAATTGGTTCAAGGGTCAGCATAGAGTAGGGCTTTACCTCAGGTAGGGATGGGGATGGGGTAATCGGCATTTCACTGGAAGAGAGCATCCAATGCCTTCTGGGAATAGGGTAATGGGAGTTAGATAGAGCTACTTTCAAAAAGCCTACTGAAAGACATGGAAAAATAGTAAGCAGCCATTTTATGGAAATGAAGAAGTTTCTAAGTGGTGTTATAGAAATATGGAGATTCACAGAAGGGTCATGCTTCAGTAATAGACATATATAGATTATATACACTGTTAAGAGGCACCTAGGGTTTGAAATGTACCTCTGACACTAGTTTAACTTCTCTGAGCCTCAGTTTCCCAAACTGTAAGATGGGGCTCATAATACCCCTAAGTCCATAACTCCCAAGATTACTGGGAGGATTAAATGAGACCATGTCTACAAAATGGTTACACAGTACCTCAAGCTTTCAAGTAGTACATAGATATCATTTATGATTATGTTTTTTCTGCTTTGGCAATGACAGAGAAAGCAGGTAAGCAGCATCATTGTACTAGGAATTGGCTAGACCCTATGGAGAGTATTGTATCCAATTCTGAGCATTGCATTTTGAGGAAAATTGGCAAACTTGAGCTTATTGAAGGAGTTAAGAAAATGTTGTGGGTTTGAAAATAATGCACAATGAGGAATTGTTGAATGATCTGGAGATAACTAGCTTGAAGAAGAATCACAGAATGTTAGAGATGGAAGCGATTTATAGAGATAATCTGGTCCAATGTCTTCATTTTACAGATCAGACCTTTAGGCTCAAAGTCAAGGAACTTGCTTAGGCTCAGTTAGTTATTGCCAGACCTATAGTTTATGTTTCCTTATTCCTGTTACAACACACTTTTCCATTGCACCACACAGTCTATACTAAGAAGAAATGCATTAGATGTCTTATAATATCAGAAGATCTACTATGTGGAAGAGAATGCCTTCATTTTGCATAGCTCTTAAGAACAGAACTAGGACTAATAGAAGAAGTTACATGGAGGCAGATCAGTTCAATATAAGAATAAATAAAAAGGGTTTAAAATTATGAGACTTATTGCTAAGCCTACTCTCCTGATGAGATCAAAGAAAGAAGAAACGGACCCAAATGTACAAAAATATTTATAGCAGCTTTTTTTATCATAAAGGCCACAAACTGGAAAATAAAGGGGTACCCACCTACTAGGAATGGCTAATCAAATTGAGCTATATGAATGCACTGGAATATTATTATATCATAAGAAATAATGAAATGGATATATTCATGTTCATATTCAAATATATCTGTGATCTCATCAATTTGGGAGCTTGTGTAGGATGCATGTATTGCCAGGGCAAGTTATGTGTGTGTCCATTATTTAAATGTAGCTCAAAGAGAGGTATGAATAGAGATATCTTAGAGATACTCTTGCCCACCATTCTCCCAAGAAAACTTTGATTCCTGCTTGGTGAAGAATAGAAGGAGTCACAAGTTTGGATTCTTGGCTTTCCTCAAAGAGGAACTAAAGGACTAGAATTATATCTATTTGCCCTGTTACATATTGTTAGATTAGGGAAAATGATTTTTTTCTTAGGATCAAGTTGCCTTCCTGGTTGTTATCCCTTAAAGAAGAAATGGTACCTCAAATTTATATACAAAGGCTTTATACCCTTACCTACCAAATGCTAATTACATACAATATAATCACAAAGAGTTAAATAAGATGTAAACCCATTTATCCAAGGAGAAAGCAAACAGGAATAAGATTAGTTATACTGATTAGAATGTAACAAACTATATAACAAATGAATGAACTCTCCCATTAGGAGTAAGACATTGCTCAGTTCAACCAAGAGAGAATTTCCAATCCCACCAAAGGGGAAATTCCCCAATGTCTCTAGGGATACAAGATAGAAATCAGGGGTACTCTGGGGAGCCAATTTTCTCCACGTGTCTTCTTTCCAAAGTCTCTTCTCTTTCTTTTTCCTCAAGAGGATCTGAAACCACTTGTGTACTCTCTGAAAGAATGAAGGAAGAAGCAGTTCTCCCTTTCCCCAAGTTCTCATGCCAATCTGCCCCTCACACAGGTATATTGTGTCATTGTCTCCACCAGTGAAGAGAGCATTCTGCAAATATTTTCGTTGCTTAGTCATTTCAGACTCTTCATGAGCCTATTTGGATTTTTTTTTTTTGGCAAAGATACTAGACAGATTTTCCATTTTTTTCTCTAGCTCATTTTACAGTTGAGGAAACTGAGGTAAACAGGGTTAAGTGACTTGCCCAAGGTCACACACTTAGTAAGTGTCTGAGGCCAGCTTTGAAGATGAATCTTCCTGACTCCAGGCCTGGCACTCTATCCACTGTGCCACCTACCTGTCCCCCCAAAATAATACTTAAACCCTCATAACACAATCCATTTGTGCTTATAAAGAAGGCATCAATGCACTAAAACAACAACAACAAACAAAGACTGAAAGAGCAACTGTGTATATATGCTTAAGGAGAATAAAATTGAGAAAAATCCATATTGTGCAGTTCAAACGACTGTGCTAGAGGAGTGTATCTCCTCCACAATTGTATATTATGAGATTTGCAAATGACATCTCATAATTGTATATTATGAGTACACCAGAAAGGTTTCTGAAGGAAACAGAGATACGAAAGGCATGGAAATAGACTTCAGATGTTATCAGTAACCTCCCACTCTTACCCCACAAAAGCATTTATATAACATCAACAATTACCAAACAATATTCCCATTTTTCCTCTTACAAACTCTTTACGCGAGCCTTTGAATTGAGGTTTTCATGGAATTATCTCCACCAGGGGAGTAGCACCTCCTGGGAGAGGTATACCTGTTATCAGAGGTCCTAGGGCTCTTCAAAACCAGACTGAAAGAAAAGAAATTTGTTAGCATGCTAAGGAAAATTAGTCTCACTAAATAACATCTTTAGCTGCCTAGAATACAGATTGGATTTTTGTTACTTTTTAGGCCACTTAGAATACACAGCCTATCAGGATTAGGATAGATAAGTAAAGCATTTCACAAAAGAGGGAGGAGTAGACAAAGAAGGGGACCAGCCAGGGGAGAAAAGTAGAGTATTCAGAATGTACCCAGCAGGATTTATTATGAGAAAATAATTATTTATAGGCAGGAGAAAGGACCAAATATTTTACAGTTGTGAAAGAAGTCCTTTTAGACAAGGGTTTCCTAACCAAGAATAGCCAGTAGTTACAATAGATGAGATCATCCATATTATAATGTCTTTGAATAGTTTGGTATATTTTATTTCTCCTTCAATAGGGCTTGGGGACTTTCTAATGTTAGGCCATGTGGTTAGGGGTTTAGTTCATTGAGAGGTTGTGAAATGATTGTGATTCCTATTCTCCTTCCCTCCCTCAAGACCATCCTAAACTGGAGTATAATTAGGAAGCAAACAGGATTTCACAAGTGATATTCAACAATTTATCAATGGTACATACCTTTATAATCTCCCAATTGACTGAAAGATACAGAAAATATAACATTCCATTGTGCTCATTGTGTTTTTAGTTATGAAAAAGGATTAGATTCTTTAAAGCAAAATGCCACATTAAAGACTTTCTTCCAACAAGGTACCTCCCATCCATACATCAAAACTATTTAAGATTTCTTGAAAGACTTTACAGGATGAATAATGCTACTCTTGCCTATAAATGTCACACAAGGCATAAACCAGGGTAACGTATGCTCACTAAAGAGACGAGCTATTGTGATGGAATAGCCCTGGCATGGCATCCAAATTAAGAAAGCTTTCTTCACGGATGACAAAGCTCTCTAGTTACTCCTCTATATGGATGTTCTTGGTGTGCTGGTTTCGTTAAGCCCTAGAACATTTCAGGGCCTCCTGGAAGAGATCTATAACCACTCAAAAGACTTAGACCGAACACAGAGGAAATTCAACCAACAGTTTGAAGAATATCTCTTGCCTAAATAAGGACATGCATTTGAATGGAGAACCTATAGATCTTGTGCATCAGTATGTATATCTAGGATAGATAGATAGAAAACACAGGTTGGGCCTAGAGATGAATAAGAGGAGAGTTGGTTAGATTGCCTTTGGAAAATCATAGTGCTTTTTCGTTTGGTTGTTTGGTTGTTTAATAAATATACATACATAAAGATTTTAAGTTCCAAACTTTTTTTTTCTCTTCCCTCCCCCTCCCCAAAATGTCAAGCAATCTGACATAGGCTATACATGTACAATCATATTAAAAATATTTCCATATAAGTCATGTTGTGAAAGAAGAATCAGAACAAAAGGGAAAACCACCAGAAAGAAAAAACAAAAAAAAGTGAAAATAGTATGCTTTGATCCACATTCGGACTCCATAGTTCTTTCTTTGGGTGTGGATAGCATTTTCCATTATGAGTCTTTTGGAACTGTCTTAGATGATCGAATTGCTGAGAAGAGCGAAGACTATTAAAGTTGATCATTGCACAGCATTGCTGTTACTGTGTAAAATGTTCTATTGGTTCTGCTCACTTGACTCAACATTAGTTCATGTTAAGTCCTTCCAGGTTTTTGTGAAATAAACTTACTCATCATTTCTTATAGAACAACAATATTCAATTACACTCATATACCAAAACTTGTTCAGCCATTTCCCAACTGATGGGCATCCCCTCAATCTCCAGTTCTTTGCCACCACAAAAATAGCTGCTATACATATTTTTGTACAGATGGGTCCTTTTTCCCTTTTTAATGATCTCTTTGGGATACAGACCTAGTAGGGGTATTGCTGGATCAAAGGGTATGCACAGTTTTATAGCCCTTTGGGCATAGTTCCAAATCGTTCTCCATAATGGTTGGATCTGTTCAGTTGTAGTGCTTTTTAATGAACCCAAGCTTCCCATAAAAACAAAATCTCAGGTTAGGAATACAATATTTGACTGGTATTTTTGTACTGCAGTGAGGCATGGAATACAATAGTTTCTAATGAATTAAAAATGGGTATCACATGGAGAACAATGGAGAGGTGTATGGTGGTTATGAGTAGGTTAAAAAATAAAACCTAAGAGAGTACCTTCTAAGAACAGAAGTAAGAGATGTCATCAGGGATCTGGCTGGTCATGTGTTTAGGGGTAGGTATGACAGGTGGACAACTAGAATGCTCTACTGATAGTTCCTTAATGGTAGCAGAAAGCAAGGAAAGCCTGCAGAATGTTGAACCTTTATGTCTGACTTATATGAGGACACGAACAGATGTTGAACAGATTTGGATAGGCACAGATGGTTTTTGATTTGCATCTCTATGACTGTGACCTTGGATTTAAGTCTGGAGTATTTGAAGAATAGGGCAGCTAGGTGGTGCAGTGGATAGAGTGCTGAGCCTGAAGTAAGAAGGAATCACATTCCTGAGTCCAAATTTGAAAACAGTTTGTTATAGTGATCTTTACAGATCTCTTCCATTTTTCTTCTATTTGTGCTCTTCCTTCCAATTTCAGCCTGACATGCTCTTGGAATCACTTTATTCAATTGCCTCTCTTGGCCAAGCTTTCTTTAAACTGGCTTTACTTTCTACTGCTTCCCTCCAATTTACGAAACAATACTGCTCATAATCATTAATCAAACTTTTTCATAATATTTTACAAACAAGTTAACCTAGTATTTCATTTGTGCATCATCTCCCTCTGGCAAATAAATCAAGTATTTCCTGATTAGGTCGCTTTCTAGGTATTTTTGGTCCACGATTTAAAATGACCACAGTCAGTGTTAACATGATTTCTGATGTCCACTTCCCAATTCTGAGTTCTGATTGCTCAATAGTTCAGAAGTGAGTCGTTTGAACTGCACAATGCCTTTTTCCTCATTATTATTCTCCTTGATTTTTGCTAATTTGATCATTGCTGTGACAAGTCAGTAGTCTGATTTTTGTACAGACAGCTGACTGAAGTATAGCTCTCACATCAATAACAAAGCTTTTCCTGTAATTCCAAAAATTTTTTAACTCTATTTCACTTTTTGTAATGTTATTTGATGCTCTCGATGTCTAGGTCCAACCAATCATTTTCTCAGAGGAATTTTCTATTCATGTTGACTTATAATCACTTTCTTTTCTAATACTAAATTCATTCACATATCCATTCAATAAACATTGTCAAGCACCTACTGTATGTGAGACACTGTACTAGGAGCTGAGGATAGAAAGACAAAAATTGAACAATCCCTTCTCTCAAGGAGCTTATATTTTATCAGAATAAGGAGGAAAGGATTATGGATTCAGGGTTGGAAGGGACCTTAGAGGTCACATCCAACACACCCACCCTCCTTTTCAGAGGAGGAAATTGAGGCCCAAAAGTTAAATGATTTGCCCCAGGTCTGTCTGACTCATAGTCCAACACTCTGACCATTTTATAACAGTCATCAAATATGGGGTTGGAAAATTGAAATGCCATGGACTTCAAAGGAAGAGAGGTAAAAAGGAAGAATCTGGAAGTGGAAGTGGGGAGGAAAGAGTATTTTGGCTGCACATCCAGATGAGTCAACTGAGGGAAGAGAGAGAAAGGAGATTAAGATAAGGTATAACCTGTGCTAAAGAGGACTGATGAGGCTGCAGGTAGCTAATAAGCATTTATTAAGCCTTTACTACACACCAGACCCTACGTATCCCAGGATACATTGAGTGAGAGCAAGTGAGAAGTTGAGGATGACACTGAGGCTACAAATATGGTTAAGTGGAAGTGACGATAGTCAAAAAATTTGGAAGAGGGAAGGGTTTGGGGGTAAATCTTTACAATGAACTGTTTTGTACATGTTGTGCTTGAGACATCCAGTTTGAAATATCCATAAGGCCTTTGGGGATGCAGGATTGTGGATGAGGAAAGAGATGAGTAAAGGCAATCTTCTGGAGAAGATGAGAGGGGGTGAGATCCCTTGTAGAGGAGCTGGCCTAGGCTAAGAGAAAGGCACAGATTTGGGAATTATCTGAATAGAGAGAATCACTGAACACGTGGGAACCAATAAGTGAGATAGTATTAAGCAAAAAGATAAAAGGACAGAACCTTTAGGAACACCCACAGTTAGTGTATGTAGCAGAGATGAAGAACCACAAAAGAGAATGAGGAATGATCAGACAGGTAGGAGGAGACCAGGGGAGAGCAATGTCACAAAAACTCAAAGACAAGAGAGTATTCTGCAGGAGGTGATAGTGTCAAATACTGTAGAGGTCAAGAAGCATGAGGATCATTTTAGGTTTGGCAGTGAAGAGATCATTGTTATCTTTAAAGATGGCAGTTTCATTTGAATGATGAGGTCAGAAGCCAGATTACAAATGATTTAGGAGTGACACGAGAGGAAGTGGAGGGACCAAGCACTACTGGCTTTCACAGGGCATTTAGGAGAGCTCTAAGACAGTAGGATCAGTTGTGGGATTTTAAAGTTAGGAAGGCATGGATATGTTTTTAGGTGTCTAGGAAGAGCCCCATAAATATGGAGTGTGAAGATAAGAAAAAGGGTGTGGATGACAGCAAATGCAGTCAGCGGCAGAAGGAGGGGGAAATGGCATCAAGAGGAAATGTAGAGGAAATAGACTTGGCAAGGAGAAGGGTCGCCTCTGTCAGGGACTAGAATGGAAGAGATAATAGGGTACAATGTCAAAGGGGTATAAGACAAGAAGGGTAAAAAAGAGCTCTCAGTAAAGGCCCTCAATTTTTTTGGTAGATATGACGCCAATTCTTCACTTGAGAGGGTGAGGTGAGAGGTGCCATGAGAAGCTTGAAGAATGACATTTGGGACAACCATTGTGGCGAGTGGGATAAATAATCATGGAAGAGTATAAGGATGGCTTTGCTGCACTAAGGACCTAGCTAAAATTAGATAACAAATTTGTAGTGGACAGAATCACAGGTTCAAGACTTCCTTCAGCTCTATTCAGTGGTATGTGAATAGGAGCAAAGGAAGGGGATGATGGGAGTAACTCAGGGTTGGGAGTTGAGTAGGTGGATAAACATTTATAGGAAAAAGGGCCAAGGGATTCAAGAAAAGAGGTGATGCCCCAGGAAAGTGTTGAGAGGTAAAGGGATTGGAGAACAAAGTGAGGACAAAAAAACAGGGTTAGGGACTGTAAGTCATAGGGAAAGATGGAGTGGTAAAAGATTAGGATCTGGTAAAGAAACTTCAGCATTCGTGAACACAGCAGTAGAACACTCACTCTGATCCTCTTTGTCTGCATGTGTATCTTCATAAAGAGTGTGCATCTGTGTTTCCTGCTGGGTATTTCTCATTGTGCCATGAAATCTCTTAAACTGATGAACACCAGAAATCTTGGATGAGGTTAACACTAACTGGAAGTTGTCATTGCTAAGTGACAGGACCCATGGGGGGAGGGAGAGCAGAGGGAATCCTCCCACCCTCTACTCAGTAGAAGGCCAGGAGTCACACTCTACAAAGCCACTTTTGGCCTGGACTTATGAACTCTCAAACTGTCCAACTGTCTTTTAAGGGTTTACAGGGGGCAGGGACAATCTTTTGGTCAACCAGAGACCAAATCTCCCTTCTAATTCATTCAAGGAGAAAACTTGTTCACACTTCTTAAAGTAAATAGCAGTGATGGCCTCATCTTCACAATTGAACATCTCTTGTTGCCTGCCTTTTACTTCCCATGATTACATTCTGGGCTGGGAGGAGGATGGAGGATTGGCGAGTGAGGGAACAAGCATTTATTAAATATCTACTATATTCCAGGCACCTTGCTAAGCACTTTTGATCCTCACAACAACTCTATGAGATAGATAGATGCTATCATGATCCCCACTGTACAGTTGAAAAAATGAGGCAGAAAGAGATTAATTTAACTTGCCAAGGGTCACACTGAGTAACACACCCTGAAGGCAGATTTGAACTCAGGTCTTCCTGACTTCAGGTCCAGTGTTTTATCCACCACATCACTTAGCCAGCCTCACCAACTCCTTTGCGCTTGTATTCTGTAAATCTGGGTGTTTTATATTTTTGTATAAACTCATCCACTTTTTGGGAATTGTCAGTTTTGCTGGAATGGCATTTTAAAAATCCATCCACATTTTTGCTTGCATATACATCTTTAAAAAAAAAATCAAGGTTGGTGCATTAATCCACTAGGCATCCACACCAGTTCCTTTAAACTGCTCCTCATTTTCTTCTTCATTAGAATTTTTTTTTCTGTGTCTTCAGAACTTTGAGAGCTTCCCAGCTCTCTTGAGATTACTTTCCCCATAAAAATTTAGGCAATAGGAGCCTCCCCATTCTCTCTCTGAATCCTGATTCAATAGAATCTGCTCTTCACAGATCTAAGGTGCATGTCACACTATGCCTGTCCTTTCTCTCCTACTGTTTAACAAACTCTAAAATGAAGTGGTCACTTTCCCCCAAGGGTCTCATCATTTCTACTTCAGTAATCCATCTTTCCTTATTGGTCAAAATCACATCCAGAACAAGAGTTCTCTTTGTTACTTTCTCCATTTCTTAAAAAATGAAATTATTATTAAGACAAGACAAGAATTTATTAGCTGCTCTGCTTTTGGAAGAAAAGAGAGAGCTAGACCTCCAAAGAGTATCTCAATATTGCCTACAACATCATGCTTCCATGACCAGTTTGTGAGATTTCCCATACTCCTCATCTATTTTTCTCCTGTCCAGGTAGCCCATATTATTTCACTCCCATGAAAATATCATTCTCATCTCTGGTTCCCTGGGTTCCCTTGCTACATTTATTTAATATACCACGCTGTTCTGCTTCCCATTCCACCTCCCCACTCCACCCCCGACCTTCATCTAGTCTGTTCTGTTTTAATAAGATATAACCAGCAGGGTATGGTGGAAAGAGCACCGAACCTGGAATCATAGGATCACAAATTTAGAACTAGAAGAGACCTTAGAGGTCATGGAATCTAACCCTCCTCCTCATTTCACAGATGAGGAAATTGAGGCCTAGATGCATTAAATGATTTGCCTAGTGCCACATAGCTAGTAAGTCACAGCTGGATTTGAACCCAAGGCCTCCTGACTCTATACACTACACCATACTTCTTCCCAAGGTCAGTGGACCTGGATTCCAATCCAGCATCTGATGTATAGCATTTGTGTTACTTTGGACAAATCATTTCCCCCTCTGGGCCGAAGGAAAATGAGGAAGTTAGACTAAAAGACTTCTGAGGATTCTTCCAACTCTCAATTTATGATTCTGGAAACTTACAACCTTTCAAAATCATATTCTAAGTCACCACTCTCATCAAATAAAATCTCAGTGATATCATCAGTCAATCAATAAACATTTATTAAGCACCTACTATGCGACAGGCACTGTGCTAAACACTGGGCCATCACTGACATCATCTAATGCAGTCTGCACCCAATACACATTCCTTCTACAGTAGGAGGCAGGTGATTACACATCCTTTGCTTGAACACTACACTGATGGGGAAACCATTACTTTGAAAAGCACGTCAATCTATTTTAAGATTGCTTTAAGTGCCAGGAAGTTCTCTTTCACAAGATGAGGGTTTGGGACTGTACTTGTGATTTTAATGAAATCACAGAAACTCCCAGGTGAGAAAACTTCCTCTACTAATGTAGGTTGATACATTCTCTGTAACTTAAGGTCTTAGAGACTTACCTAGAGTAGGGCAGTGGTGTCAAGTTTAAATACAAATGGGGACCATGAATCCATCGTAAGGGGAAGGTAGGCGACACAATGGATAGACACAATTATACAATCAGTCTGTGTTAGGTCTGAGACTTTAATCCAGCCTTTTCTGGTTTTGAGGCCTGCTCTTTATCTGCTACGCAGTGCTGTCATCCTATAAGTTATACCAATTGTGCTCACTTCTGGCTATGAGAAAAACAGGCTGACACCTTGCAGCAAATGTTAATTTCCTAAGCCTTTTATGAAGCACTAT